>NC_143500.1:43747142-44349285 GCF_051622355.1 Phaseolus vulgaris | reverse complement strand
GAATGTTCAAACCTATTAAAGAATAGCATAACCAAAACATGTATATTAACCGTCATCCAAAAAGACATCCTTACCAACACAGGTTTGCTCCTTTAAATGTAGCCCACAAAATGATTCTTGTAGCATCTCATGTCGCAGCAAATATACCTATCGTCATAGCAGATTAAATAATTAGAACAGAAGTATAATAGATTGAGTTTTTCCATATAATAATGAAAGTATTGTCTTAAAAAAGTGAAAGTTTTTGTTTATGGGGCTTTAAAATTAGGCAGTGGGAGGCATAGGAAAGTGGCGTGGTAGGACATATGAAAAAGGGAAAGTCTACTTGAACGATGCTTAATTAGAAGTTGTGTAGGTTGTGTTAATGCCATTTTTTTATCCAAACATCTCTGGTTTTCACGCAGTTCATTGCCCGACTCAAGGGAATTTTATGTTGGCATGTAATATACTCTGTTAGATACTAAGTCTACTACAAAACTATGATCGCATTTATTTAAGAGTACGTATGTTATAATCGTACAATTTCTAAACCATATATTTTATTATAATAATTTCTTATATGATTAACTTGCATATTGCATACTAACTATATGTAATAAAAAAAAAGCTGTAGTTTAGAAGTGTGGGTATGTCAAATTGAAGTTTACAAGTGTGGTATGTCCTGTATAAAAGATTTTTATGAACATGTAATATATTGTTTTTCTAATTATACTTTTTATTCTTTATGATATTTATTTTTTTATATTTCTACTAGAGAGATGAGACTTAGTGAACTATTGAATGACTTTGTCTCCTTTCTTCTTTTGGACAGATTACTAGAGCTTCACTGTGGATCTTCTCGCCTTGATGTTATTCCTTCAGATCTCGGTCACCCTATTTCAGGTGAATGCCGAATAGGAGGTACCTGCAGAAGACACTCTGACGCTCAAGTTAGCAAAAGAGGTATTCGACATTCGGAGGTATACCGTGATAATGACGTACCTGTTCTTGGAATATGCGTTATTTATATTATTTTAATGCGTTTACCTTATTGAGTCAGATTAATGGATCATACTTAGGGGCGTATTACCTAGTTTTTAATGGTAATTTAACTTTATTGACCTTGATTTGAACTGGTTTAGATGTGTCATTCGACCTGTATGGACGTGGCAGAATCGGTAGCTTGGTAAGAGACAATGATGTATTATTTATAATTATATTAATAATAATAATAATAATAATGATTATTGAATATATATATAATATTTTTTAAATTTAAATATAAAAAATATTATTAGAGTTTCTAAAGTATTTATTTAATAATTTAAATAAATTGAGCATTTTAATATATGTTGTGAATTATTCAACTTAGCTATGTGAAAAAAATAAAAAAAAATTGCTTTTCCCTATATAGGATGCATTTAAGAGAGATAGAAAAAAAAATTGAAAAGAAGAATTAAATGTTTACTTAAGTGAAAAAAAAAACTAGTAAAAATAAATAAATAGCATGGCTCACTTAGCTAAGGTCCAATGCTTTTTGTTTAAGTGAGAAGTTTTGTTTCAAGATTCTATAATTTCTCTTATATGAATCCAACAAGATTTTATATATATAACTCATTAATTTGCTTCTATATGATGATTATCAGTAGCTAATAATTTATTATTGGGATTAGATGTAACTAGACTTAAAATTATGTAACTTTCTAGTTTTAAAAAAAAGATTTTATTTGGTTATATTGTCCTTTTCTACAAATAATGTTTATATGATACGGCTTATCTTTTACTCATTCTATTTTGATTTGAAATTAAAAAATACTTTAAAATTAAAATATGTGGATAACACCTCATTGAAATTAATACCAAGGATAAGGATAAGTTAATTTTACTTACACATCTTTAAATCTTTCATCAATAAAATTCTTAAAGAATTGGCATTACAACTTTAATTATTACTAATATAACTTTATATATGATTAATTGCATGAAGAAGGAGATTTAGTAAATTTAAACTTTAACTTCTCATCCATATTCCACACTTTTTATGCATTGCACACTAGTTATTTGACAAAATTTTAAAAAATAAATCTATTCCTATTATTGTAATATTTATTTTAATTTAAGAATTAAAAAGATTTTAATCCCTAATAGATTTTCAAATTTTCTTTTAATTATATTAAGTAATGAGTTGATTATTAAATAATGAGGTTATTGACTGGGTAAGACTTATACAAATATTTTATTTTGACAATATGTTTATTTTTTCATTTTGGCCTTATAAAATTTTTACTGGTGTTTTTCCGTATGTCATTTAATAATGGAAATTTTTAAGTAGTGAAACAAATGTGTAGAAATTTAGGGGATGATAAAAAAATCCCTATACACGAATATTTGTGGATAGAATTTATAATGAACAATAAATTAATATTTTTAGTAGATATATGTAAATAATAATTATAAATATTTAACTATTTGCTTGTTAAATTGGTACAGTATCATCATATCCAACTTCTAGATACTCTCTACTAATTAATAAATATTAATAAGTTTTTATTTTAATATTTAAAATTAAATTAAATGAATAAAGTTAAATTATTAATAAAAATATTAACTTTTAAGAATTATTTATTATTTAGTTTTATATATTTATATATTTTTTTTAAATTCATAAAATTGAAGGTTCTTCTAAAATGATTAATTTGTAAAATTTATATTTTATCATATATTTTTTAAGAAAAAAAGATAAAATTTATTTTTTATTATTCTATTTCAAATTTTTTATATATATTTTTAATAAATTTATTTAAACTATAAAAAGTAAAAAAATAAATTACGAATATGAAAGGATTTGTGGATATAAATGGAATATTTGTCTTAATTATTATGGAAAAATCAGGTTTATACTTATCTTTTCATTAGTATAATAGACTACCATCTAGTGTGTTTTTAGAATTCTTTATCAATATATATAGTCTACTTATATATCGTTTTTGTTAACATGTAGATTTTTGTCTAGTTCTCACATATTTTTGTATCTTTTTTTCTCTTCTCTTTTTAATAATATCTTGTTTATGTGATGACAAATAACTATTGTTATTTGAGGTATCAACATAACTGAGATGTCAAGTTGAATAATAATATCTAACATAAAAAAAATTATTTAAAAAAAATATTTGTTGATATTTTTTCACCATAGTCACCGCTAATAATAAAGCAAAAATCATTTAGACAAAAAAGTATAGGGGATAGACCGTAAACACATATTGTTGTACTTTTTTTTTCACACCTTTTTACTCTATATATGGATATCACCGTCAAATACAGAAAATGAAAATAAATAAGATAAGTTTTGCTTGCATCACATTAATTTAATTTTTTCTTTAAAATGAAATAATTAAAAAAAAAATATGTAAGTTAAACCTAGTTGCTGATATAGTAACGGGAAATACATCTCTTAAAGGATATTATGAGATAAAAACAAAAGTTTTCTTATGGAGAAGAAAAACCAAAATCCACTAACTTATTGGAATCACAAACTTAGTTAAATTAAAAAAAAAAATACACGTATAAATTCCATTCCATTGTAGACGTAGTTATTTAATAAATAACTCATTACATAAAAGACCAATAAGTATCAAAGTAGAAATAATTTTTATAAAAGACTAATAAAATAATATTAAGATTAAAAGTAAATTTACAAAATTTATTAGAGTTCAACAACATTTTTATTATTGTGGAAACCATTATTATTTTACTAGGACTGCTAATACCTATTTCAAGAGGTCCGTATTTCATGTAAGTTAAGTATATGTTTGAATTTTAGGATAAAGTTTTTTTTTGTGACAATTTAATTAATTAATCTATGTTTTTATCATTGGTTTTTTAGTCCTGTGTCGAATGTTTCATTTTATGTTTGGTGGTATACGAATCTTTCTGAAATTTCCAGTGAGTATATATACTTTGAATTTTGTATATAAGTGGAACATTCAAAAAATAATTTATTTTATTTTATTTTATTTTATTTTTATTGATAAAAAAAATTACTTGTAAATTTGGTGTGTTTGATAAAATTTGTTTTTCCAAAGACCTATTTAAGGAGAAAATAAAGCAAATGCTATTTAGAAAGATATTAATGAACTTAGAGAGGAGATAATGCATATCGTTAGGAAGGAGATAGCAATATTAACGTTCTAATTGAATAAATAAACGAGGATTGCAAATGTGCTGGATTACGTATATTTTTAAAAATAAATATATAAGAGATAGATAGTTGAAGTTTGTTTAGCATGATTGTTGTTATTTTTAGCTTGTTGAAGTTGTTTAGCATTATTTAATTTTTATTATTAATCGTAGATCAAATTTATAGATGCTTACTTCTAATTGGGTAGTTTACAATTGTTTGAATTACTTTATAATTGTTAAAGAGACGCTTCAAAAGTATAATTTTGTTTTCATGCATTGAATAATATCTATTAATCTTATTTTAAATTTAACATACATTATTATACTGTTTACTTCATGCGCAGCCTTAACCAAATATAGAAAGACATTTGTCAGATAATCATGGTCTCTGTCAGCGTAAAATACTATTACTTTTTATATCAAATGTTAATTTAATCAATGAAATGTTTAAAATATAAAAAAAATCATGTTTTCCTTGTTATGGTTTAATTTTCGTAAAAATTATCAAAAGCAATACAAGATATAGTCATAATATTTACTATTACTTGTGTTTTAGAAAGAAAATATACATCAGTAGTAGGTAACATTCTGGGTGCATTTTACTATAATTGTAATTATGGTAAGTTACTAAAATAGTCATTTACTGTCAACAAATTAAGTGTATTTTATAATCATATGGTTATAACTTTCTAAAAGAATTATTCTAACAAAATTAAGAGAGATCAGGCTAACAAATTTCATTACACAATAAGTATAGACAATTACTAAAATTATTAAAATTAACAGAAAAATACACGTTTTTTTTCTTCTTTTTGAGCTAGATATGAGACATCCAACTTAATTTATTTATATATATATTATAGGGGTGTTGTATTTAAATAGAAAAGAAATCTAAAATGATTTTTTACTGTAAGGAGTGTAAATGAAACTTTATGCATAATAATTTGATTCGATGTATACGAAATGGTGAGCGACGGTAAACGTTACATCTATTAGTAGGACAGGAGGGTGAAACGGGTAGCCGCAGTCAATGCAATTTGACCTAGAGATTCAACTCCGGCAGCATTGATTAACCTATATACGAAATGATTCATCACTCTGATATGGGAAGAGATTTTCTGCCTTCTCTCCACCATCACTTTCTTTCAATATTCCACCATCAACGTAAACCAGGTTCCGTAACTACGTACTTGAATATCAAATTTAATTCCACTTTCCCTATTCACTCCTAAGGACTATTACTGAACCACGTATTTATTGGCTGCGAGTATGATATATTAATTCATCCAAACACTTCCTTAATTAATAGAGTTGTCTTAATTTCAACTTTATGGTCAGCTTGTTTAAGGTTTGGAGAACAAAACAACCCCTGATTGCTTGTTTCTTTCTATCCAATGTTTTATTGTCAAACTTTACCATAACACATATATAGACAAAGCTTTTCTTCTGAAATTTTATCCTCGGTCAATCTTCCCAGATACTGTTGTAATCTGCCAAAATAAGCTACTTCTGTCAATGTCTAATTAAATACTGAGGGCAGTTGGGTGCAGTGTACTCAAAATATCACCATGTATACCATACTGATTTTTGCAAATATAATAACAACCGCATCATCATGGTTTAGAGTATAGGGAGGATTATGATCTATTGAAACACAAAAGTCCAACCATCTCTGCTCCTGTGTGAAAATGATCGTACACACACGCATTGTTGTTACCCTTTGTGTCCTTATACAGCAAGATGGTAAAGCAAGCCACTAAGTATTTCCGACAGGCTTGAAAATTTGTTGGTCAAGGGGTTAATTATTATTATTATCAATTTGATCTTATGTCACACCACTGCCATGTATTTTACTCTTTCATGCTGTAATAATTTCTTAACCCTTGTTTTTGTTTTCAAAATCCCTATGTGTGGAAAAATGTGGTTTGATGTTTTCCCTAAAATATAAATGTGTCTGAGTGCATGAGTTGGAGTAGAATGGAGAATGTAAGACATCCCCACCCACATTCCTGATAGATATTATTATTGGATACAAGGTCATAGTTATTCTTTCTAGTCTACCTCCATTTATTACCTTTGTCTTTTGCATCCATTCCTTCTCCATCCACTCAATGCTGTTTGCCTTCCCCCCTCTACTATCACCTTTTACCACTTAATTATCAGCTTTTCATCGCTCACTCTCTCTCTCTCTCTTTCTCTCTCACTTATATCTGTTTGTCGCTCTCCTCTTGTTCCTCTCTTTAATTAGGGTTTCCTCTTTAGGAGTGCTCCATCCTTTAACAAATCTGAGGCTTATACCTCTCGTTGGCTTAGGCTACTTTGTCTCGGGAGGAAAAAAGAGAACAGCTTCCGAAGGACCTCCAACAAGGGAAAAAAGGTACTTCCCTTTTAGTTCATCTATTACCAAAGAAACCTACATCAAAAACAGGTAAAATCATGTTTGTGTGTTGCTTTCTTCTCTGCTCTTTTTCTTTATGCATATATAGTTCTTTCTCTGTTTTTGTTTCTTTCAAGTAAATTAACGGTTGATAGAACAAAAACGATGCTTTTCTAGGGCTTTTCTATTTTTATGTTTTGTTTTCTTTGTAGTCATGAAATAATAATCATGGTTTCTTGCAGAAGCCAGATCCCTCGCTGGCTTAACTTATTTATTATTTTCAGAAGGAAATTATGACTGACTACGTTGTCATGCAGTGAGTTAATTCTTCAGCAGAAGAAAGATTTATACAGATAAAGTGTTCTTTTCTCCGCCAGTGTTTGAACATTAACTATAATGTTTCCTGAGATAAGGAAATGAAGCAGAAGTGGAAAACATACCATAAACTTCAGGAGAAATTCAGATCAAGATTTTACAGATAACAGGCTTAAAACCAATAGTTCTTTACTGTTTTTTTGGTCATGAACAGAAAAAGAAAAGAAAAAGAGGAAAGAAGGAAAACACATCTTTTTCAGAAAAGGAAACAAGAAAGGATAAAGATAATCATATTAATATTATAATTGAAAGTTACAACGAATCTTTGAATTTATGCCAGTCAGCATATATAATCTCGTTGCATGTATGTTTGTATGTAAAGGAAGAGGGGAAGTTAAGGGTTGTTTGTCTGGGGGAGATTTATAGAAGACTTAAGGGTCTATGATAGGACTTGTACTATTCCAATTTTAAGTACTTAGAAAAATGTATTCTGCAACCATGATTATAAAAGTCCGAGAACAAATTTAAAAGTAGTGGAATATAGCAAGGCTATAAGAATAAGTGGAAGGTGCAACCGAACTTGCATCAGATCCAGTTTTCGGATCATTCATTTACTTCGTCTTTGATAGGAAGTTTGAATCTAAAACTGCTTACTGAAGAACTTGACATGGATATGAAGTTTGTTAATTGGTTTCATGCCAATCTTTCTAGTGCAGGCAAATGGCATCATCCAGCTCTTACAATTCTCCATGTGCTGCCTGCAAATTCTTGAGGAGGAAATGCATGCCAGGATGCATCTTTGCGCCTTACTTCCCACCCGAAGAGCCTCAAAAATTTGCAAACGTCCACAAAATATTTGGTGCAAGCAATGTGACCAAACTCCTCAACGAACTCCTCCCTCAGCAGAGGGAGGATGCAGTGAACTCACTCGCATATGAAGCAGAGGCACGCGTGAGGGACCCAGTTTATGGCTGCGTAGGAGCCATCTCTTTCCTGCAAAGACAAGTTCAAAGGCTCCAAAAGGAGCTTGATGCTGCAAACGCTGATCTGCTACGCTACTCTTACACTGACATCCCTCCAGCATCTCTTTCTGTGCCACCAGGACTTGCTTCATTTCAACACATACCCCAAAGGCAGTTTACTGCAAGATTTGGTAACGAAACTGGGTTTTATCGGCAATCTGCTACTGCTGCTTATTCCTTCCCTTATGCAGTTCCTTGGACTGATACCTCTTCGGAGGACATCAGTGAGGGAGGAGGGGGAGGAGGTCATTTGTGAATTATGATTGCAGTATTAACCCTTCTAGGGTTTATACTTTTTGAGGCGTGACCTGCAATATTCAGATGGCGTGGTGATATTATATGTGTCTATTATGGACTCTTGGCTATGTAGCCTTAGTTGGACTCTTCTAGCTAGGTGACTCAAGCTCTATCGTGTCTCTTAATTTTCTTTCTTGCCTTTTCTTTCCTAGATGATGACCGTGTATTGTTTAAAACTTATATCCAGGGACTTAGGTACTCTTTTCTTAGAGCCTAAATAAGTTGGTAGAACATGCATACTAATGTATGTGCCTACTAGACCTCTAATTGGGTATTGTTGCAACTCTAGGCATGTGCAATGTGAAGCGGAATTGACATCTTTCTCGGTCATTATTTATGATTAAGAATAAGCATTAACATTAGTAGGTTCTAAAGCCTAATAACTCTATACATTCCAGCCTGTTTTCTCACTTTAATTTCTTCTTATTTGTGGACCACCTTTTTAATTAGTTTTTTTTTTACTCTATAAATACTACTTACCCCAGTTTATATAGTTAATTCTACTCACTAATCGGAATATTGTTTTCCTTTCTTTAACTATCCGTTGTGACTTTACTTCACCAGCCTAGTTCTCATAATAAAAATATTTTTCCTTGCCATATTCAAGTCAATGACACTGAGGGAATCGAATTAATTAAATGTCACAGTCAAAGACACAAAGACAAGATATTAAGCTTCAGTGCAGCTATGATGTAGTGTTGTATGTAGTTTTCATGTAAAAGTATGCTCCTGATCATAATCATCCAACGCATCTTGTTGCTAGCCCGTCATATCTTGTAAAATTTTGTTGAGATATACATTGGGCATTGGGTATGGCGTTTGATGAACTCAACTAACAGGAAAAACGAGCAGTGTTTTTCTGAACTTGTGTCTCTGCTGTAATCTAAACTAGTTTGAATTGTAGTTTTCATCATGTACTGAAAAAAAGGTTAGATGATGAATATCTCGGTCTAAAACATTGTCTTCCCGTGAGACTGAGGCTTAGCTCCATCTCCACTTTTCTTTAATCATAAAATATCTGAAATAGTGAGCCACAGTCGCTGTCCTTGTTGGATCCCATACATAAAGTAATAGTAGTAGTTCATTCATCCTTAGGGTTTTCAGCTTTTCTTTCTCTCTCTTTCATCTATATCCCTTCGAAGTGTACCCTGCAGGCTTGCCCTACGAAACTGTTGCTATCAACCACCAACACCACCTCCACCTCCAGACAATTCTGTGAAACAGTATGAATGACCCCGTCTCCTTCTCTCTCATAGACTGCACTACATTGACAATAATTTGCATGCATTCCAACTTATATAAATCATTATAGATGATAACTGTACAGATATCAAAATGTTGTGTATGTAGCTCCATTGAATGGAATTGGTAAACTTTAATAGCCTTTATACATCTTCTTCATTGGATTGTTTTTATCTAGGCAAATGTTAGTTTGCAATTTGGCAGGTAAAATTCTGATCCGATCCTGGTGAGATCAGAACCCCAGAAGTTGCAGCATTTTAAAAAAATCTTAATCCGAGGAAATGACAGGGGTAGGGTTAGGGTTTTTTCCACGATCAATTCATTTCCCTGAAGAAAAGCAACGGTGAAACAAAACATTTTTCTTACCAAAATAAAGCAAGCGCACATCCATATTCTCTCATATACGTGTAATTATAAATCATCAAGCTAAAAAGAAAGCCTAATTGTATATTTTTTTAAAAAGATAAGAAAAAAGAAAGAATAAAACTTGAATTTCAAATCATGAAAATTGAGACAATCCTTGTATTATTCATCTCTCTATCTAAATTATGAATAATATTCATGTCTTTGCAGACTCAGTGTAAGTACTGAGCTAAATGCTGAAAACATCTTCTGTTTCTCCCTTCAGTTTTGTCAGTCACTTTATTACTCCCTCTCTCAGCACACAGACACTGTTACACTCATTAAAATCAAGAAAAGTCAGAAGCCTCATACCCCTCCCCCCCCCCCCCCCCCCCCAAAGAATATGAATGGGTATGAGGGACACGAGGGCGTTCTCAGCGAGAGAGTCACGTCCATATGAAGACCTCCAATTCATAACCTTCTCTTTCTCACTTTATATATGATAACATGACTGTGAGAGTCACCATGACCCCGCTTTCCTCCTCCTCGAGATCACCAAAGGCCTCAACCTTTTCTTTCTTGGAATTTTTGGTGAACCAAATCTAATCCCTGATCAACTTTTCCTCAGAATATCTCCCTTACATCGTCAAGTCCCTTTTAATGGGTATAAATAAGATTAGATTATAGCATTGGAGATGTTGGCGTTGGAACTAACAAAACTAAATAATTTGTGGCGAATAAATAACCAAAGGAAATTAGGGGTGTGATATATACACTGTTGTGGCTCAGAGAAAAAGTGAGTATGGCTTTCTGAACTTGTTGTTTCTCTGAATGAATGCAATAGTTATAATTTCAGAATCCATCAAACCCATCAATCTTCTTCACTCTGCACTAAGACGTGGAAAAGAAGCAAAGAGCAGGTGAAATTGGCAGGGTGAAGTTATTAGAAAGGACAAGCATGTGGGGGGGTCCTATCCCTATTTAAGCCCCCACAACAAATTCTTTATGTCCTCGTGCACCTAATAAAAGCCCACAATGGGTCCAGGGACTTGTATCTTTCGCGTTATGTGGTTTAATTTCCAAGCTCTCTCTCTCCCTTACTCTCTCTCTCTCTACATACACTCCACAGACCCAAACATGTACTAATGTACTTTCGTCATTCGTCACATTATGGTCAAGAGAGACAAACAAGTCTATTGTCACCCCAATAGTATTTACAGGCAGTCGTTGAGACAAGTATACGTGCACATATGATGTGTCCATTTCAATTGTGTGTACCAAAAATATTCCAACTCTGAAAAGCATAACTCAAACTGCTAATGAAATTGGTCATCATTCATAAGCTCCTCACTCTCAGTCTTGATAATAACTTATCACCACTCATTTTTACTTCACTTCATTTGGCCATCATTTGTCATTGTCAAGTTCTTCACCCCCTGCCAATCCATTTCAAATATCTCAATGATATATGCGGCTTCATTAATCTCTCTACCTTCAGAGTTTGTTTATAATAAAAATCTCTAACTTCCAAGTAAAAAGCCCTTGATTGAGATGGCTTTCCCCACCTTTATTTGCCCTCTCTATAAACAGTCAAGTCCAACCTGCGTCTAACATATTTTCTAAGTCCGACTTTATTTTTCAGCTGAACACATAATGTCAATTCATCGTACTATTATTTATTTTACTTCTTTATCCTGAAAAGTGTGGGAAAATTTTGTTAAACAAAGTTACAATGAAAACGAAATGCACCCTAAATCTTTGAATAAACTTACAGAAACTCATGCATTAAAATCTAACTTGCATACATATATATTGAAACTAAGGAATGCCTAGAAAGCGTAGGATCTGAAACGTGCACGAAAGCGTAGGATCTGAAATGTGTACAAATGAAGTCGAGAAGGAAAGGATCGAGTTTGAAGTATAAAGAGTAAGAGTAATTGGCTTTTCGTAAAGGCAACAGTTCGTTAAAACTCAAAGATTTGTAACTATGAAATCGACTTTAAAAGATAAAACATCATCGTAGGTTAATATTTATTGTACATGTTTGAGTTGATATTTCGTTTTTTAGACTGTTTTCAAGTATAATTTTTGTGTTAATTACACCAATATATATAGTTAAAGAACCATTTTATTGTTATTTGGTGAAGTGAGACCATATAGAAATATAACTTAAATGAACTTTTGTGGACATAAGCCACTTTAATCTCGAAATGCATGTTTAATGATTACACTAGCCCTTTCTTTTGTTGTCTAATATAGTCAACACAATGAATGAGTCATATAGTGCAGTGGTCCTTACTTTCTATATGTAAACATTTTGATATACTTTAAGGAAATTCATATATAATAGTAAGATAAGAAATGTGAATCTTGATTATTTTGGAATGCACGTGATGTGTTAACGAGTTTGCGAAAGTAGAAGGACTTACACCTTGTTTTCCTATTGGCCTTTGGTTCTTAAGTAGTGATAGTGATCAAATTCTACCACTAGATAAATATGTTGATGTTTTAAAAATGTTTGGCAATAATAAAGATGATATTTACATTCATACAAGGTGGAGGAAATTGAAGAACCAACGTATAAAAAGTAGGGATTTTCTCTCTATATAAAAAGTAAGATTTTTCATTGATGGAGGGATTTGAAGAAAATTTGGAAGTTGGAGTAACAAGGCCATGACTTTGAAGGTAATGTCACATGGAGGTTAGGGAATATGATGAGTGTAAGGTTCTGGGATGATAAGTGGGTGGAAGAGGAAGAATTAAAGGTTAAATTTTCAAGACTTTTCTTTTTACCCATAAACAAAGATGATAATGTTAGGCAAGTAGGAGGTTGGAGTAATGGTAGGTGAGATGAAAAAGATCTGGTGGGATATATGGTTAAAACAACATATAGTGTTTTAAGGAATGAGATATAGGGTGAGAATGTACTATTGTTTGAAAACTTGTGGAAGATAAAGACTTTCCCCAACACAGATAAGAACTTGGAGAGTCATGCAAATATAAGAATTTTAATTTAGAGACAAAAGAGAACTTTATATAAGGACATAGAATAATTCTAATGCTATGAATAGTTTCTATTCTATTGCATTTGTGATATTTTTACCCTAAAGTTAGATCAATTATTCAAATTTAATTTTAAATGTATATGATTATTAATGAAATTTGAAAGTTTAACTTGACAGAAACATATATATGTTATGTAATTATTTTTCTTTTAAAACGGCTGAACTATTTAAGGGAACTATTTTTGCTATAAATGAATAGGGAATACATGTATTGTGCCCATGAAGGAGGAAAGGGCTTACGATGTTTTGTTTGGTTTATGAATGAAAGATACATAAAGTGCAAAAAAAAAAGTGAAAATTAACATAATTAATTGCTAAGTAGTTTTGGTAGAAGTGGTAAGAATAGAAAACAGGGGAAGAAAGAAAATAGTATATTTATAGAATGAAATAAATATCTTTAAATAAAAATGAGATGGAATAATTTTGTGTGTGTTGTAATCATACAAGTTACAATGATATTTTTCAAATTATTTTCGTTTTCTTTCTAAATTGAAACCAACCTATTTTAGTGTCGCACTTGCAAGGTCGGTCTATTTTAATATTGGTCCATGGGAGAAGTCTAAAAAAGTATTATCTTTAATATTTAAAAAAGTTGCCTTCTTTGTTAAAAAAGAATTACTTTTGATGTATTAAAATTAAAAGTTGTGTCATTATTTATTATTTTAAAAATTGAAAAAATATTTGTTTGATATTTTAAAAATAATGTTTACATACTAAAACTAAAATCTGTATATACAATAATCTTTATTATTGTTTTGTCAGGGCATACAAATATTATAACCGGTCTTCGGTACTTTGTTTTCCTTTTCTGCTCTTCTGTTGTTGTTTTCCAATAAAGGAAGAAAATAGTATTTATAAGCAAGAAAATGTCTTTGATATCATTTTAAAAAAATTGTATGTTTTTTGTGTGTGTTTTTTACAGTTTTATTTTTTATAATGGATCAAAATAAGACATGTTGAGCTATTTTTGTTAATCCTAAGTGGGACAAGCTGTGAAGAAGAGGACATAGGGGAGGTGTAATGGTAAAAGGGTGGTGGTATATAAAAGAATAAGGATGAAATGGGTATTTAGGTATTTTATAATTTTATTTTAAAAGAAGTCCTTATATATTAAAATCAACCACTCAATATTTTTCATTAATATGATAATAATAATAATAATAATAAGCTTAAATAAATAAATAAATATTATTATTGTTGTATTAATAGAAGGAGATGTGAAATGATTCTATTTTGGAAATAGTTCAAAATATATTTTACCTTTTAAAAGAGAGGGTGCCACCATGTTACTGTAATGTGGTCCATTCGGTTTGCGCCTAATTCAGAAAGGCAAATTCTTCCTACACTCGACGTATTTCAACCTACACCCAACATAATTTTAAAATTTTAAAATAATTTTTATTTTGAAAATAAAAATCCAAAATAGAAAATAATACATTCAAGAAAAATTATATGCGGAAGAGCTTTTGATGTTCCGGATATAAAAATCTGGAAAAAAAAATAAAATCCCGTTTTAAATATTAAAATCCGCAATAAAAAAAATAATATATTAAGAGCAATTTCGTCTTTTCCGTTGAAATTGGGTGCTGTGATATGGTGCCATCGAGAAAACGTGATTTGACAATACGGGTTCAAAATTATGAGCTTTAATTTAGTAGATGGGCTGATACGAATAAATAGAGAATTAGGTGGATCCAAATTTTCGACATTCTTCTTCAAATGTTGGGCCCATACTCTCTTCATTTCTTCATTTATTTAAAGAAAATGGTTTTCTCTTTGCACTGTTTTTATACACGTGAATTTAAAAAAAGGATATTGGACAAAAAAGAAAAAGAAATAAAATTTCATTATTTAAATTTAAAAAATTTAATATAAAATAAAATTGCGGAGAGATCTGCCCAGTTTCTTTTTTAGTATTTTACTCAAATTCTTGCATGAGCACTAATGGAAGAAATTGTCATGTATGAGTTTACCTTTTTTTTTCATCCTGTTGAAAGAATAATGAAATCTTAAGACTGAAAAGACCGAAAATAATGACAATTTTTAAAATTCATTTATTTTCTTTTAACTTATACAAATATAATATTAAAATATTTAAGAAAATAATCTAATTAATAATATAAAAAATAACATTTTGTTAAAACACACCAAATTACTTAACTAGTTAATTAAGATAACATGAGTTTTAGACTCTTTTTTTTAATAATATTTTTTTTTCTTGTAATAATAGATGATTGTAAGTAACTAAGATATCAAATTGTACACAGATATCTAACATAAAAAAATTATAAAAAAAAAATAAGATAACAAATTACCAATAGATGAATCCAAGTGAGTATACATAATCACATAAAGAATTAAAGAATGTATATTTCATAGAATGTTTATATTAGGTAAAAACAACATGATTGATCTTCCTTACAACATGATTGATCTTCCTTATATATAGTTTGGCAACAAATTTTTAAACTTTTAGTATTATTTCGAAGATTTTTTAATTTAAAGTTTCATTTGTATAAACAATTTTAATGGACTTTCTCAGATCTAAATGTCTCCAATTGTAAAGTCTTAATAAGTATGATTGCAAATTAAATTTCAATTCTACAACATCCAAATCTTCAACTTATCATTATTAACTTGTTCTTTAAAAAGTGAAACCTTATTTTTATATCTTTGCTAGATGTCTTTCTAGATCAATAACATATATGTCTCTCAATAATTTTATTTTACTTGAATTTTTCACGAAAGCATATAATTAAATCACTTAACATGCAATTTTATTGGCAAAAAATAAGAGAGGATTCAATCGAAGTACTGAAATTTCTTTAAGACATCAAAGAATTCATATTTCTTTTTATTTAAATATATTCAAAATCTTCCTAATCAAATCATTAATGAATGAGATGGAATACACATTGTGTTCAACAGTTTTTATCTGTAGAGTAACACAAACATTCAGAATGTATGAACTCTAACTCTTTCACTTGCTTTAGCATAAAAGAATCAGGCCAAGCTTCTTCTAGTGTGTCTGCATTCAATGTAGGTGGGGAACATTCATAAACAAAGATCTTTTAAAATACTACTTTCATTTACTTGTTTATTGTAGTTACATAAATATCACAATTTGTATTTGTATATTTTATTCACTGAATACAGAAGAAATGTTTTGAGAAAGACAATTACTTTTTAACCTTTTTCCATTACAAACATTCAAAAATAATGAATAAAGATATTTACAATTAAATTAACATTTTTATAAAAGTCATTAAATGCTGAAAACGATTTTTAAAACCCAACATAAAGCTGTTAAATACTTTGCATGATAAAAGATCAAACATATCCTAACTTAAAAAGAAAAGACAGTTAAATATTGAAAGGGCTAAATATTCAGGGCTTGTTTAATATGAATTAGCTTTGATAAAAAAAAATATAAATTTGCTTATTTAAAACAATAATTTTAGGTTATACCTATAAACGTTCGACATACATAAATTAATTAGTGATAACAAATAAATTTGTCACTTCATTATTGTTTAACCTTATTTTAATTTTTACATGAAATTCTTATATAAAATAGATGAGTGTATATATGGATAATATATTTTTTTAGATTGGATATAGAGATGTGGATGTATATAATACTTTTATTTTAAATTATTAAAATATATGTAGTTTATTAAGTAATTTAAAAATTTGTATTAAGTTTTATTTGAATCCTTTGTTATAAATTATTTAATATTTATTTAATTATTATTCGATATTATGTTATTTATGTAATTATAATTTTTTTAATATTTGTTATTAGAAAAAAAAATATTATATTTTTTATATTGAATCAACGAAGGTTTAGAGTTTGTTATGATTTTAAGTTTTTATAAAAAAAATTTAATTAGTATTTGGAAAAGTAAAAGGAGGAATATGAGTACACTCCTTACTTAATAAATATAAGAATGAGATTTTTTTTAACAGATATGAAGATAGAAACAAAGATGAATTCTTACTTTGGATAAAAAAAGTGAAATTCGCATTAGCATCCTTACAATCCATCCTAAATGATTCAGACTTAAGTTATGCTGTATTACAATGACATTTAAACAAAATACAAATCAAAAGCTCCATTTCATCTTGTTTAGGTCTGTTTATGCATTGTTTATGATAATAAAAAGTTAGATATTATAATAAGTAAGACATGGTTCAATTCACGAAGCTAAACAAGTAGCAATATGAACACTTTTTCTTCAACGTGCATATTCAGTCACTGTTCACAAACACTGTGACGATAACACCTTTCCCATTATCAAACGTCATCTACCTCAAGCAACCCTCCTCTCAAGTATTCATCACCACCTTCCTCCTCCTTATACTCACTTCATTTTCTCTCTTTCCAAACCCCACATTCCTTCACTTCCCTTTCCACCATGGCAGAACCCCACCATCAACAACACCACTACACCAAACCCAAACTGTCAAGGGTGAAACTCTCCCACTTCTAATGTTCTGCTCCTCGCCGCCCTTGTGCCTTTCGGATCCATCCTTCTCAATCTCTCAACTCACTTTATGTCTAATTCAATATCACAACACACTTCTACAGTATTATTTGATTTTTACTTCGTATTCAATGTGGGATCTCCCATCTCCAACAGGTTCCTCACGTCATATCTGGAACGAAACAGAAAGTAGTAAAACAGAAAAAGCCGGTTAAGATAACGAAACATCACCATGAGTGAGTTTGGTTGAGCTATATAAGGCCATAAGAAAAGGAGTTAAGTGTCAAAGAGAGTCCCAGTTTAAGTACTCTGATCTCTGAAGCCTGTTATAAAAAGAATGAAGTGTTTGGTTTGTAGTATGCTTCTGGGAATAAATTTGTTAATTGAGTATCAGTCTGGAGTCAATTAGACCCAAAAAATCAATGTAATGCTTTGCGAAATTGAATTTATTTTGGCGTCTCGAGATCGATTTTAAGAATTTCATCAACTCTTGTATCTAAGGCAAACTTATTTGTCTAGTGTACCACACTTGATATTGAATGATCCCCAAGACCATATATGTTTAGGAGAAGACATTGTTATGCATGGATCAGCAAAATTGCAGTTGCGAATTATGAACTATCGCCTTTTATTTGTTATGCACATATGATAAATTTTCATTCTAGCTCCTGTATAGCTGATAGTCTCTCTATTAACTCTATAAAAGTTTCATCTGTATCCAACATGCTAATTCTTACATATTTTGGGCTAGCCCCAAACTGTCTCCCACTTCTGGTTAAAATTTTGTGTCCCCGAAGGAAGGTCTCGCAATCCTCAACATCTACGCACTTCAACCACATGAAAGCTGCAAGTAGGTACAATATAACAAAGGGGTAAAAAATCATATCCATCCATTCAAGAAAATCTAATGTTGTTTGAGAGAAAGTTTCTCAATCCAATTTGTTAATCGGTTATTTACCTGGTTGAGGCTCCGTCTCCTTTCCAAAGAAGGTGCAGAATGCGGGAGAAAATTGGGGCAATGTGAACATATCACCGGCATCAACTACTTCCCTCAGTTGCTTCCACCTTTGTGCCATGAGGTTGTAGCTGTACTTGAAAAAAGATTCCCCGTTTTGGTGGTTTTCTTGTTCGCAGCTCTCAGACACTGCCTTTAAAACCTTGGCTGCTCTGAGTTGAGAATCCTTCGAGACACCAATTGTATTTAGCTCTATGAATTTAGTCATTTTCTTTGCTACCTCTTTATCTTTCACAAGAGCCCACCTACAAAGTATTATGAAAAGAAGACTACTAAGAAATTCATTTATATGATCCACTAGATATCAGTTTTATTTTGATAAGATATTCTGCACTGTTATTCAAGCATTTTCACGAGTCATCGTGTCAAAAGGTTTTAAAAGAGAAGTATTAAATGATGTAAGAACACACGATTGAATAGTTGTTTAAAACTACATCGTTATAAGGTGAACTTTTCATTAATTGACACCCTAATTTCCACCAAATCGAAACCATGCCCAGATTGTGCTAATTTATAAAAGGATTACTCCACACGAACAGTTGAGGCAGGGCAATTACTGTTATGAACTTACCCAATTCGCATTCCTGCATGACCAGTGGATTTTGAGGCAGTGAAAAGCGTGAGATCATGATCTGATGGCGAGGATATTGGAGTGTATTGCGGCCAATAATAGGCAAGGTCATGAATCAATAGTCCCTGGCTTCGGTTGACCATTGATTTCCTTCTATATCCATCAGGGTTGTTGGGAGAAGTAACCAGCTCAATGTAAGGACCTTCTTTGTCAAAATTCTCTGCATCACCAGCCCATTGGTAAAGCCCTGATTTCTGGTAATCTGCCATTGATGGGTAGGACTGCAAGTACATAATTCGTCAATTCAATTCAACATTTAACCATGAACTGCTCAAACTAAAAACAAGGCAACAAAATTTCTCTGTTATATCTTCCTATCTCACAATTGTTCTACTTTGAGAAGTTAAAAACATTACAATATTAATACTACTTTTATTGAATGTTTAGAAAAAACATAGTTAGGAAAGTTCAGAATTATTATTATTCTGTAAGTGCATGTACAACTAGAAAGAATAATTTTGAATATTCATAATCAATATTATAGCCTCTCCCCTAATAATAAATAAAAGAAGTATTCAATACTCTTTATGATGTCCCCAGATAATTAGTGAGCCTAAATTTGCCAATATAAACCTTTTTATAAAAAATTTGGAAGGGTGCATAGCATGATATTTTCTAAATACTTAATTAGCCAGATCCCTTTTTCCTTTACGTACTTTATAAATTGCAAGAATGGCAGTCTAGTTTGGATTCACTATATGACAGTCTGGAAGCTAAATTTTACTCTTTTTCAGTTTAGCACATGCACTGTTCACCACAAGTCTTCATGTGATCAGGTTCAGGTCCATGAGAGAGAGAGAGAGAGGGAGAGACATTGATGAAGACAAACACGAGAAGAACTAAATGAGGAGGCAGATTCGGTAATGGCCACATGAGAGATTTCCTTTAAAAATAACAACTTCGAAATACTAAATTCTCTCAAATACTTTCTTGTTTTCTGAACACAGTATCTTCACCGGAAGTGAGATTCTAATCTCTCTAAATCGAAATATCTATTTAAAGAACTGATATCTTTAATATGTATTAAACATTTAACCACTTGTTTAAAAAACATATAATGTACTTTTCTACCGACAATGTGACACTATTAATAATTCTCACAAACACTTGATCATAGTAAGTATATAAACAAGAGAGAGAAATAGTTGTTTACCCTTTTAAAATATTAAATGATGTGTCCTTTTTAATTATATGCTATGAGTTTAGTTATTGAGCACATTAGATTCCTTGAAGATGAAAAATGTTAAAGTATAGAAATATTATATTGTATGAAAATATGGATGATCATGCATGACTGACCGAATAATAGGGCGCGGCAGATACAACGCTGATTGGTTCAGCAGCATGAGGCGAGGACAGAGCATAAAGGGCCGCCAGAATTAGCTGAGAGGAACCTGTCCCAACAACAATATGGCGACCTTCTGTCACAGCATTGCCCACCACTCTGTGCAACCTCACTACTTCCGTTGCAAACTCAGGCTCCAAAAACCAGCAAATTTTTGAGACATCAGATAAATAACTCATGGATTGCCATCCTGGAATTGTGATTGTGGTCTTGTCACCCATTTGTCGCCAAAATCTTTCATACATTGTTGGGTCACCACTACATATCATCAACATTTAAACTTAATTACCATCTTTGAATCTATCTAGCTAAACAAAATGTCCGGATACCAAACCGGATCATCATTAATCATATTTAAAATAATGAAAACATAAAACAGATATGTGTGCTAAAAGATTTAGTAAAATTTTCCATCATTATACTCTGCTCATCATTTTCTATAATTACAAGTAAAGTTGAGATATGATTGCACCGCGTTTTTGTTTTATTCCATCGACATGTAGCATGGTGTATCTGTGTCATTTCGTTCTTGTAAAGTGGGTAATATAATATAACCGACCCATGTAGATGTAGGGCATGATCTGATATTTGAAATCTGAAACAACGTGGTGCTATGAATGGCCTAGAACAATCTTTACTTTGCCCTAGAAAAGCATATATGAAATGAGCAGGGTAGATTGCATAAACAGTGAAACAGTGAAGGCACAGTGGGGCAGGTAAGAAAAGAAAGGAGAAGGGATGGATGAAGTCCTTGAAGAAACAGATAGAGTGGAGTTAATGGCTGCATGGATTATGGATGGATGAGGTAAGAAGAAAAATGTTGGGTGGAAGGGTCTATGAAGTAGGATTAGATAGAACGATAGATGATAGATAATAGATTAAAGATAGATAGATAGATAAATGATTGCATATGGGATCTGCATAAACATCAGATCAATGGTCTGTGGCATGCTAAGCTGAGGAAAGACAAAATACGTTAGACATGGAGTTCCATTCAGGGAGGGCCCAGGAAGCAGTTGATGATCCAGACGACCCATATGGAAACGGGGAAAAGAAACAAGAAAAAGAAGACACATATAAAGTTAAAACAGCAACATTTGAGTGTTTCACAATTGGGGCGGCCAAAAGTTGTAAAGATCTCTCTCATCACAATTCACAACCCAAGGCGCACTTTCATTCATATGATAAGTCCTTTGCTCACAGCAAAGGCCACCAAAAGGGTGTCCTCGTATTGCTGTGTGCGCATCAGGCACATGGCCCCCACCAACTTCTTTGCTAATACCAATTCATCTTCAACACCTATATTGTGCCACTCCACATTGCTCTACCTTGTGCTCTTAAAGCCCTAGTTTCGATGTGCAGGTTTTTAGTACTTTGAGGTCCACTGCTACCTTCACAAACATTACAACAACAATCATCATTAATTATTATTATTATTATTATCATTCTTGGTCAAGTAAAAACATGGACCTCCCATGGTGCTACGTTAGACTCTATACAACAGCACTAGTGTTCTAGTGTTGTGTCTAGTGCTGCTAAGACGCTATATGCACCACCCTGTTCCTAGCTTAGATATTTAATTTGCTTCAATTCTCAAAAACTTATTAATATCACCTGCAACTCATCCTAGATAAATATAATTCATAAATAAATAAACTTTTTATAACAAATTAATAAGTTCAGATTAAAAAATGTTTTTGTTTTTTAATTTTATTTAACTAATAAAATTCTCAACACTATAAAATATTTGCGCTATTTTTTCATTAACAGAAAATTATCTAAATATCATTTTTAATTATCCTAAACACCTATCGATTTCTCTTCATTACCCTCAAAAAAGTTTCCAAAAGTTTCCGACCGATTGGCGTGCTCTGATCAGGTCCCAACATGTACAGTGTAAATGGATGGTTATGACATGGATTAATTTATAATAAAAATAAATTAATTTATTTAGTGATTAATTCAAATTAAATTACTCAGATTAAAACTCTCAAATTGCGATAAAAAATAAAGTTGAAAATGTTAGATTATTCACAAATAAAACCAATTTACAGTAAAACAAGATTCACTTACATATCAATCTTATGAGATGAGTTAAACTTCCTTTTACTTTTCAATAAACTATTAGAATTTATCTCGAGGTTTGTTGAACTCCGTGAAGGCATCAGCTAAGTAAATTTTTGTAAACATAAATTAGATTTAAACTCAATTTTTAAGTAAATTAATAGTTTTTCTCAATATTTAGTCCATATTTTATATAAACTTTAACTTTACAATATTAACTTTTATTAGACTCGATTTCCGCTGATGTTTGTCGCTTATGCAACCCTCTTTCTATTATAAAATTGAAGACTTGAAATTAACATTTTAAAATTAAAAAATTATTGTGTTTGAAATAAAAAACATTTAATATTTTTGAAAAACTAAAAAATAAAATGCATTAAAAAATATAAATATCTTGAAAATAAATTCGTTTGAACTAAATAAGAATATATTTATGGTTAAATTTAATGAGAGGAATTTATTGTGCATATTTAGATTAAACTGACTATACAAACATCCTCATTAATTAATTTATAGAATAAAAGAATAAATCTATTGGAGCGGGGCACTGTCTTAAATGCAACTTAATGGAGAAGCTTCTTTAAGATGATATTTTATTTATTTTTGTATATGTCATAATGTCACTGACATATTTTAAAAATAATAAACCATTCTCAGGACCATGACTTGTCTCTGTCCTCTCCAGGAACTAGAGCAGGAAGCCAAGCACAGACGCACAATGTAAGTAATACTGTAACAGTAACAGAAACACAAATAGTCTCTTCCCGACTGCACCACACACAAGAAGACGAAAACCCACACTTTTTTTTCATTTTATAAAATGGAAGCCTTGTTTGAAAAGTACTATTAAGAAATATCTAATAACTTTTCACAAAATAAGGAATATTTTTGCTGTATAAAAATAAGAAATATTTTATACTTTTCAACATAAAACTTTAGGTGTAGCGGGAGATTCTGCTGAAAAAAAGAAAAAGATAAAAAGCAGTGGCATAACTCTAACCTTAATTCTCTGTGCTTTTGTTACGGGGAAATTAACTCCCCCTCCCTCCAAAAGGAAAAGATGTTTACTATGGGAAGAACAAAAGGAATTCTCAAAAGGGTAACGAAATGATGCGGCAAAAATGTTGAAAAGTTGTTTGCTCGCCCAAACAACACTAAAATTAGCTACCTTGGCAGCCGTAATGCAGACATGTTGACAAAATTAAGGAAAGAAAATAGAAAGAATACTAGCTTAGCTTGCACTTACTGGTCCAAGTTGATGACTTTTTCACGAGTAGAATTATGGAGAGACGGGGTAGAAGATATAGCCAACCATGATTCTGCATCTGCCATCATTTTCTTCTTGAAGCAAAACCACCACTTGTTGCCTTCTCCACTCTCATGATAAAGTGCCCTAAGGATAAGACTTACATTCAGGGCAAGAGACAGCACCAGCAAGTGCCTCAAGGAAAACAGAGATGGAACAGCAACCATTTTCCAGCAAAACAGAAAGCACTAGAAATCTGAAATAAAAAACAGAATAGAAGGAACACCTTGTGAAATAGCACCTTGGAGTGAACAGGGTCTGGTCTGGTCTATGTTTTATAGTGCTTTCGAAATCACTCACCTCTATTAAAAAAATGGTAGCAATAAAGAGCTCTTGTGACAAGTGTTTGGTAGAGAAGTTAAAAGTTGGAGGTTTGAGTCGGTGGAAATTCAATAGTATCTAGCATGAAACGGAAAAGATTGAACTAAAAAATCGGAAATTCAGATCAAGTGTGAGAGAGGGAGAGTTAGAAATCAAATCCAATCTTCAAAATCTTCATAAACTTTTTCCGGGATTTAATAGAGAAAGTGGCAATGGGCAAGGAAGATGATATAGGAGACAGCAAGGCTGAAGCAAAGTAGGGAATAAAGGGCACTTGGTAATAATAACACATTTCCTAAAAATTAAATGAGGAGATTGTGATTGTGGTATGAAGAGGAATATGATATTGAAGTGAGAACCAATGGAAGAAGATAGATTATGAGCCAGTCTATTATCACAGTAATCAAGAAAATCCTGAGTTGCCTTTACCAGAAAATTCACAGTTTTCCGATGCTGGATCTTGAAAACAGTAAAGCTATACTTGTGGTGAATGCTCTGTGTGTGCTATAATAAATATTTGACTGTTATAGTGCCAACATAATAAATATATATAATTAATAAAATAATTATGTAGTGAAATTAACTTTGAAATATGGACATGTTAACTGATAGAGTTTTTATTAAAATTCAGGTAAACAAGTGGTTAAAAAATTCGCCTCATTAGAGATATATCAACTATCATGTATACTATTTTATAATAATCATTTCTAAAAATAAACAAAGACCTAATATATATATGTTTAAAGACTTATATTTTTGTATCCATGATTTTTTTTACAATCTTTCCCCATTTTCATCTGAAAATCCATACATAAAAGAAAAATAGTCATTGCTATCTCCTACTAAGACAAAATGACCTATTAATTTCATTTAGTTTTGTACTGTGTAAAATATTAACATTATGTTATTAAAGTATATATATATATATATATATATATATATATATATTTGTTTTCAAGTGGGTGTTGAGAAAAAATTATTATAAAAATAAAGAGTTGATTTGAATATGTTTACCATACAAACTCAATTAATAAGTTTTATGGGTGTATAAAGTACTTAGCTTTTCATGAGGTTGTTTACAATTTTATCTTATAAAAGTTACTCGATTGAATTTGCAATTTTTTCTAATAAAATACTGCATATTAAATAATAAAATATTTTTATATTCGGAAATGTTGGATTTGAGGTATCAATCCATTTATGTTTTTATTTATTGGTGGTGCTTCTATTAGATAGATTATTTCTTAGGACGTTATTTCCATTTGTGATATAAGAGCTAATTCTAATCAATGGAAGAGGAACAATTTGGCATTCTAAATAGAGGCAGGGTTGTGTATTGTGGTGTTTGGGTTATACCTTTAGAAAGAGATTAGTACTAATAATTTTTATTTGTATTTATTTCTTATTATCTAATTTTCATTACGTACTAATCCTAACATTACTATTTTAATTTTTTTTTACAAAAAATACATAAACGAATATTATTAATTTTTAAAACAAAACATTTATTCGTCAATTAATGTTTGTAGACAAAGTTACATGTCCAAGAATATCTTTTATCTAGACTTATATATAAACAAATGAATATTACATACATAACACAGTGTAAATGGTATATAAATACATGTTCATAGACAACATCATTTATACTAACAAATTATATATTCATATCCTTGAATATGTTATCATACTTATTAACATTAAATTGAAAAGCATATCTTTGATTCAATTATACTATTTGTTGTAGGAACTAATTGAAGAAATAGATGCAAAAGGTTATAGAAACTAATTGAACGTAATTGCACAAGATTGCAAAATTACTGAATTTATATATTTATTTTGATTTAATCAATAATATATATATAATAAAATTATAATTACTGGAATCTATAAAATAGGAATACTAGTGACCTGTAAACTGACCATTAATGCAATAATAACAGTAAAATAGTTTAAGGGTAATAAAATCAGAATTAATAATAATAAAATTTGAATTAATAATCAACATTTATAAGACCAAAAAAAAATAGTCTTATAGTAAAAATTGTACAATTAAAATGATATCGAAATATTTTATTATTAAAGTGAATAAGCTATATAAATAAAAATTCAGTTATTCAGGTTTCATTTTAAAAGAACTATCTTCTCTCTACAAAAAAACTCTTTTTTCCTTTTTCTCTATATTCTTTCCAAGATTTTGACCTTCTCGATTATCAGTTTGACGATCGGAGTCTGTCATTGGACACCTGACAGTTAACTCTACAAGATTGCCCATCAAAATCTCAGATAGAGTAAGTTTAATCTTGACTCCTTTTCCTTTGAGTTAGTTTTGATATGGATAGGTTTGTCTTTAGTATAAGCTTGCATGTGATTTTTTTATCTTTAGAAGTAGTCTTTGTTAGCTCTCAGGATCCTAGTGGTATATATAGTTAGATTTTTTATCAAGAATTTGTTGTGCATGTTAAACTATCATTGAGCTTTTGGTAGTCTGGAGCTCTTAGGGAGCATCTAATCAAGTTCAAGTAAGGGAAGCTAGTTTAAATTTTCAATAGAATCCTAGGCTAGAAGATTTGGATGTGGGGTAACTTCGCTACCAGTTCTAAATTTGGTTTACCTTATTGATTGTTTATGAGTAATGTAGTATTATTTGAAATAAAATGTGAAAAATGTTGATTTTGATATAGATGATTTATGGTAGAGGATTTTGTTTGAATCTGAAAATTTAGTTGATTAGTATAGTTGATTAGTGCAAGTTACTTTTGAAGTGAATGAATTGCTGAAATTGTTTTTGTTTGACTCTGAATGGTGAAATTAGGAAGAATTATGCAGATTTTTTTGCATATCTCGCTTAGGCGAGAATATAATGGAAAGATGGGGTTCCTCGGGACCATTTTCGTTCAAGCGAGAAGGAATCTCACTCAGGTGAGACCTGAGATAAAAATCTGGGGCTCTCGGGTTCAATCTCGCTCAAGCGAGCAAATTCTCGCTCAAGCTAGACTCTCTTTAAAAAAACAACTTAAATTTTTTATTTTTGCTTTTGAAATCTTAGTGTATTATTGCTTATTGTTTTTAAGTGAAAAAACTAAATCTTATTTAAAAATATGATTAAAGGAACTTAGTTATGTGTTTCAATGAATTTTGAGATATATTTGAGTTGTTTGGAAAAGTTGAAATATGATATGATTGAATGATGTATTGATATGTTGCATGAGGTATGAAATAATGTGGAATTGTGATAAAAACATAGTAGTTTCAGGAAAAGAAATACCGTGTTGAGATTGTTGTTATGGTGTATTGATCTGTCAGACCCGTAATGAGACATCTTGACTCTACTGATATAATGAAATCACATAAATGAAGTTATTTAGTTGGTGAGAGTCGATGGAGGTTCATATGACTTTGTTTGTGGTTTGAAATATAATCTGGTCTTTCAGGTCATATGAATTTACCCTGCCATACAAGATGATGAGATATTGAGATGTTTATGTGCATGGCTATGTGGATTCACAGAGTAGTATGATAGGTGCAAGTCTCATGATTCTAATTTCAATACACGACTTTTCCGAAAATATAGTCAAGTGTTTATGTGTTGTGAGTTAGTAGAAGTCTGACATGAGAAATATGAATTGTGAATTTTTTATAAACACTTGATAGTTATGTGAAATGCATGAAAATTGACGGTTTTATGTATATGTTTAAAGTTATATTTATTACAGTTTTTAAAAATAGCCAACCTAACCTTAACTTAGTTTTGTGGTTGTTTTTTTTTAATTTGTGATGATCGTGTATTTACACGGGAGCAAATGATGTTACAGGTGATAAAGTTTTTCCGTGAAAAGCTAGATGATAAAAATATTTTATTTTCTTTTTTTGAAAATTTATTTTAATTTTATGTAAATATTTAAAATTTTATGATGAGAGATATGTTTTGAAACATTATACGAAAGAGTTGTAAATATATTTGTATTATGTTTATATATTTATTTTAATATTTTATATATATAATTATTAAATATGGAAAAATATAGAAATATTACATAGTTAATAATAAATATGACAGTTTTAAAAATTATTCTAACAACTTTATCGTTACTTTTATTAGTATCCTCTTTTTAGTTGTTTCTTTTCATTAATATAATTGTATTTTTTAAGATAAAAAATTACTAATATAAAAATATAAATTTTGAAATTGACATCTCATTGTTTATTAATCAAAAGTGTTAAGTAATAATTTCTTTAACACTATTTTGGTTGAAATTGAATACAAATAGAAAATTTCAGTGGATTAATTTAAATAAGGAGATAATTAATGAAAATTTTCCTTTTCTCTTTAATAATATATGCTGGGTCGAGATATACACTTACCATCTTATATAACTATTAACTGTTACTGAATTTGATAATCAAGTTTATTAAAATAACTTGAAAATATAATTTTAAAAGTTATGAGACATAAATTTAAATAAGTTGTGTAAAAAATTTCCAATTTATTGATAAAACTAAAATGTGTGTACTCGTGGGTGTACTTAGGTTAAAGATCATTTAAAACAACAAAATTTGTAAATTATATAAAATAAGTTGGATTAGCCTATTTAGTTCAAATTGAAAGATTGAGTTTTGAAATTTGAGACTGAATTAAATATAATTTGTTATTTAAGTTACCTAATTCGAGGTTCATTCTGCCTTAAGTTAAAAAAAAAAAAAAAAAAAACTATTTTCATCAAGTTTGGACTTGAAACATTTTTTTTTCTCAACGTAGCCTACATTAGCTTTGTCATCTCCGTTATAAAGTAAACAATTTTAATAAGGGGAATTATATCATAAATTTTATTAAAATATTTTTTAAACCATTATTTTAACTTGTCGGTGATACAAGATAAACTTTTATTTTACATAATGAAAATTATAATTAATGAATTATTAAAAATTATGATATATTGAATTTATTAAATATATAAACAATATTTTTAATATACAATGAATAATTTAAATTGGATAAATTGATATTTTCTTCCCTGGATTTTTTTATGTCTTCCCATCATAAAAAAAGGCGCAGGAAAAGAAAAAAAAAACTTATAAAATTATAAATCGAAAACAAGGTTAGTCCAAAATTAAAAAAAATGTTGGAGTAAAATTGATCAAATTAATATATATTAATTATGAATTAAAAAATAATAAATTCATATATTTGTTTAATATTTTCTCAATTTATGGGAATAATGTGATAGGGTAGTTAAAGTTCCATCCGTTCACTTTTCCTTCTCTGATTGGTGTTTTGTCCCCTAGCTTATCTGAATTTGATTTAAGTTGTTTGCTATGTTTGTCTCTGGTTGGACGTCTTGTGTGGGTTGAGTGTTGGTTGTTTAAGAAGTTGGGTTGAGTGTCACATATAGGTGCTCTTTATTTTGTTTGGTTGGGTTGTTAGTTCCGTTGATTTAAGTTGAGACCACTTATGTTAGTGTTTTGGTTTCTTTAGTTAGGTGGTGACTTTTTTCCCTATGTTGGGGTAGGTAACTAGGTGAGGTGTACTTTATTTGCATGATTTGTATAAGGATTGAATCACTCCTGAAAAAGTTCTATTTATTCATTCTTCATTGTTGGTAAAAAAAAATGTGATAGGGTAGTTGTGAAAGTAAGTCCCTCTTTTCTCCCTCTTGCCTCTAGCATACTAAAATAGGTTAGAGAAAACTAATTTGTCAATTATTTTTATATTTTTAAATTATATATATATATTACAAAATATGTTTAATTATATAATTTATTAATTAATCTCTCGGTGAATAAATGTGATAAGATTACAATTTTGTATATGTTAATTATTTAAATTATTATATATTTCCATCTTTTAAATAATGTAATATAAAAATTATAATTTTTAAATTACTAATTTTTATTTTTATTTTAATAAATTAATTTTAATATAAAAAATGTATGAAGTTGAAAATGGAACAAATAAAACTAATTCATGGTATATAAGTGAATGCGAACTTTACTATACAACTTATTTTATAAAATTAAACTAAATTAAATTTAAAGTCCACTTCTTATAATATAAATAAATCTATCTTACATATAATTTAATTTATTAAACTGATAACTAGTTATACATCTAGACTCATCATATTTAACCTTTTTTATAATCTTTAAAGTTGGATCATTTATGTTCTTGCTGACTGACTTGGGTCGGACCGTAGCGGTGGTTGCTATCTCCCTCTATCTTTGTCGCAAATTCTAACGGAGGGTGTTCCACCTATTGATTACATTCTTACGATCAAGTCAGTGAGAGCACTTATATATTATAATATAGTGTAAGTGGCGTAGAGTCAACTTATCTAGTGGTTAGGGTCTCAGGGCCCCTTTATAGTAGTTGTCAAGCATGGATAACTACGTATGATATATGTTAATATTGTCCCTTATGTTTCGGAATTGCATCTATTGCAGAGTATCATCCATGACTGAGTCTCTTTTCTTTATTTTCCTTCCAACAACTAACTCAAATCAGATGAAATCTTCTTTTGGTGTTTGGGCCGTGTCAAAAATGAGAAGTGGACACTATTTAGAGACACTAGGTCTTATCATGTTTGGCCAATTTCTAAAATTATGGTATGCTCAACAGGTACCCCCGACTGATGGGCTAAGAACTCAAATGATTAGACTACGTACTTGGCATGCTTTGATCGGATAATAGACTTAACATGCCGACCAAGACAATTTATATAGAGAATAAAATTATTTTTTACTCTTTAAGTTATAGTATAAATTATTTATAATTGTTAATATTTTATTTAAAGATAAAATTATTTTAAATTAAATTTGGAGATGAAAATAAAAATTATAAATTCAAAGAGATAAATAGTTATGAATATTAAATATAAAAAAAATACAAGATAGAGATAGTTTGATATAATTAAGGTGCAATTGTTTTTGTTATTAGTTGAATTAGTGAGCAAGAAAATAAGAGAAATCTTAAGAATGTATATTTTAGTTATATATTAGGAAAAGTAAAAGTCTCATCTTCTTCTAAATTATGTATTCTAATTTATAACACAAGAGTATATAACTAAAAAACAAGAACTGCTAAAAACGATAAGACATACATAAGTTTAAATAGACCTTTTTCAAATATATCACTAATTGTCATTTATAAAATAGAGCATATCTGAGAATGTGAACGTCTGAGTGTATTTACAAAAACAAAACCTGCAATTTTTAAGAGAAAAGTAGATTAAAAAAAATACCTCTTCTTTTGCAATAAATATGCATATTAGAGAACGAAAGACCAAATAATAAAAGTAAAAAATCAATAATTTTAATAAAGTAACCTTAACATGAAATATATAATGAATGTAAATTTCATTTTATGAATATTTTATTAAATTGAATTAAATTTAAAGTTTATTTTTTAAAATAATATTAAAATTTATTTAATTTATTAGATTATTTATATCAAACTACTTATAAATATAGTTTAATGTATAAGTTGACCAAGTCTCGATGGGAAAGAATATATTAAAAATCTTATTTTAATTAAAATAAAAATATTTTATAATATATAAATTAGTTTAAATTTTAATTTTATAATATTAAATTAATTTTAAAGTTTTTTTTTAAGATAAAGTGTAAAGAAGTTAATATCTAGGCAAAAGGTTAAGATTTTTTGACGTGGTTGTGGAAGTTGGTTAAGTGGTGCAGTGGTTTTGTTGTATGAGTGAGAGAGAAGAGAGGGCCTTGACCTCTGGCAGATTTAGGGTCCACGAAATGAGCCCTCTGTATGCCGGGACCGATTTCATTATGGGCATGGATCAGTAGTGGAACTTCGCTCATGCTCACTATTTCAATTTCTTTGTGCCTCATCTTTCCTGCATTCAAGACCTGTCACTGTAACAATGGTCCACTATTCAGACTTTTTAAAAACTTTATTTATATATCTATATTTCTTTTTTCCTTCCTTATTCTCCAAGATATCATGAGAGATTTAAATTTCACTTATATTCATAATATATAACTGACAATGAATCTAATAACAATTATTGTAATAATGTTTGGAAAGAGTATATTTATTTTAAGTCGTTTATTCAAGTAAAATATAATAATTATAAAATAAAATTATATTTTCAAATATTTAAAGTAATTTTATATTGTACTCATTTAGATTTTAGCAATTAAAACTATTGGTATATAATTTTTAGTAATAATAAAGATAACTTATTTCAATCACTTTTTATTGAGTAATGTTTTTCCTTCTAAAATTTGTTCTTGATTTGGAGATTTTTTAGACTAGGTTATTATTTTTAAAGAGAAATCTTTCTAATAATGTAATGACTTATCAGTATCATACTAGCAACTTGATCATATTCTTCTCTAAGACATAGTGTTAGATATATTTTGGTTATAAAGGAGGTTACACAATTTTTGAATCTTGAGTGCCTAGGACAAAACAAATCAAATGTGTAATCAAACTCATGTCTAACTCGTAAACATAACACTACAAGAAAATCATGAAATAGAAACCAATTTTTAGAGACTAAAATAATTAGTTGTAATAGTAACTAAATTAGAGATCATTTAAGAAAAAAAAATGGTTTCTAAATTAATTTATATTATTGTTAAATAGTTTCTAAATTGGTATCTAATTAACAACCAAGGTTTTTGCTACCAAATTTAGAAACTAAATAATTGGTAGTTAAAACCTTGGTTGCTAATTATACCAATTTAGAAACTATTTAACAATAATAGAAACTAATTTAGAAACCATTTGTTTTTTATTTTTTAAAATGATCTCTAATTTAATTACTATTGTAATTAATTATTTTGATATCTAAAAATTGGTTGTTATTTCATGATTTTCTTGTAGTGTAACGTAATCTCCAAATGTTTCAAAATAATTATAGTGTTATTTTGACTTTGCTATTTGTTTAAACCTTTTGAGATTATTCGTCCATAGTAGGTTAAAATGACTCATTATGTGTCTTCTTTTGTGAGGAATTTCGAGTCAACATTATATTTTGAAGAATGAGTAAATTTGGAAGAGTTTTAATGTTGATTTATTGTGAGATGTCATATTTCTTAGATGGGATAACGAAGAGTCTTGTCTGAAATATTTATTATTAATAAGGGTGTTGGAGAACCTTTGCTTATATAAATAAAGTCACACCGTGATTAATAAGATACATTTCAAATATAGTTCTCTTACTTTTTTTTCTTATCATACTTTTTTTTATCATCAATTTGACATTTAGATCAATTGTTTAATGGTGTGACAAGTGAAGTCAGGATCGATACTGAGAATATCTATAGGTTTCAGGCAAAGACATTTTTATTTTTCACAAGGGTCTCAACAAGTTGTTTTTTATATTAAGTGTTAGATTTGTTCAAATTTTAACTATTTTATATTTTCCAAGATTTATGTTCTTTGAGTATTCTACTGGGTTAATGTCCATTCCACATTATCTTTTTGAGGACCCAAATCTAAGAAATTTATGTGTACATATGGCTTTATGACCGTGTGGATTTTTTTGTCGGAGTATAAGTTATACTTGTTACCATTTTGATCTATATCTTGTCCTACACTGATTATTGTGACCAATTACTCGCCTTGGATAAAATAATTTACCCTTATGTTGATAATGAAGACTAAAACTCAAAAATTGTTCAAACTTTGTCACCCCAAAAGTATGTCATATGTTGTTTGTTGTTCACCTTTTTCAAACAAGCATATTCTTCGGATAGATCCCTTATGATTCCAATCAAATCTCATAATTGCGACTATAGCATGTCCTTGGATATTTTCAATCCTACTAAAGTGTCCTAGTATAGGATGTCAATGAAGTTGTTTCAATTAGTGAAAATTCTTTTTCCTTTGTATCCCATAACGACTCTCTTTTCCTTTGTATCCCATAATGAGTGAGAATATAACCACTAAGTTCTCTTTGTGATCATAGCTTCAAAGTGTTGTTCTCTTTGTGATCATACCTTCAAAGTATTGATCTGAAAAGGTGATTATGAATGTACTTATGGATTATTGTATACCTGCTACTATCCAAGGTTACTTTTAAGATATTTAAATACGAATTTTTCAAAAAAATATTATATAAAGAAATTGATCTTAAAGTATAACCTAATAAAATTGAATCATAAAATATTAGTACAAATACAGTTATTTAAAAAAAATTAAACGCGCCACTAAGTATAAAGTTAAATAAAATTAATCTCATAAGTCTAAATAAAAACATAAATTTATAAAAAAATTCTTCAATTGTTAAGGTTTTCTTCTCTAATAACTTTACTTTGGTCAATTATTCTAAAAAATATGCAAATAAAAATAACTAACAATGGTACAAATTATTTTGTCATCTCTATATGGACAATTAAGGCTTTCAATTTGATGAATCTTCTATCTATATTTATTTTGTCTTTTTTCATGTATACTTTGCCAATGAACCAACTTTGATCACTTGCTCAATTTGTTTTATTTGCGAGTAATACTTTCAAACTGGTGTCCACATGTGTTATGGAATTTGCACCACCTACTAGTTTGGTCCCGTTTACTTTTTATTTGGGGTCGATTGATGTGAGTATTGTGTTATTGACATCCCTTGTAATCTCCTTCTTAATTGTAGTAGGATGAAACTAATATAATATATATATATATATATATATATATATATATAGAGAGAGAGAGAGAGAGAGAGAGAGAGAGAGAGAGATATAGATGAATGATATAATTAAATATTACATCGTTAATATTTTTATTTTACATCACTATTATTCAAGTAAATTTTTACTAAAATTAAATAACAAGATGATCAAATAATTTAGAATTTAGGGTTTATAATTTTACACTAATATAAAGTCATATATATAAATATATATAATATGTATGTGATAAAAACTTTCAATTTAATATTTTTTGAAAAAAATTATGATTTAGTAAAAAATATTAAACAATGTAATTTGTTTGAATTTATAATTTTAGCACATTTACAGTAATTAATAAAATAGAAAGAAAAACTTTTATTTCGAGATACTAGAAAGCAAACCATAAACATGTTTGATATGGTCTATGATTGTGGTCCTTTTCAAGTTGCACATGCCTTCATTACGGGTATACGTTTCGGATTGGTAATCACACGTTGAGACCCAACATGGGAGGGTTAATTAATTGTAGTGGGTCTCAAACTTTATTTTTTGGGGTTGAAAAGGCATTTGAAAAATCCTTGAATATAGAAATCCCATACTAAATTATGTAAATTTTTTAAATGCGAAATCGGTGTTAAATTGTGATATAAATTAAATGTGAGTTGTCATGGGTTTATTAATTATATATATATATATATATAAGTTGACAAGTCTTGGAAAAATGTTCTACATATAAGGCAAAGTAATGATGGGCAAGAAACACATAAAAGTGGAAGAATGTGAAAAGGGAAAGAAGAAATTGGTGACACAGTACGCAATCATGGCTCCATTGAGTGGCATGTCCTCACTGTCCTTTCAACTATACCTACTAAGGGTGCTTTATTAGTGTAATGAGTATAAATCTCACGTGCCATATTCACACATGGCATCACCACAACCATTATCTTCAAACAGAGGAAATGAGAATGCAAATAAAGTGAAGTTGAGTTCATAAGACTGAATTTATGATTAATTTACTGAACTTGTGTTTCAGAAACATCAAAAATATCATTGGAATATTCCTTCTTCCACAACTACCTTCTCTTTTGAATATGATATACAGTTCTCTTTCTTTTTGAGTGGAAGGTGCATTAGTTAGACTTTGCATCATGAGATTCTGTAGCCACTTATTGGGAAGACATTCAAAAGAGAATTCGAAATTGCTAATGTTTCATTGAGCACTACGTGGGTTTTTTTATTCCAACAACACCAAATGTCTAAATCTTTATATAGGTAATCAATTGTACCAACAAACTACAAACTTTGTCAGCATTTAAAGCATAAACTCCAAGTCATTAGGGAAACACAAACTATTCATAATAGACGTACATATAAGCATTAGCTAGCCCGCATTATATATATACTTTTCATGTTAAGTGAAAATGCTTGCTAATGGGAGAAAAAACTATTATAAATTTGCTAGTCAATATTAAATATCAATCTAAAAATTGTAGATATCATTAATTTTTTTAATTTATAAAATATTATTTAATTTAATAATTAATTATTTTTTGTCTTTAAAACTAATTTCTATTTTATAATTTTTTTAATAATTATTATAAAAAAAGAATGGAGATAAACAAAAATGAAAAATGAAGACAAAGAATATAACATGAATGTTTCTTGTATTTTACTGAAATCAAAACAATATGAAAATATAGAAGCAATGGACTCATTTTAGATTTAGCTAAAGAGAGATTATGTAAAACAAAGAGTCAATAAAAGTTAGAAGTATTGTATCCACATCATTTGATAGTGATAGTTAAAATTATTAATAGTTGAAATTTAAGTTATATAATTATTATGTAATTTCTTATTGAAATGTTAAGTGTTGTCGGACAAACTTTGTAAGGAGTAAAGTCTCTTTTGAGTTAGTGGATTCCTTGAGGATGAAATGTGATTTTAATGTTCAAATATAATGCAAGTTCACTTCCATAAGACTTTCCGACATTCAAGTTAGTAAAAAAAAACTTTAATACGAGTTGTCAAACTTGTCAAGTTGACCCATTTTTCCATCCCTAACCATTAGTTTGTTAGTAACAAACTTTGTTGTGATTTTTTTGAAAATTATTTCGAATGAATCTATCGAGTTTCATAGTAACTTATAATACCACTGTAAAATTGATCCCTTTAGCATGCACGAGAAAATTCTACGATGAATGACAATGTCATCGGAAAAAAATATTAGCATGAGTCATATAGCGCAACAGCCCGTTGTATCTCTCAATGTTCATGCACTTCTACTTGGGGAAAAATTTGATGACTATGATCTTAGAAGTGAGAGGAATATATTTATCAATGTTTTTTTTTTTCATGTAAGGGTATTTTGTTGAGATATCATTACATGGAAACTCATGTTTGTTTGGATTCCTCTTTTTGGATAAGCACTTTGTGAATTATTTTTGGGTGTTGGCTTCTTTTCAAATGTGTGATTCAATGACATTCTTGAAATGTCAAGGATAATGGGTTCACTGATTATCTTTGGTGTTTCTTTATTGTTGATCACTAACCAAAATGCTTATCTAGTCATTAGAACTTGAAATTCGTTGTGTTGTTAATTGTATAACATCTAAAGCTCGTTATGTTATTGTTGAAGTTTGATTTGATGTTGTTGACGAACGAACTCAAGATCTTTGGCAAGTTGAACTTGAATGATTTTTTTTTTCGTTTTGTTGTTGAATCACTATGATTTTATTTTGCATTATTTTGTTGTTCTTTTGAAATAAGATTTTTATATGTCGTGAGGTTATTTATGAATGAAGAAATATTCATATCACAATTTGAAGAAGTGAAGATAATATTTTATATTCCAATAATAATCATAAATATGTGTGGTTTGAAAAGGATTTACCTAAATTATAAACACCAAATATTCTTCCTTAAATTTGAAACTTTGTTGGACGGATCGTGGAAGGAGCAAAGTCTCCTTATTGAACTAATAGACTCTTTGAAAGGGATCTTTGATTGTAATGTTTAAATATAAAATGAAAGTATACTATGAAAAAAATTCTAATAGTGACTAATAGTGAAAGTTTATAAGAACTTTTGAAGAAGAGTAATATAATAAAGTGTAGAAAAATAGTTAAATGCATGCCCTTTTTACAACAATGTATATTTATACACTTTGAAACATATGTAAATAAAGCTCAATAATAAAATAAAATATTCAATTCCCGCCACTAGACTAATAAATACTTAATTTTAGTTTTAAATATAATATTCAACTAATCAAATAATTGAATACTATACTACTGAATAATGTAATATATACTGAGTATTTTAAAGGTGGATAAGTAAAAAAAAAAAAAAAACTATAAAAAGATGTAAGATAAGGACAATAATGTTTTATTAGTATGTATAGTACTAGAGTTATATATTTGTGCAATCTTATCATTTTTATTGGACAAAATACATATGAAATAATAATAATAAAACAAAACAATACATTTTTTTCTTTCATTTATTCCATTATTTCCATTTATTTTCCTCTTGTATTTTTCTTTTCTTTTTAAATTTGATTTAATCAAAAGAGACCATTGCATATTTATGTGTCCAACTAATGAATTTTGAACTATTTAATTCGATGTATTAAAACTCTGTCACATGGATTAATTAATTTACTTATGTTTAAAAATAATGGGTTAGTTTAATCTAAACGTGAATGAATTAAATAATTAAGAAATAAATTAGTTTAATTGCGCCGTTATGTTAACTGGCGATGCGTATCTATAACTGTCCACTCTTATTGATTCCTGAAATAGGCAATTAATTCATTGAATCTAAAACTCAATTCCCCTTGTCTTTGGGGTACTATTGACAACAACGACCATGTTTAGTATATGAAGATGAAGATTGAAGTCGTAATTTTATTTGAAATGTATATAAGGCATTGTCGGTGAGCCCCTCTAGGTAACAAACAGGTAAATTAGGTAAGTGGGTAGAGAGCATAAAATGACTTAAAACTTACAACTGCCTAATTTATATTTGGGTCCCTCTGATATAAATGCATCAAAATGACGTGTTACACTCAGTTTCTCACAAGTGTGATCATGATCCCTACTCTTTCTATGGTCAAAGAGGAAGGATAGAAAGTAGATTTTCAAAACAGGTGACAAAGGATCCTAACTTGGACACAAAAAAGTTTCGTCATTGATTGTTTATCTGTTGCCACTTCAAAATTTGATGAATGTCGTCTGCACCAGTCCAACCTTTTCTGGAAGGAACAAAGGTTCAGCTTATGTCCACTTAAACCATCCAAGGTTCATCGCTCCAATGTCAATTAATAATCCATAAATTGATAAAATTAAACTAAACTATATTACGTTCCAAATTAGAACATTTATAAAGAAGAACATAAGTTCTGAAACCAAAATGGGAAAATAATTATAAAAGAACTTTTCCTAAGTAAGCCTAAAGATAAATTGGATAATTATGAAAATGAGTACAGGACTTTGGGCCCTCCCACTCTACTATTGATGTTAGACGCAAAACCAACTTCCTTCACACCAATACCCCGCAACAAAAATAAAATTGAGACCACTTGCCATAAGCAGTCTAAGAAAGACTTAAAAATGCATTGCAAAGTTTATCATGCGCAAAACAATTGCCACAAACATCTATGCTTAAATACAAAGAAACATAAACTAAGTTATTGACATTGATACATTACATATCGGTATGCAAAATGAGGACACAAAGAGATGCATATATAATTCATAAAATGCAAACTAAAGAATTCAAATTTAAATGTACAGACCACCAAATTTTCTGACTGACCCTATTTGTTCTAAATAATAACTCAGCGTAACATCACAATAGTCCAAAAGTAAGGAATGATTGAATTACCATAATTTCATATGAATGCAGGTGATGGATGAGAAACAGTCCAACCAACGTGAATTGGGGGACCAATAAATGTTAGAATCACATGAACAGTCCCAAACTCTCTCCATATACTACACCATCATTCAATGCTGCAATTCAATGCTGCACACAACAGTTGGTATTTGTCAATCAAAACAACGAAATAAGAAAAAAACAAAAAAAAAGTAATCGAAAACAGGCTTACAGATCTTTTTGACTGGAAAAAAGATTTTGTTGACGTCAAAAAGTAAAATACATATAATTGACAGTCCATTATAGTAATATTTTTAATTAAAAAATAAATTACATATTAATTAAAATATTGATTTATTGGTTTGTGAATTAAGTGTTTTTTACTGTGTAAAGCGTTAAGATATCACCACTATTCTAACGCTGAAGTTCTTATGCAAGAGATAAAGGCACGTTGTGACCTTTGTAGTGATAATTAATATAAGTGACAGGCCACACCCCCTGAAGACCGGTACAAGTTGTGCAACTATTCCCCCAATCTCCCCCCTATAAATCTGTCACACGCCTATAAATGCATCCAAGACCATAACTAGGGGCTAATGAGTGGCATACAAATCTATGTATTTTGATCAGCGTAGAAGAAATACATGGTTGTCCTTTCTATTTGCGTTCCCACTTTGTGATATTGAAGTTTCATTTTTGGTGATGGAAACAATTAAAGAAAAAATTGTAGCCTGTGAATTGTATCAGCTCTCAATTTCAATTTCAACATTATCAACAAGTAATAAATTTGTCTTTTTCTAACAGACAGTGGAAAAACATAAAGAAATTCTTAAGTGTCATTTGATTATGTGGGTTAAGATTGTTTCTTACAATAAATATTTTTGTTGTTACAGCTAAGGAGTCGCCATCCTGTTCTGTGGTGACAAAGGTAAGTTTAAAAACAATAATGCATCATGCTAAACATATTTGGACGAGCTTCTTCATAAAAAAAACCTTCTAGGAAAATAAAATAAAATTGACTTCTCAATAAATTAAAATTAATTTCTGTATAAGATAATTTATAGAACTTCTCTAATATAATTACTACCAAAAATTGTAAGAAATCAATTTCAGTTTTTTTGTCAGTTTTTTCTCTACTAGAAGTTATCAGGGAGAAATTCATCCAAACAACACCAATCAAACAGTACTTCAACTTTTCTCTTTTTTTTCATTTGTGGATTTTGTTTAATTGACATTAAAGAAAAGAGGGTAACTTAACTAATCAGTTCCACAAGGATCTTTGGAATTGGAGTGACTGAGTTTTTGTAAGTGAAACTGAGTTTCCATGAAGAGTTTCATTCTCTGCGTTCTAAATCCTTGGCAAACTATATTCTCTATTTCTCCAACTCCACCATTCGCCTGTGTTTTGCTTCTTCAACTCTCCCATAAATCTCCGCAAACCTCTCCAACGCTTCTGCAACCTCTCTGTAACCAATATAAGCAACCTCTCTATCCCTTCCTCTTTTCTAAATACAATATAAGCAAAAGGTGACTGATTTTAGACATGCTCACAGATACTCCATATTTTCTGTGATATTAAAAATGCAAAAGACCTCATGGGATAAAATAATTAATCAAAACCAAAATACACACAAAATTAACAAAGAAATCAGAAAGCATTTTGGTGGTCCTAGAACATGATGGATAATTTGTACAAACCTAACCCAACCAAGCACACACAGAAAATTAAAAACAATTTCATACAACAATGAACCCCAATCACCCTATAATCAAAGGCATAACTACGACAAACGATAAACTCGAACCAGTTTAAACGCACAACCCAACTTCTAATGATGAGCACAAAAACAGAGATCCAGACAGAAGTAGAAATGGATTACGGAAACGTAAAGGAAGGGTTAAGGTAAAATATATTATATCCATTACAAAAAAGGATACAAAACCCTAATAATTTGATTAATGGAAGCAATGAAAGAAAAAGAATTGAGTTGAGTTCCTAGCTGAACTTGAGGGCGTGTTGTTCGCCAGAGAGCTGGAGGGCTGGGATCGGCGGTTGTGATCGGCGATGACGTTGTGGCGCCTCCGATCTTCTCACTCCCCAAGGAAAGCATGAAACCCTCCTCCAAAGATTCATGTGTCAAGATACAAATATATGATTCATTGTGCTTTTTACTCCAATGGGTTCTTCAACTAAAAGAAAACAACATTTTCCTTTTCGCGATTCGTTCTTTTGGTTGTGATGAAAATTTAGGAGTAGCATCAAATGTGCAGGTCAATGAAGGAGTCCAAACAAGAACTATGGTTAAAGTGATACAAGAAGCATCTAGAATCCAAATACTACAAGAAGCATCTAGAACCCAAACACTACAAGAAGCATCTAGAACCCAAACACTACAAGAAGCATCTAGAAATCAAAAATCTTAAAAGAGGTGATCAAGAATAATCTAACACTTCTTAAATTAAATGTTTAATATTCTAAAAATATAAATCACAATGTTTTAGATTTAATGGAATGCTAGTAAGAAAACATGTTGTAATATTAAAATCTTTTATTGCATATAAGCGGGATGCAAATTAAACTTTGATTTGTTAAGTTGAATTAAACTTAAAATCTATTTTTTAATAAGAGATGCCATATAAATTTGTAGAATTTTTTGAAGTTACAATTCATAAATTAAAGTGGTTATATCATTAGTTACTCATTAATATCATTAATAACATGAGACCTACTTCATTAAATATTTATTAAATCTCTAATTAAGTGTGAGACTCACTAAGTTAAAATTTTCAAAAGAAGTTAAAATTGGCCAAATTTTACTGCTAGATTTATAAGTTTTAAATCATTTTCTCTAGTTAGATTTTTTGGTTTCAATTTAGGCAAATTTTTCTATAATTATATAATGCAATAAACGCACAACACTTGCTATATTTTTAAAAAATTTAAGCCAAAAGAGGATTTAGTATTAAGAGTTACACTAGATCATAATAATGCAATGTATTTATATTTTATTTTATTTGGTTTTGTAAAATGTGTATGTTTTGAGTAATTATATTTTTGCTTTAACTTTTTTTAGTAACTATCAGTCATTATTTTTTATTTAAAAACTATAAAACCTAAGTGGAAGTTATAAATTTTTTTAATTTATAGATTTGAACTAATAATAATAAGTAAAGTTATAATTTCTAAAATTTCAAGATTAATTAATAATAAAAAAGATATAATGTATATAAATATCATATACGGTGAGTTATGACAATTCAGTCAAATTTTAGAGTCATAACTGGATAAGTTTGTTAACTAAAAAATAATTATTCTAAAATTTATTATAATTTAAACTTAGTTGTTAGTATAAAATGTTTAACTATTGATAATATATAAAAATCAATAATTTTAATACAATATTTAATATTAATAATTTTAATACTATAGTTAATAGTATAATATAAAAACTTGAACTTTTCTTTTATATAAGTTTGGATTCATTGAGTTAAATACAGTTTAAAAAGTTCATTTAAAGAGTTTAAATTTAATATACATGAAGAGATAAAAAATATTAATAATAATCTTTAATTAATAGTTATTAAAGTTAATAAATTTATCAGTATTAATAATCCATGATTAGATAATAATATTACAAAACTTTACACTGTTAATTCATTGAAAGTAAAATTATAAAACATTTGGAGAGAATGGTTTTGCTTCAAAATATCTTGTTAATCATTTTTGTCTCGACTTGGTCAATTTTTGTTAATACCATATCAGAAAAATGGGTTATACGGCAAGTTAACCTAATTATCCGTCATGGCTGATCTATATCTTCAAGTATTTATTTATATAATCCAAAAATCCAAACAACGGGGTTCACAAAAACAAACTAAGCTTTCATCCAACACTAATCGGGCATAATGCAACAGGCCCACATTAAAAGAAATAAATAAAACAGTGTATATAGTAAAAAGGGAACTGTAAATACAAGAAGCCTTCTATTGCTTCTGTTTGACCCACTTCAGCCCAAATATCTTTCTTCTTAGTCTTTGATTGTTGGGCTCAGTATTGGGCCTGAAGTTTTTTCAAAACCAATAGAAAATTAATTCTTCCTGTACAATAATCCGAATTTATTTTTTATTAAAAAAATTATATTATAGATTATAGAATTTAAAAGGTATTTCTGAAAATACATTCCAAATTCAATAATCCAAAATATATTTCTTTAAAACAAATTAAATTGTAAAACTTAAAAGATATTTATAAATTCAAAAATACCTTTCAAATTCTACATCCCAAATACAATTTTTTTTTTTTGAAGAAATATGTTTTTTATTGGAAAATCTAGAAGGTATTTTTAATTTGAAAAACACATTCTAAATTCTAAATATGAAATATATTTCTTAAAAAAATCATTTTAAATTATACAATTTAAAGATTATTTTGGTGAATTCCAAAATATCTTTCAAATTATATAATTTCAAATAAATATTTTTTAAAGATTATATGATCTTTTCGACGAGAGTAGAAAAAAAAACTATAGCAATGCAGGAAAAATTTGCCCCATGTGACTTCTATGAATACAGGCCAGGCCTTTTTTTTGAAAAAGCTCAGAGATGAGGACAGAGTTTCTTATTGAGAAAATTATACAAGCCATTTTGTGAGGTGTGTATGGTTTGGACAATTTAAATCTTTATGATTAATATTCAGAGAGTAAAGTTTCTTGCATTTAAAACCACGGAGAGTTCAATTAGACCTAAATTGATGTAAACTTTGTGGTTGAAATTTTATAAATCATATTATAAAGTGATCAGTTTTAAAATATATTAATCATCAATAAAATCAGCAAATATTTCATAACAAGATTATAAAAAGAAAGAGAAAATTATTGGACACTGAATTTGATTTTTAGATATTGTAGGCATTATTCTTGGTTACTTTGTTCTACTCCAAATTGTTTTCTTCATAGAGTCTCCAAATTCCACTGTAAAACCCACTCGAGAAATAGCAAACACATGATACTGTCCCCGAAAATATTGTTTGCAATTCACATGCCTCCTTTACCCACCATTCAATCTTCTTATAGAACAACTCACGTAATCATGGGTTTTTAAGAACTATTTGTTATTCTTTAATTATTATTATTTTATTATTGTGTTGCTAACATGCCATTATCCTCAATCAACCACAATCAACAGTGTAATTTTCTCCTTGGATTGTGCAAACATGCTCTTTTTGTTTACACTCGGTGCAAGACGATAAAGACAAACAACCTTTTCTTCAAATCTTAGCATACAAGCGTCCCCAACAGTGGGAAACATCTCTCATACTAATACTAATACTAATAATAATAATAATAATAATAATACACATTGTAGCACTTAATTAACAATCTATTCTTGGTGTGCCCACCACATCCATATGTTCCGTGATTGGCTCGTGTGATGTGGGTCCATCTTCTCACACTCTCATTGGTGTATCACACGTGAGGCTACCACTAGTCAAAATGATGCATAACATGCACATTCTCTCCATTTTCAGTAATCTTATCTTTGATGTTCATATGGATGAAAAGAAAACACGAGCAGTTATGTATTATGATTGATGGGAGGGAACGTTTTAGGGTTTGTCGGCATTGTTAAATTTCAACTTTGTTGAAGGCATATCCATATTGAGGTATGTAAATTTGGCTATTATAGTAGCGGACAAGGTTGTGACAGTAGGACCATATGGTCGTTTAGAGGTACTATATTGTTTTTTCCGTCAAAGGTAACATACACGTCACTTGTATTTTCTCTACATTTATTCATCCTATTTCTGTTCCCACTGTTATCATTGAAAATAGCCAGCTAAGATTAACAATATATATTTTTGTATAAGAAAAATACCATCTTCTATGGCTAGATTATGGTCCAATTTACAAATCTTTAGTGTCCATAAAGTGGAGCTGTTGATGATTTGATACGAGTAATAATCAACACAATTAGGACTTTAATATGTTCATATATAGTTCTATAATCATAGAAGAAGACAAGACATCCCTATACGTGTGGTGGTGGATTTAATATTTCTTTCTATCTTTTCAGAAAGAGAAAGGCTATGATACCTCAAATGCAGAAACCTCAAATGTGAAAGGACTTGCACTTTCTATATAGATAAGTAGGTTATAGACTCTAGCAAATAAAGTTATGGACTAATTATATAACTTGCTAACAACCAATAATGGAAATAATCCTATCAACTTATTAATTTCACCCCTAGATAAACCAATCTCTTATTTTTGTGTTTTGATTTAAACTATTTGAATATGATATGTTAATAGAATTCTAATCATATATTATCTCAGGTTTTTAATTTATAAATGTTAGTTTTTTTTATAATGGTAGTCATATTACAAAATTAAACATACAGGCTATTGAGTAAGATTTATTCAATAACTATAATGTGTTTTTAAATTAAACGTGTCTGGGTTTTTTAGTTATGTTACAATTATATTTTAACAATAAGTTTAGCAGCATAAATTTGTGGTGTGCAATGGATAAGAAGAACTAATTGATCACATATAGTAGTAGTATGGAATGATTAACAATATTGGCATGTGTAATAATTTGATGAATGATGAAAGTAATTAGACTGCTCATTACATTTAATTAAAAGAGTGGAGAAGGATGACGCGAAACATAGTTCCATAACATTAAAAAGTGAGAAATAAGACAACATATTAAAGCGTTTAATTTGAATTGCGAATTTATGATACGTCATTATATCTGAAAAGAAAAAACACCTTTTTCAACTAACGAGTTACATTGTGTTAATCAGGTGCGTGAAATAAAATTTCACACTAACTACGTTGCGAAACTAGTCATAATTTTGTAGGTGGAATGTCTAATTAGCTTGAAGGTTAAGTCACACATGATAATTTTGGATCTCTTGGGAGTGTTAATTAAATATATTTGATTATTATTTAGTTTTTATGTGGGAAATATTCTATGGAAGGATCTGTTCAATCGTAATACAAGGACACGCGTGATTTCGATGTCAAATCTGTTTTTTTTTACTGTTTGACTTTTTCTCAACTAAATCAAGCATGTGTGTATTAAATACCTACCCTTCTTACTCTCTTATTACTCCAGTCTTCAGTTGATAAAATTGTAACTGTGACATAATTTTCTTGTAAGAAAGTCAATATATGATTTTTTATAATAATTTTTAATTAAAGTTATATTATTTTATGACGATTTCATGTTGATATATATGAGGGAGTTGATGGGTTTAGTGTGATGGAAGGATGTATGTGAGGTATGCATTATATATGTGTGGAATTGGAAGAGTAGAAATGGTTGTGATGATTGATGTGGAGTAATTAGAGATTGAGTAATGTGTAGGCGCATGGGATGAAGAAATGAAGATCACGTGTGAAACTAAGTGGATGTTGAAAGAGGTGTGGGAGGTGATAAGATGGTGTTGGGAAATTGGGAAACAGAATGGGACCCTTATGCACTTCGCATTCCCTCCTTCAAAGGCTCGTCGCTATCAATGCCTTACTTTTAGCCCGTCAAACCTCCAACACCACCCATCATTCTCTCACACATCAAAACCAGCTTTCTCCATCACCACTTCTTTCTAACTAGTGCTTCTAATGCTTTCTATTTCTTTCTCCTACATATGCCTATTTTTCTCCCTTTCTTTTTATCAAAATTGGATTATTTTTAAAAAATTAAGAATTTTAAAAGATTGTGTCAAGTGACAAAGTGCCACAATTTCTAACATTTATGTCAAAGATTACGTAGTTATGATAGGAATCTCAGACACTTGTCTTAAAATCTTAAATGAAGTATTACTGTCGGACACACTTATCAGATATCGATTCTCGTATGATGCATACTTATAAGACACGTATCGGTGAAATGTTTAATTCAAAAAATATTTGTTGGATTTTTGACAATTCTATTATGAGTTTAACACAATTTAAAAAAAAATATATATTAACTTTCTAAAAAATCAAATTTACTTTATAAATTTTTATTATGATTATAATAATAAGGACTAAATCATTTTGAACCAGCCATGAAAAACATCTTTCTGCTTAAAAAAAAACTGAAACATTTTTAGTACATATAAATCTTTATTATCAATTTATATAATTCATAATTATATAATATGTAGATTCGTGTCCTAGTGTCCTACATTTTAAAGATTATATGTATCTCCATATCCGTATTCGTGTCATATCGGTATCAGTGTTGGTTATGTGCTACCTAGGTTATGACACTTGACACAACTTCACATTTTATTCGTGATAAAATTATGCTAAATTAATTTAATTTCTCTCATATTTGTAAATTTTACAAAAGTAATCCTAAGAAAAAAAAATAGCAATAAGTTATTCCCCTATATCACCCACGCCATCATCACATCAACATATTAAGTAATGTTTATTTATAAATATTCACAAATACTGTAACATATTTGATATATTTTAATATCATATTATATTTTTCTAATATTTTTTTTTGTAATAATTTTATTATATCGAACGAAGTATCAACCTTCATTGTCTTAAACAGATCCATCATTAATTCAGTTTTTAAATATTCATTAGTTTACTAGAAGTCAAATACTAACTTTTTAACACGCTGAGATTTATTAAAAAAGAATAAGCATACCCTTACCCATAATAATATACACATATCTCTTGTTAAAATCTTTTATGTATTTAAAGAATAAAGTTCATGCCATATTAATCTTTTCATTTCTTCTATATCCTCCTCTGCAACCCTGTCTAAATTCAAATCCTCAATGCATGTTGTAGCTAGCAATTATAATTGGTTTTTCTAGTGGCACACGTGTGAGGATGCATATATATTCATACCTTCTTTCTTCATCAGTGCATGCAAGCACCACCTGGGGAAAAAAGGGACCATGAATTAAGTATACTGTAATTACTTTACTTAAAGATGGGGATATATATGCATATAATAAATCTTGGTCAAAACTAATAATCTTTGGTGTAGGGGTCAATTTTTATATAAGAAAATATGTGTAGGGGTCATTATAGAAAACGTTAATAAAAACAAATTGACGTGCATGAATTTTGCCACTTGATTTCTATGGTTTATTCATTAACAATTCATGTATTCAAAAAGAGAAAAATTCTTTCCCTTTTTCTGAAAAGTTGCACCATTTTTTCTACAAATCATTCATAGTGTTGGCGAACGATTGGATACCTTGGCGTATCCTAAACATTTTGGTCACTGCGACGATTAACTTTTTATATATAATTAATATGCAGGACCATGGTCAAAAAACTTGTTGAAGAAAAAAAAAGATGCATAAAGAAAGTTTTAACTACTACGTGCGTGCAAGTGTGTGAACAAATTTAATTTGCAACTAATACAATACGTATAAAACCGTTGTAATATATCTATATAACTAGTGATGTTTTTTAGTAGTATAATTAGTGATGTTAAATATACTAAATAAACAATAAGAATACCTTTATTTAACAAGTTGTGCACTCGAGTTAGAAAGCAAGAAAAAGAAAGGAAACGTACTTTTAAATAAAGACTTAATGTGGTTACTTGCTAAGTTTAGTAAAGATAAGAAGATATGTAATATAAAATGATTTTTTTATTACTATTATTACATTGAAAAGTAACAAATAGTATAACGTAGATGATCATTAGAAGGTGAATAGATGATATATATTTGGGAGATAATTTGAAGCAAAAGATGAGAGTATGAAAACACATTTTTATACCTTTTTTTTCTTTGTATTTCTTGACGTTAACGTATCGTAAGAAGTAGAATATATAATTAGGTCGTGCAGAAGAAGGTGACTTTTGGTGCAACAAGCTATATTTATGTCGCACCGCACACTGGATATATATATATATATATATATATATATATATATATATATATATATATATATATATATATATATATATATATATATATATATACCAACAGTATCTTGTGGTTGAAACTTGGAAATGATAGTTGTAACCCAAAATAAGGAAAAGAATGAGAAAAAGGAAGTTGAGTGGAATATATGAATGTGACAGTGATATTTTTTATTTTGTTAAATAAAACTTATTTCTGTAATAATATGAACGGAGTTTGAAAAAAGAAGTTGGGCAAAGCAGATCACGTATCTTGCTGAGCAATTGAGAGTGGATCTTCTTGTCTAGTACTCTTTGTCCTTTCAATTGTATAAAGCATCAGATGATATAGTTCTGTCAGCATATATTAAAAGAAACAAAATAAACTTAAGTCATGGATTGTTGATGGATAATGGAAGGCACAACTTAAATGATGGAAACTCCAACTTCTTGCTAACCCTTTTAGCTGTTAATTATTACCAACATTGGTAAGGATTTTTGGAGGCCAAGTTGCTGTCACTAAGGTAACAACCTATTTTTTGGCAGTGAAGGGGTTAAAAATGAACCTCCCCCACTGAAGGAAATAACTTTGCTTCGATACTGCGAAAGAGGGCAAGATAATTCACATTCAAAAATTGATTACCATAAGAAAAGTGAAAGAGACTAGAGGAGGAGGAACAGGTAGGAAACATGATTCATTTAGAATTGGGTTTTACTTGAGAAATAATCTTCACATAATTAATGATTCATTGTTACTCTTAATTATTCATTATTACCTACTCTGAAAGTTTTACCAAAAACACACCAAAGTCCACAGCCAAGTGGAAAATGCAAGCCACTTAATAAGGACAGCAGTAATTATGAGAAATGAAAACCGGAAAAGTAAAGGGAGAAATGTCGAAAGGAATTGCAAATAGAGATGATGGATGGAATACGTGGTGATATAATTAATTAATATCTACCGTTTTGGTAGCTTCAAATCACATAGTTTGTGGACCATCCGACATGGGTGGTCTCAACTCTCAATCAATTATGTTACTTCAAAATTAGTGGGTACTCTAATAGGAAGAAGAAACTGTGTGCCATTCAATGCACTAACTCAACTACGTTTCACTAACCCTTGTACAAAACTCTGAGCTCAGCTGCTGCTAAACAACTTCATTAATATATTAATAATAGCTCATCATTTTGGCTTTGGCTTGGTCCAAGTCCACGCTCTGAGTGCAAGTTCTATGACGTTTCATACACGTGTTAAATCAGCACAGATATATAAATGAATTATATTATGTTAGCGGTTAAAAAAATTACATACTTCACAACTCTTACAATGTTTACGATTCTGATCAATATTTACAAGATCTGTAATTGAAATCAGTCCTCTGTTTCATATTGGTCAAAACAAAAACACATAATAGTCTTACGTTATACGATAATTTCTATGTTAAAATAGCAAATTATCAGCAAACACTACCTAGGTGTGAGTTATCATATATATAGGTATGTGGCTTTTAGTTGCAGACACGAATGCTTTGTCCTTGTGAAATTCTAAAGCAGGAAAATCCATGAAGGCAACACTACGGTACTTAGCAGGCATTGCTGGCCCAAGTGGTTTCGGCTCAAATTCAACAGCTGAGCAAGTTACTGAAGATTTCTCTTCCTTGCTCCCTTCAAATCTAACCGCTCTCATCACTGGTGAGTCACCATATAACAACATCAATAATATATATCATGAAAAATGGTTACATATCATGGTTCCAGTTCCATTCATATTTTTGTGACCAAACCTATATAGTCTATAAATAAGAATAAAAAACGGTTAAGGATCAAACCTTTCTGATCTTCCAATTTTTCAAGAATCTGATCAGAGCTATGGTGTTGTCCATCACTTAATTCTGAATATTCTTGAAAACTTTCTACTTGCCATGTCACTCGCATTTTCATTTGTACTTGCTCAATCTGCATTTGTTTTGTCTGTGTCAGACGTCTCTATCCGTCTTTTTCTTACCTTGGATTATACTATATGATAGTAATTTACCAGCTAAGCTTTCACCTAAACAAATGTGGTGTTGTTTTCAAATTATGTGGGATTAGCTCAATTAATGAAGTTGCAATGTGGTTGAATTTTGAATTGAAGGTGCGACTTCTGGAATTGGAGCTGAAACAGCTAGAGTGTTTGCAAAAAGAGGTGTAAGGGTTGTGATTGGTGCGAGGGACTTAAGAAAGGCGAGGGAAGTGAGAGAGAGAATCCAAAAGGAGAGTCCTAATGCTGAGGTTATTCTGTTGGAGATCGATCTTAGCTCTTTTGCTTCTGTACAGAGATTTTGCTCAGAGTTTTTAGCTTTAGAATTGCCCCTTAATATTCTCATGTAAGTTTTACTTTTATCATATTTTTCCTTCATTTCATTAGGTAAGAAAAGTGAAGTCAGTATACTGATCAAGTGCTAAAAGTTGGACTGGAATATATTTATTTCACAGAAACAATGCAGGAATGTACTCTCAAAACTTGGAGTTCTCTGAAGAGAAACTTGAAATGACATTTGCTACAAATTACTTAGGTACTTCTCCATTCTACCTATTTCTTGCAGTTCTTAACCACGACATAAACGCGTGCACACAAGTTAAAGAAGCAAAGTGAAGCATGATTAAAAATGAGGAGATGAAAAAATAATTCCATATTATTTGTTAAATTGCAGGACATTTTTTGTTAACGAAAATGCTGATAGAGAAAATGATAGATACTGCAAAGAAGTCAGGGATTGAAGGAAGAATAATAAACGTTTCTTCTGTGCTTCACAGCTGGGTGAAAAGATCAGCGTTTTGTTTCAACGACATGCTCTGCGGAAAAAAGTACAAACACCATCCCACTTGATCCCTTTCTCTGCAAAATTAAGATCAAATTTGATTGCATTAAATGTAGATAACAAGCAGCTTAATTATTTCTAAATAACAAATGCAGTTATAATGGCACACGCGCATACGCTCAGTCAAAATTGGCAACAATTCTGCATGTCAAGGAAGTGGCAAGACAACTTAAGGTAAGAAAATGACACATAACTTAACTCCCCAAACTTTCTATTCTTTTATTTTATTTTATTATTTGTGTGGAATCGTGATCACCACGCCTATTAAACCAAGCCAAATACTAACGAATATCCTAAAAATACATTTTCAATGATTTCTAATTAATTTTTGGGTGGGATCGCAGGAAAGGAATGCAAATGTAACAATTAACGCAGTGCATCCAGGAATTGTGAAGACGGGAATTATTAGAGCACATAAGGGCTTAATAACGGGTAATTAATTTAATAAGTCAGTGATTTCATAAGGTTAAAGCAACTAAATACTAAAAAGATTTGTATGCAGATTCCCTGTTTTTCATTGCATCGAAGTTACTGAAATCGATATCACAGGTTTGTAAATATTTTAGGGCTTAATTAATGATGAGTTTCCACTATGAGTATGATTAATTAGTAGATGAATGCATGTTGGTAGGGAGCATCAACGACGTGTTATGTTGCGCTGAGTGGAAAAACAGAAGGAGTGAGTGGAAAATATTTTACAGATTGTAACGAGAGTAACTGCTCAAGTCTAGGAAACGAGGAATCAGAAGCAAAAAAGCTATGGAATGATACCTGCGCATTGCTTCACAAACGGTTACGTCAAGCAACAAATTGAAACTCTTTCTTACCCCTCTTCTATACCTATTACTCTTCTACACCATCTGTGTATATTTGTAATTAATTATCTTTTCACGCCCAAAACCACACCAGAGGAATACCCTTCACTGCCTCACTTTACCATCATATATTGTACAAATTACTTACCAAATAAATAGCCACAACTTTCCAGTAAAACTAAAAATGAGTGCCATTGTCTGAGATAGCTGAAGAATTCCTAAAGGTGCTACTGTTCACGAGAGAGTAAAAGGTTTAGATAATTAGGTTATTTGTAAATTATTTAACTTATATTATCAAGGAGTTTAATCCTAACTCCACCAATAAGATCACCATAATATCATATGATTTGTTCCTATCAGTAATATTAGTTTTAGTTTATTAAATATAATTATTTCTTTATAAAGGGGATTCGTGTATAAAATTTATATTAATTAATTAAGTTTTAACACTTTTTTAAGATGAAATATCCAGTAGTGTTTATAATACAAATTGATAGATTTTTTTCAATAAATTTCATTGGACTTTTTAGTTATAAGACATATGAATATCACTGTTATTAAACAATTACACTCAAAACTTTGAAATTTTAAGATTCTCTTTTTGTATCGTTAAACCTTTTTTTTTTCATCATACATTATACTTTTGTTTTATTCATTGAAAGTGATTTAGATATTCTTGTGCAATCCTTATAATCTTTTTCGTGATATTCCGTCCAAATATTTTCGATCTTACGATATAAATCTATTGAAATTTAAACTATTTACTTTTAAAATCTTAATATGCCCCTCATCTCAACGTAATCAAATTGCAGCCGACATAGAGACACACACCTAGCAATTTAAGTTTAAACTTCACTCCATCTAGAAGTTCAGTACAAAGTTCTTGCTATTTTAGGGTCTAAGCATGGTAAGATGTGCACAATCTTAGTGCCAATTTGGCAAACGCCTACAACCATTTTCTTTCACTTATGGCATACATTCTAATTTTTTATTTCAGCCAAAAGATAACATTATATTAGAAGGGTAGAAGGATACCAAATCCATATACAAAAACAAAATATCTAATATCAACAAGACATTTAACAGCTCGTAAAGTTAAACTATAGCAACCCAACCATCATGTCATACATGTTGTCCAGAGACCCTTTAAGCGCATTATTTTATTTTAGATCATAGACCACTCAAGACAAGTCCTTCAACTTCCTACTAGTCAACCATAACCATGATCTAAATTCAATGAGGTCAAACACAAGTTCACTAATTGATATCTCATTTCAAAAAATTATACTGAGTAACCATAATGATCAAACACGGGCAAATCAATCAAACAACCAACCTTCACCAAGTTGCAAGAAATGGTCTCTACAATCCACCGGCAACCACTCTTTGAATCCCAACCCAACATTAACACTTTTTCCACATTAAAACAAAGAATATGTAAGAGAACAAAAGGCGTGTTGTTATTTGTTTTTTCTTCCTCCTGGCAAAAAGTGGAAGAAAAAGTTACGAGCATATATTTTTTCATACTTAATAGTTTTAATTATTTTAATTATAAGTTATTTGATTATAATAATAAATAAATTTATTATTTTAATTCATATTCATATAATTGAGTTTATTTGGGTTACTATTTTTTATATTAATTTTGTGTGTTTTAGATTAGTATGAAGGAAGTGTATATTTTTACAAATGAGTTAAATATGTAAAAGTTCAAGTTCTTTCTTTGAATCAAAACAGAAAACAAAATCTGAGGAGAAAGAGAAAATAAAATATATAATATCTCAGAAAAAGAATTGGAAGCAAATCTTCTGAAAAATACAAAATTTTGAAAAGTTGGAAACTGATAAACTATTGACAAAATCTAAATCAAAATATTTTTTCCAAGATTCTTGGAGTAGAAAAACCTATAAAAGATACAAGCCTCAAGGAGAAAGGGGAGTTACACAGGGTTTTCTTAGGTTTTTTTCTTCTTGGATTTTTTTTGTTTTGTCTCCACATGAAAGGCTAAACCTTTTAAGTTGATTCCTTTGTAATTCCCCATTGAATTATGAGGTTTTAATCAATAAAAATTTCGTTTTTTAATTGTCTACAATAGTTGTTTTAATATTATAATCTCTTGAAAAACTGGTTACTAAGAGGTTGTAGAACCCATGATAAAAATTGGTTTGTGAGAGGTTGTAGAACCCATGATTGACCGTCTTCCTAATCTTAAATTTTGGTTTCTTAATTAGTTCGCATTGATCTAATTAATCTCTTAATTAGTTTGCATTGTTCTAATTAATCTCTTAATTAGTTCGCATTGTTCTAATTAATCTCTTAATTAGTTCGCATTGTTCTAATTAATTTATTGGGCACATGATTCGTGAGAGTAGATAAGCATTCCTATAGAATGTACACATGGAACAAAGTGAATATTAATTAATCCAGTAGACGCATGTTTTACTAGTGATCTTCAAATTAAATTAGATCAATGCATATTCAATCTCGTTTAGCTCTATTTGAGGATTGAAGGATGGATGACCTATGAAGAATTCATTAGAGGAAAAACTTAGGAATCAACCGCTTTATTGTTTTAATCTCTTTTATATTTTATGTTAAACAATCTCAACTCCTTTTATCTTATTGTTTTAAATTTTATCTTTATTGTTAGTTCTAAACACCGATTTACTGATTTTACTATTAAATTCGTTGAGAAACAATTCAAGATAATCTAACAACAATTATATTATCATCTCTCTAACGTTACAAATCTACATTATAATCATTTGAATTTCACAACAAAACAACAACTAAGAGTGTTGTAGTTGAATGCCACATTTCCTCAAGTTGTGTACAGCAGAAATGGTTATTTCGTTCAACAATTCATAATTAGTTCTACTTGACATATTATGAACGAGCCCCGAGTCTTGTTGTGTCAGACTATTTCAACTAGAATCTGGAATATCCAGGTCACGAGACAATCTTTCCTAGAATCAATCTCAAAAGTTCAATACAATAACTGGTTAAATTGAAAATTTTGAACACGGGTAAACGAAAGATCACGAAGAACCATTCGAATACATTGCTTCACTTAACTAGTTTAGCAACAAGCTAAACAAACTAAAAAGAAAAATGGATATTACAAGATGTCGAGAACTTTTAAACTACAACAAATCTCCTCCTCCCAATATAGTTTCACGCTTGACCTGTTTTGTGGAGATCATCTGATCAATATGTACAGATTGAGACATCTAGAATGCAGAAATGTCTGGAATTGTGTCTATTTGTTAACTTGGCAACCTGAGTCATGAGTTATGCGTCAACCTTAATCTGTATCAACAAATGACGTGGCTAGCATCCTCCCCTCGACTTTCTTTCCTAGTCTGTCATATAAACGAGACAGGTATTGGCTGTTGTATGCATACATAGTTATATACAAGAATTATATCAATTTATTCTCAATTAAATTATGTCAAAATTGAGATTACAGCAACCCCCGACATCAAATCTATGCACCACAGAACCCAAAAATGCATTAAAGATAAAACCCCCCATCCTTCGTAACCATCATCCGTAAAGAAAAATCCAAAAGGAATTGTAGGATACTACTGAAAAGGGCCAATGCACATAAAACAGTATGGCGTAGCAATTATTCCAAGAAAGATAATTATATTTCTGATCCAGAAAAAGACCTATAAAAGAGGGAATTGCAATTAAATGGCACAATTAAACCTAAACATGTAATTAAGGACCAGCGTCAGATAAAAAAAGAGGAAAAACTCAATCACATAACGAAGGGGAAAAAATTCATCCTTCCTCCTCGTACACATTTCCGTCTGACCAGAAATTTGAGAGAGAGATAGAATCAAGTTCATAAGAATTTCCTCTTTTCATTCCTTGTTATAATTATAAGTTATAGGCAAAACTCAATTCAGTTTTAATCTAAAAAACTAATGGGGTCAAAGTCAACTCCACTCACTTAGGCTATTTCAAAAAATAACAATTCAATTACTAATATAAAATTCTCAGCATCTACAGCGCCCATATCAAGGATAAAATTGGATATTCTGAGTCAGGTAAGCATTATCATCTTTCTCTAAGCTAAGATTGACTGATGACACCAAGAATAGATAAGAAAAAGATATAAAAGGACTGACTTCTTAATCATTCATTTTGATGGGCAATGGTCAACAGGAGAGCATCTTTGTGAAAAGAATGATCTTGGATGGGGATAATGCTGTGTGATGAGACAGGAATTTTAAGTTAATAAATACAGCAGTTGAGATCTCATACCTTCAACGAGAAAACTGGCGAACAGATGATGCAGATCCAGGAGATAAGACTTCACTTATCCTTCTATGATGCTTTTTTCCGACTTTTGTATTACCTTCTGCAGGTTCAACTTGATACTCATTTTCCTTGCCCAGAAAATCACTTCTAACAGATGACATTGACAAAACTGGAGCAGATGCAGAGTTAAAAGCAGACTGTTCATGTTCACCATCTGTCACGACTAAACTCCCTGTTTTTATGTAATTTAAAAAAAAAAATAACATTCATAATAAGCAGCATTTTCACCAATGTTCCAAAAACAAGAAAAATTGTTCAAATGATTAAGAGTGCCGTTGTATAACAGAATATAAGCTGATTCCATAGAGTGTAAACGTAGGCACATAATATTCTCATGTTTGCCATGGGTTTTACAAAATTATCCTTGAGAAAGTTGCACTATCGTGTTTTTCCTGCACTTTTTCTATTTCCAGTGAGAGGTGGGAAACTTACCCTGACAATAGGAAGTTATTTTCTAGAATTCATGTAACTTCCATTTTTACTTTTTTTATTATTTAAATTAATTGAAACTCTAATAAATATTCCTCAGAATATTAAGATTGTAAACAAACATGTTTTTAAAAAATCCAAGAAAACATTCTTAGTTGTAAGATTCTTATGAATATGATTCCTGGAAATGTAATACGATACCTTAAAACAAATGCCAACTGAGGAGATGGTCACAAATATAGATAGATCAATCCTTCCTAATAACTATGCATGAGTTCCAAGTAAAATCCTTTCTCCAAATATTGGTTTCCATGTCTACAACAATGGCTATGGATAAACTAGCAGAATTGGCCAAGGCTTATTGGTTTGGCAGATAACTCTGGTTCACTTGGTTTTCAGTAAACATGGTTTCAATTTTCAAAAATTAATCATACTGGACAAAGGCCCAATAAACTAAATTCATCTGGCAACATACAGAACTCTTAAAATTCATGACTGCACTCGTGTAAAAGAATGAAAGAACCATTGTTGTACCTTGTGCCACTGCTTCTTGGAACTTTTTCCTCATTGCTCTGACAAATTTAAATAGATCATTTGTGTTGTTTAATTCGTGGATCAACTCTTTGGTTTCACTGAGGGAAGGTTCACAACTCAATACTGAAAGACAAAGGAGGTAATTCAGACTTCCTGAAGTATATCCATATACTTTTAAGATCATATACAAAATCAGATACCATGCTTACATGAATATGTATCCTTTTCATGGAAGATAGTAAAAAAGTACTCCTCATTTGGATTGTTCAGATTTATATTCTTGAATGTGAATTTTACCCCTGAAGAGCAGAAGAACTAGTTAGGATATCAATTTGCAGAAGAAAAAACAATCCTTGTACAAAAGATTAATGTCAACCAATTACCACGTCCGCCTTTTACATGAAAACCAAGGACCCTATTGTACCAGGAAATGACCTCTTGCGTTTCATCTTTCTGTTCAACGCTTTCATTTAATTTCCATTTAGATGCAGCCAAAGCTTTTACAGAAGAAAAGAGAAGAGGGTGAGGAAAAATTAGCTTAGAATTGTTTATAATATATCTCCTGATGCAGATATCCAATAGTAAGTAGAACAATGCAAATATATACAAGTTAAAAGACACAAACACAATTCCAATATGTCCTGAAGAGGCAAGAGGGCACAAATGACAACCTTCATAGAATTTCTTTTACAACAAGTGAAACTTAAAACATTAAACATTATATTAAAGATTGTCTTATAATTCCTGTCCTAAAAAGTTCTTTGCTTCCAGAAAAGGAAACAGAAGATAGACTGCATGTTGAAGTAGCTATTAGAACAAAAATGTCAGTAAATAGGCGTGACAACCTCAATAAATGTAATTTTAATGCCAATGCAAGATGGCACTTGGCTACGTTAATGCCACAATGATGAACCCTATCGTGTTCATATTTACATATAATTTCGTCATCACAAAAGATGAGCCCTGCAAACAAAATAAACATACAGACTAGAAAATATCTCAAACTACAAACATTCGTAGACAACCAACAAAGTTAACTGTTTAGTTTTTGCACAACATAATATAATAAGCGAATGTTGAGTACCTTCACTTTTCTGCAAATACTAAATTAAATAACTATACAGTATAAATGAGCATCCAGAAGGAAAGATAATACATATAAATATATAAGCATCCAGCAAGAAAGTTGCATATGGTAGAGAAGGAAGTGAATTACCAAGAGATTGTTGAGATATAATTGCAGCATATTCTTGTTTTTTGGTACGCTGCTCCTGAATACTTGCATTGAGGACTTCAACTCTAGCCTTTGCAGAAGCAACAGCATCCACCAACGCCATTCGCTTGGCCTCTTTGCGAGTCTTGACTGCGCGTAAAAATATAAGCGGATATTTGACGGCGAAAAGGAATTGAAATGAAAATTGAAACGGAAATGCGAAATTAAAATTGAATAGAAAAAGTTGAAGTCACCTGCAAGTGCTTTGACCAAATCATCCTCGGTGTCTCTGAGTTTAGCTTTTACCTCGTCTAGTTGAACTGTGAAGAAAGAAGAGAGAGAGTGAGAACGGAAACCCTAAGACGAAGGTAGTGAAGTAAAGGAGCTTAGTGGAAAACCCTAATCTGTGAGACGAAAGCGTATGAGATAATTGAATGGAATGGAAGTGAAGGACCTTGACAGCGAGCGGTTTCTTGCGCAATGGGAAGGAGAGAATGAAGGGATTCGGCGAAAGAAGCGGTGAAAGCGTCGATGTTTTGCGTTTGAAGAGAAATCTCTGCGTCGCAGATTGAGATTGGGGACTCCATCTTTCTTCTCTCCCAATCCAAATCTTGAGTTCCAGGTTTTTTGAATCCCTCAATTTCTTTGCTTTTTTTTCAGACTGTTTTTTTTCTCTTCCAACAAAAAAACAGAGTCTTTTTAAATTGGCAAGATTCATTTAGTCGTTAGGTTACTGTAGGTGCGATGAATAGAATTTTTTTTTTTTATTTTCTTCAAACACACTGGAATATGATAATATATACACTGAAAAATAAAGTAAAATAAAATTCAATCCGCGGATCTAGCGCACATAAAGAAATATACAAAGTATATTTAAATTATAATTTTTTTCTTGAATTATTTATATTTTTCTAAAATTAATATAATATCCCTTTTAATCTACTAAATCTTAACACAAAGTATCTTTACAATTTAAATATTTTTTATGCAAAAATAACTAATGTTGGTTTTTATATTAGTAAATCTCAAACACAAAATATCTTTATGATTTAAATATTTTTAATGCAAAAAAACAAATAATGTTGATTTTTATATTATCAAGATAATAAAGTAACTCAAAGGATTGTACATTCAAATTAGATCGGAGTTAATCGAGTGACACAGGATTGCTTGGAGTACATGTCTCAATCAAGTGTATGATAAATAATTGATAAGTATTGGTAAAGAAATCGGAATTCATATATCATAAATGAACCATTTAAACTAATTCCAATAATCATTGTAGTTAGCTTTTATATTTGGAGTTTTTATGACTTTCTCGTAAGAAACTTTTAGCTAGTTCGGCATGGATGAACTTTTGTTGTAAAATATCATAGGTGTATACAATAAACACTGAAATAAGTATAAAAGATTTATCAAATCAGTAATATTTAAATTTTGGTGAACTTTGAGGGTGTGTTTGGATTAGGGGGTGTGGGGGAGTGGAAAGTTGAGGGTGAGTGGGAGTGGAAGTGTGAAGAAAGTTGAGGTTGTTTGGATTGGGGTATGTTAGAGTGGATGTGTGAGGAAAGTTTATTGGAAATTGTGAGTGATGTGATAGTTGTAAGAATATTATAAATTATTTTGAATAGTAAAGTTTGTGAGATTACAATTTTACCCTTGTATATAAAAAAAAATAATGATTAATCCTATTTCATATTTTAGTTAATTATAATTTAAAATTAAAGTATAATTATATTATTTAACATTTTATTAATTAAGAATTATTTTTTATTTAAGTTAATTTGTTTACATAATTTTAATATTATAAATGATTTTATAAATTATGTTATGTTATATATATACAAATATATATAAAATTAATTTTAATAATAATTTTCATTATTATGAATAGCAAAATAAATATATTTTAAAAAAAATAGAAATTTGGAATATAACATGAAAAAATTAATTTAATTAACTAAACTCCTTAACATATTTAATTAACTATCTAGTAACAACTTAACATAATTAACTAAACTAAACTCTAAAAAAATTATATTACAACAACAGCCTTAACATAATAAACTAAAATAAATTCTAAACAAATTATATTACAAAACCATAATCATAAATATAAAACACAAATTAAATAAAATAATTTTACATAAAAAAAAAATTAAAACCTGAAGATAAGCACTCAACAACAGCAATAGGATGCCTTATAGGAAGATCAACACACCTGAAAATACCAGAAAACAAATAAATTAACAAACAATTTTATTTCAAAAATTCAAGAACATAATCGATTATGGCATCACTTACACAGAGAGGATAATCGATTATCAATGCATAATCGATTATGCTGATAGGCTAAAAAAGACCATAATCGATTATCCCAAACACATAATCGATTATGTCCCGTTTCACACACATCACATAATCGATTATCAAAGCATAATCGATTATGCTGATAGGCTAAAAAAGACCATAATCGATTATCCCAAACAGATAATCGATTATCACCCATTTTACACACTATACATAATCGATTATCCCTCGAAAAATTTGCAGATTCCACCATAATCGATTATTTTGCCTGTGATATTTGACCCATAATCGATTAACCGTTGAATGAAACATATGAACTCACCTCAGATGAACCCACAAATGAACCAGATGAAGGCACAGATGAACCCAGAGATGAACACACCACTTTCAGATGAATAACCTCTACGTTAATGAAGCCCCTAACACACACTATCACTTACGAATCTCTCCAACTACACACTCTATGCTTCGCTCTGCTCTTCGCTTATCTGTGAATTGTTTCACTCAGAAGCAACGTTTATAAAGAAAAACCAGGAACCTCACACACCTACCTCTCACCCACTTCATTCATGAGGTCTCAAACTTTAAGATGGTCAATAGATTCCTGAACCAAGTCAGGAATCTCTTGCTGTTCACTTCGCATCTTGCTGTTCACTTGGCATGCATGCAGAGGCATGTGCTTCTTGAATCCAGCAAAAAAAAAGCAAAAAAGTGAGGGCAAGATTGGAAATGGGTGGTGATGATTTGGCACTTCCACTGCACAGTGACACTTTCTCTTCACCTTTCAGAAGAAACCAAATTCCCTCAACTTTCTCTTTCGCTGCACTCTCACCCGCAACAAACCATAGAACCAAATGGGGTGCTGTTGTGACTTCCGTCGTCGACAACAGTACCACCCTTGGATCCAAACACACCCTGAGGTTGTTTGGGTGTAAACGAGTAAGGACGAAGGAAATAATATTGATTGTTTGATATAGGAAAGAGAGAAGTAAAAGTTGTGGAATATATTATATTATATTTCATATGTTTTTATTTATTTTTAATATTTTATTTTATTTTTTTTATCAAAAATCAAATTACATTATTTTTAAATATTTTGTATTCTTTTTCAATTTTATTTCTTACTTATTGTTATTCTTTTCCAACTTAATTTATTTCTATTTCTATTTTGTTATTTATTTCAAAGTCTAATATCAACTTTGTAAGAAATCCTAAAGTATATATATAGAGGGTGACTTTCCTCAATAAACATGTGTGTTAATATTAAAGGGTTTTATTGACATCTTGTCTTTTGACTTGTTTGTATGAGATATTTAATTAACATGAAACTAATATTTGTACATGAAAAAACTCTCATCATTTAAAATAAATATGAATTCACATTATATCTCTAATTGTGTATTTGGAATGGAGAGGAAAATTGGAATTATTTGAATGGAAAGTACAAAGAAAGTGAAGTTGTTTGAATTGAGAGTATGTTGAATTTGTTAAAAAGGTTTATTGAAGTTTGTGAGTGTTGTGTGTGGGAAAAATTTTAACTATTTTAAAAGGTGTAAAATGTAAGTTTACAAAAATATTTGAATAAAAGATATTAATTCATTTATATATTTGTTTTTTATAATTAATAATATTATTATTATATAAATTTATTTTTTTATATGAATAACTATATTTATTTTTATTATTATTAATTATTATTTACTTTTATTAATAACATATATACAGGAAGCAGAAGGAGCAACTAACAAAATCATAAGGAGACCATGATGGATAATCGATTTTACACGGGGATAATTGATTATTCCTACAAAGAAATATCAAATATTGATTATATATGTCTTTATTATGCCTTGCTAGAACATCGATTCTCCAATAAAAATACCATGAGAATCGATTCTCTCTCGTCAAAATCAATTGTGCATTCATGCTTTGACACTGTGCATGGTTGACAAAGGAATCTCACAAGCTTTTCAAAAGGGTAAGAATGTAATAAAGCTTGGTCCACGTGTATTTCTTCTGCAATCGCGTCACATCATGGAGGAACCTATTCCTCTATTTCATTGCATTTTCACGCTCTCAATTCCCTTCCAATGAACTGATACAAACAACCTATTTTCATAATATTCTATGCGCGTGTTCACCCGGATGCAAACATGGCATAAGTGATGAATTCCTTGCTAACATGGATATTTGATACTAGTTAACTAGCATTTTATTTTCAATGAAACAATCTTGGATGTAGACAATAATTTAATGACCCTGAAAATGACAAAATCACTAGTGCAAATAATGTTTTCTACAATAACATATTAGGTTGGTTAAATGAAAACCGGTGTAAATAAAAATGTGGTGCCATTTATGTAAATATTTGACATATATTACATTGGTTGTTACTCTCAACCGGTGTATTATGTATTGATTTTGAGTAAAAAAATGTTTAAAAAAATACATTTTTCCAAGGACATATTACATTGGTTATTAAGCCCAACCAGTGTAATATGTATTGAATTTGAGTGTAAAAAAATTACATTTTTCTAGGGACATATTACATTGGTTGTTAGGCCCAACCGGTGTAATATATATTGGTTCTGAGTGAAAAAAATGTTTAAAAAATTACATTTTTCAAGATGATATATTACATTGGTTAGGAGGTCCAACTGGTGTAATATGTATTAAAATGTATAAATTTTAAAAGGTAACTAATGTCAGGTACATATATTACATCGGTTATTACTAAGAACCGATATAATATGCGCTTACCCTATTTTCTTTCTCGTGCTCTTACTGTTCATTTTGCGCTTGAAATTTGTTTGCTTTGTCTAAAACGTTGTTGCCATTGCCTTCGTTGCTCACTATGTAGCTATGTTTGTTTTGTCACTGTTCATCGTCACTATCGTTGCTCCTTGCTATCATTGTTATTTGTTGTCCTGTCCCATTTTTCCATTGTTTGCATATTGAGAGGGTTGTTTCACTGTCGCCACTGAACATTGTCGTCGTTGAAAGCTTATGATTCGACCACACAAAGGTTAGTTTTTTTTAAGTTTTATATATTGTTAAGGTTAGTCTCATGATTGTTATGTTCTCATGCAAGACCTTCTCCCAATTGTTATTCATGGAATTTTACCAAAAAATGTTAGACAAGTGATCACTCGTCTATGGATATTCTTCAATTTGTAGAAAAGTCATTGATCCTAATAACTTAGATGAATTGGAAAATGAGGCTATCATTATCATGTGTCAACTATAAATGTATTTTCCTCCTTCATTTTTTGACATCATGGTCCATCTAATTGTTCATTTAGTGAGGGAAATTAGAATATGTGGTCTTGTATTTTTATGTTGGATGTACCAAGTTGAATGATGCATGAAGATATTGAAAGGGTATGTGAAGAATTCGTATCATCCAGAGTCATTTATTGTTGAGAAATACATTGTCAAGGAAGTAATTGAGTTAAGTCAAAATGCAATTTATAAAAAAAATCAAGGTGATTGAATATTTAACTTTTTTAAAAATTTGTAGACATGTGAGTGTTTTTTTTATAAAAAGCTAAAAGAGTAGCTTGTGGTTGTTGATTCAAAGGTTTGAAGTTAGAAGATTTCATACTTTCAACCATTAGTTTTGAAATGATTGTGATTTTATTTGGATGTTGATATTCAATTTTGAGTTTAAAACTTTATGTTATTTTTTTTATGTAAATGATTGTATTGTTATTTTTTTGTGTGTAAGTTCTTGACTAAGAGGTTAAGGTGGTTCTTGAGACATGATTTCACAAAAGGTAGTAAAAGGTCTTTTAGAGTTCAAGATTGATAGGTGTGCTAGTTTTCCATTATAGTTTTATTATGGTAGTTTTGTAAAACTTTGAATGTTACTATATCAATCCAATAATTGCTATTAGACAGCTAAATATAGCTATAATATAAAAGTAAATCATAAATTATTGTTGTTTCTCTTTTTCTTATTACATATTTGAAATTAGAGTTAAAAACAAGTATTTTCTACAATGGAAGGTAAGTTAACATTTTTGTACTACCCATTACCTGAAATATAGATATTTCTTATATGTTTATTGCAATAAGTATATTCATTATGCATTAGTGGACAAAAATTGTCAAATAGTTCATCTTATAGCTTGATACTAACTACCCACATTATACATAACTCGGTTTTAACTGCCAAGTACCTAGAAGAATTGGACACATGTAAGAAAACGTTGTCTAACGATTACGATAAAGTAGTCACTTTGTTAGGCTCCTATATAGATCCAAAAGTTTATAAATACTTTCATTCTATCAAGAAATATATATAATCTCTCATACTCACTTACTCACTTACAAATCACCTATATTCGTACTGACTCGAGCGTGAGATGATCTTTTTCAGGTGACCCACCACTCGGTAGAACGACTTAGAGAACTCACAATGCTCATACAAACACCTCGAAAGAAGAACAATTCATCCTCAATAAGAACAACTTATATTTTAAAGTAAATACTTAATCAAATTTTAAAAATCTTTTAGAATTCACTCCACCCTATTCTAAATTCAATAATTTTTTAACACTGATCATGTTTGATCTTTAAAATATCATTTTAATGTGAAATAAAAAATTCCCAAACTCTTACTAATATTGTGTAGTTTTAACACTTTCATTTAACATACATAGTCACTAAGAACCATTCATGATATTCATAAGTATGTGATTAGGTAGTTGATATTAAGGTTGTTATATAGATACTACCATTGTTCTTGATTGTCTTACCTATTTAGAAATTAGAAATTTTAGCAAGAATAAACATTTTAAAACAATTATGATGTTGCATCACTTAACCTAATCATATTAGCATATTTTTACATTTGTTACTTATGTTTTTTTACCAAAAAGAAATAAAAAAAATTCATTCATTTTCTATAATTATGAAAAATGAAAATGAAATATAACTGTATCTAAACTATAAAAATTCATATTTTATTTCCCCTTAAATATGTTTTTAATTATTTAAAGATTTAGAATTTCGTATGTAGTTTCTAATATTTGTTTTGGAATTTTTCTTGTTGAAATATTTACAAATTGTGTATTTCGTCCCTAAAAAAATATGCATCTACGTTTTTTTTCTCTACCATTATTTTTAATTTTTAAAATTGGTCTCTAAAATATTTTTACTTTTATCTGTTGCTTCCTAAAATTTTGTATCACAATAACTAATATAATTTTTATTATTATATGACGATGTATACATCAATAAAAATAATATATTGCGAGGGACAAAATACAAAATAAAAGAAGTTTGGGATCTCCGAAGTAAAAAAAAAAGCACTAAATGAAAAATTTATTAAAAACTTCTAGGATTCAAACGTATTTATACCTTTTATTTAGATAGTCACATGTAACTACTGGTTTATGAGCTGTGTTTTATTTAAATACTTATAAGGATTTGTCAATCTCTAAAGTTTTTTTCTTCAAATATCTAATGGTCTAAGCCCAATAAGGTTGAACGGGCTGGGCTAAGTTGCCTACACTAAAAGAATACTGCTTCTTCCTGCACCTCCATACCTTCTTGTGCCACCCTCATAAATTTTTCGTATTCCAAAAATATCCTTTTCAATATTCTGGATTACATAATCTAAAAGTCTTTTTCTAGATTCAGAATTAGCTTCCGGATTATGTAATCCAGAAGTCTTTTATGATTAACTTCCGGATTACATAATCTGAAAGTTTTTTCTATACATAAGATTAGCTTCCAAATTATTAATCCAAAAGCTTTTTTTTAGATGCGTTATTAGTTTTCGGATTACATAATTCATAAGTTTTTTCTAAATATGAAATTGACTTCCGGATTACATAATCCATAGGCTTATTATTTCAAATCCAAGGAATGGAAAAAAAAAAGATAAAATGGTATTTTCATATTTAATATGGGGTGACATAAAAAGGTATGGAGGTGTAGGAAGAAAGAATCCTAAAAGAATATGGTATGAAAAGATTATTTTATATTTAAATAAATATATTTTAAATTTTACAATTTAAAAGTATATTTGTTTCTATTTACATCTTTTAAATTGTAAAAATCTGAAAGATATCTTTAAATCCATAAATACCTTTCGAATTCTACAATATATATTTTGTTTAAAAAATATATTTTAGATTACAAAATTTTAAATGTATTTTTTGAATTTTATAATTTAAAAATACTTTCAGATTTTATAATTTTATTTTATTTTAAATACATTATAAAATCGAGAAGATATTTTCAATCCAAATATCTTATGGATCATGTTTGTTCCAAAATAAAATTATGAAGTGCATGAAAAAAGAGCCGAAGAATACATTGCAGCAATAAATAGCAGCTGCTTCCAAAAGGTATGACCAAGCCCATACAGAGGTAAACAGTATGCAAGGCAAGTAGCAAAAAAGAAAACTCCCCCACAAGTAAACTTTTGATATTCACATCCTCCGAATTAATAAGTCTACCACATTTTTCTCTCTCTATATTTTTATCACTAAAATACTCTATTTCTTCTTTTTTCCATTTTTTACCCCATCAACACTGTTTTCTCAAACTCATCTTCATTATTTCTTAAACTATATGTTTGCATCTCATCTTCATTCTTCATTAAATATTAAACATATATTTTTTCTTTATTAAAAATATTATAAATGTATTCCCTAAATTAAGTACGATGTTTGGCATATACTTGGATTTTTCTTTTCCTGGTGAACATGCTTCTTTTAATGTTATTGGGAAATCTTTTTTTTATTGAGAAAAAAACAGGAAATAATTATAAAAGGTTTATATAGTAAAAGGATATTTTCCTATTAAGAAAATATTATAGGGATATACTTATTAATTAAGGAGGTGTAAATATCAAAATCCAACCACTTACTATGAGTTCTGAGTCATTGTGGCATTGGCCATAATAGTCTTATAGTTTAAGCTTAAAAGTCTTCATTTATATGTTGTTTCATAATCTCTGTTTTGGATTGTACTCTTTTTATTAGAGATCTAAGTTAATTGGGTTGATCTAAGTTTTGATGCAGTACGACTAAGAATAACTCACTTTGAAGTCATGTCAAATTTATTTATTTTAAATTTATTAGAAGAAATTGCTTCTTTATTTCAGATTAACTCAAAACTCTAAAACTTTGTTTGAAAAAAAAAATAGTTTATTAGATTGAGAAAAAAAATTAAAAATATTTATTTATTATTAATATTTTATTTTGTTATATCATATTTTTTGTTAAACTAAAACATATAATTATTAATAAATAGTAATATAATCAGTTTTCAACATAATATCTTTCCACTCAAATTTTAATGTTTATGCAAAAAAGTTTAGATTCTTGAAACTTATGCTTTTTTAATAATTATATACATCAAATTTCTAATTTATTCTTTTTCTTTTGTCAGGTGGCGGCGCACTTTCCATCCTTAATCTTAATTCAAACGGAACATAAGTTGATGAGAGTTTTTAAGCTACTTTACACCCAAATGTGTGTGTCTATATATATATATATATATATATATGATGAAAAGAATGTAAAATTGAATTAAATTGGAACCCAAATTCTACCATAAAGTTTCACGTGGTGTTAAAGCAGATGCTCTGGGCAGTTTGTGCCGGAGTCTACTAATTATTGATCAATTTGTAGTAGATTCAATAATTCAAATTTTATAGTGTCTCAGAAATTCTTGGAGATTCCAAATTTATAAGTTGAAATATCTTAATATGAGAAAAGTAGGTTAGAAATCACACAACAATTAAAAATAAAAATATTTCATTACTTCGTAAAAATCAAAAGAATGCAATAAAATGATTAATAAACCAAACTATGTTGCTGAAATAAAAAAAACTACACGCTTCCTGCAGACAGAAGTATGTGTGATTCACCATATTTAATCTCAATCTTATGCTTTCTCCATCATTTTGATGAGACAGTGAGGGTTTGGAAAACTATAGACATTGAGTTTCACTGAGCAATCACCATCTGGCTTCTGCACGTTAGTCTTCCCTCCTTTTGTCTGTTGCTTATGTAATACTCTTTTCCATTTCTAATGAATTTTTTTGCCCCACACCAAAGGGTGCCCGTTGATGACTCATAACCACGAAAAAGAAATCTCTATCAATTTTCAATATTTTTTATTTAAAAACATTTTGTATTTTATAATACGAAATTCCTTCTGAATGCCATGGAACTTGGCCACTCTGCACTTTTTCGATAAGTGCGAAAGTATTAGGTAGGAGTAACCTAGTATCACTAATTGGGATAACTACTATACTTTTTTCTTCTTTAAATATATCTTCAGCTTTTTATAAAAATATAATCTCTAATATATATACATATATAATAAATTAATATACATGGTATTATTAGTCCAAATTAATTAATTTTAAATATTTTATTAGGACTGAAGAATTATCTATTTTTTACATTAAGGTTTGAAGAAAAATAGAATTTGATATTATATTTATTCTTATTTATTTAAAACTAATATTAAAAGCTGACGTTAGTTAAATTATTGTATCTCGAGATCATGGTTATTATTGTGAAATAAGAATAATATGTTAAACAAACATGACCGTATCAAACTATTAATTATTGTTTTCGTACACACAAATGCATTATTTACTCAACATTCATTGCAAAAAAAATGTATATTGTGGCGGTTTTTTTTTATAAAGTGACATTTATAACCGCCACAATATACGCTTGTGGCCGCCACAAAGTTTAATGTGGCGGTTTTATGTTACCCGCCGCAACACCCGCCACTTTAAACATAGTGTAAGTAGTGGCGGTTTTTATATGTAAGTAGTGTCAGTTATAATTGTCACAATTTACAATCATTGAAGAAGATTCCGGCACCATAATATTCGTAAGTAGTGGCGTTTTTAACTGACGTAATTTTATTACTGAATAAGTAAAATTTAACCACTTTTTTATAATCTTTTTTTATAATCTGTTTTATACAATTATAAAATTTAACCACCACTTTTCTATAATCTTTTTTATAATCTGTTTTATACAATTATAAAATTTAACCACCACTTTTCAAAATAAAATAAAATAATGATAAAGTTATAATCATCCATTCATTTCATTAAAAATTAAAGCACACATAATAATGTTCAAATGTTTATATGTAATTGAAAGTTAAAGCACACATAATAATGTTCAAAAGTTTAAAACACATAAAAAGTTCATACATCCCTAATTAAGTTTAAAATTCCAACACATAGTTGTTCAAAAGTTCATACATTCTTAGTCAAGTTTAAAATTAAAACACACATCTCTAATCAGTTTTGCTTTCGGCACTTGATCCTATTACTTGATTAGGTGATGGAGCACCACTTCCATAATCTGATGCCTGAAATAAATAATTTTAAGTTAATGAATTTGTATGTTTATAATTATAAAATAAAAGACACCAATAAATATTTAAATATATTAATACCTCATTGGTGGATGCATGAACCAAATTAGCTGCTATTGCAGCAAAATGTTCTGGAACGTCTTTTCTTGAAGCAATATAAGCAAGCAAAGTGTTCATTTGATTTTTCACAGTTGCAAGCTCATTTTCCATTTGAGTTATCTTGTCCTCCACATTTGATGAAGTTGAACTAGAGGAAGCATGGTTCATACCACTTAGCCTTGTTGTGGATCCTTTGAAAGCAAGGCTGGGACAAGCTCCATATGATAGCCCTCTAACTCGATCCGGATGCTCCTTACCAAATATGACACCAATTGGATCTTCTGGAGATATATTTGAACCACCTTTTGGATTTGTCAACATTAGTTCATCAATTTTTTCCTGGATAAAATTGAAATTATATCATGGCAGCAGCAGTAAACATAATGAAATGGTTGAACTCTCAACTACAACATAGAATAAGGGTAAGGTATAAAAGAAACCATCCAAAGTTCATCCCAATTCTCTACAATTTTGATGACAGTGACTTAAAACCCAAAGAAGGTAAAAAGGTAAGAAAAAAAACTGAGAAATTAAAGGCTTGAATATACTGACTAAAGAAAAAGGGGAGCATGCATGCAGATATTGATTAGTGACTTTATCATTTGGTTATTAATTATTTATACATAATAATGTGATTGTGTTTGGAATAATGGTACGTAATAATTAAAGCATGCTATAAAAGAAAATATTGATTAATTTTAAAATTCTCTTGTGGTAAAAGGTTCTTTATACCTGCACTCCATTATTAATTTCCCATAGCATGCTAAAATCTAGTGCGATTAAGAACAGACCATGTGTTTGGTCATCAATCAATCTAGTGCTAAAATCTATATGATAGCATTCTCACTCATCAATCACTATCCAAATTAAGACCATGTGGTTGCTTATGCCAAGTCTTCGACGTAAATAGCAATGCCCTTGCATGGCTGCCCAAGTCATTCCCCAATGGAACCTTAGAGACAAAATTTGTAAAATCATACCCCTAAATATAGATGCACCTATTCATCTATAAATAACAATTACCCACCCCTGATTCCACTTAAGTTCATGCTATCATACCTCTATGTGCCTGTCACCATCACATAAACTACCATTCATTTTTATCATTATAATTCTTATTATTATTACTATTTCTAGATTTCCTGCTTTTTCTTTTTCCTATCCACCACTTCCCATATCAATACATCATCATCAAAGCAGTCCAATATATTTTCATGATCAATACATCATCATCAAAGCAGTTCAATATATCATCATGATCAATACATCATCATCAAAGCTGTCCAGTATATTTCCATGATCAATACATCATCATCAAAGTAGTCCAGTATATTTCCATGATCAATACATCATCATCAAAGCAGTCCAATATATTTCTATGATCAATACATCATCATCAAAGTAGTCCAAACACTTACCCCAATTTCCAGCGCCTCTTCATTCACATATATGCCATTTTTCCTCTTATGTGTGATCTTCCACATTTCAGCTCGTCCAATATTTTTACCAGTCTCAATTTTCTATATGTTCAACAATAATAATATAAGTATAATGTGATGGAAATTGTAATATATTAAAATAAAGAGCACAATATAAGTAAACAAATACCAAATTATTTCTTCTTCTTGACAAAGACATAGCACCACCCGTGTGAGGAATAATTTGTCTCTTCCTTATATCTCTATTTCTATTACACATGTTCTACAAAGTGAAAATGAAATCAGTTTTGTGTAAACTTAAAGTAAGCTTATTAATAATAATAAAAAACAGAGTTTACTATACCACTGTAGAAGGCCTCAAACGATAATCAACAAAAACAACCCATTGTTCCATGTTTAATCCAGCTGGAACATTCTTGATGAGGTCACTTCTGCTCATAAGAGGGTCATAAAATTCATTCCAAAGCTTGCATCTATATTCCCTCCACAGTTTACCAATTTTAAACATAACATCTCTTTTAGCCAAATCTTCATTTACTTTGAAACAAAATCGAGACTTCAAAAAAAGAAAAGAAGTTAGTCCAAATGTCTTGAATAAATTAAAGTTATTTCAATGTAAGTTATATTACCTTTAGTGCACTCTCCCACACTGTATCCTTGTAAGTATCTGGCAAAGTTGACCACTTTTCAAAACTAATAGGGAACAATACATGATTTGCTGCTAGCTGTCCACAAACTCCAGCAAGTAAACCAGATGCTTCTCCAATTGGTTGAAAATTGTCATCATAGTTCACCACCACACGTAATCCGGTAGGTAAGTTATGAGCATCCCTAACCTTCACCTTTAGTTTTTGACTAACTCATTCGCCATCTATAAAAATCCAAATACATTATTTCATGTGCAGTGAAACTTATTACATGTAAAGAAAAAAAAAAACAAAAGATTTTACCTATAGCATCAACAAACCAATAGTGGTTTGATTGCCTTGATTTTCTTGGTTGCACTCTTTCAGACTCAGAAGTTGGTTGTGCTGGTGCAGATTCAGAAGTTGCTGGAGGTACAGATTCAGATGATTCAAGATTTTCATATTCAGTCTGTGGTTGTGGAACTTGTGAAGCTTGTGATTGTGGAACTTGTGAAGTTTGTGATTGTGTAGGTTGTGAGGTTTGTTGATGAATAGATTGAGAAGCTTGTGGTAGTGGAGATCCAAATGGACTTGCAGAAGTAGTTCTTGTCTGGTCCTGTGTAGTAGAAGGCGTAGCATTAATGTTTACATAGTTGGCCACAGATTTGTCTGAACCAGCAACTGACTTAAGCAAGTTCTTGATCCTTTTAGGTTTAGGCATATCTGCACATAAAAATGAAGTAATCAACAACATAATTTAAATTTGAAGATATATTAAAAGTGGAGATATATTAAAAGCTTCATACATGCACATAGTAGATGAATGAACATATTAATAGTGCAGCTGAACCAAGGTTATTATTACTCTGACATTGTGTCATTTTCATGAAGTTCATCATCATTGTTGTCCTCATTTAGTAATTCATCATCTTCATCCTCCCTAAATAATGCCAATTGGTCAGAGTTGCTGAAAAATTCATGTAAGTCTTGTTGTGGACACAGTTCTACTTCACAAACTTCACCATCTCCTTCTCCCATATCATACAAGTCTCGTGGTTTCAAATGGACAACAATTGACCATTTCTTATTCACCTCATCATCTATATAATATACCATTCCAGCTTGTGAAGCTTCAATGTATGGATCATGCTCCTCACGATCTCCCGTGTGAATTAACCTTGAAAAATTAATACAAGTGAAACCCCAAGGATCCTTCCTCAACCCACAGTCCCTTGTGATGTCAGCCCATTTACATTTGAACAAGATAACCTTAAAATGACCATAGTAATTAAGCTCAATTATATCTTCTAATTTTCCATAATATGCCAAATCTGCTTGTCTAATATTTTGATCCACACCACTTACAACACATGATGTTGAAGAAGTTAAGAACACTTCACAGTTTTGGGTTTTTAGGTCATGTTCTCGACTTTCAGTTCTAAATTTGAAACCATTTACATTAAAGGCAGAAATTCTTCTAGCATGTGTTGTTGGACGTTGAGCTAGATACTTAAGATCATTTGCAACTGTACTTGAAATGTCTGTGTTCTTAATCTACAAAAATAATGCTTGTTGTCAGTATATCTTTGAAATTGACATTTTTAACTTGTAAAAACATATTGTACCTACCCTTTGAGGAAACCAATTCATGAAATCCTTATTGACAATCTTTTCTAGCTCTGTATTTGGAATTCTTCTCCCTCTAGACCTTCTTCGTAAATGTTGTCTAAATTCCCTAAGAAAAAATTTGAAACCAATATATTACTAATAATTCCATAAAGGACAACTTTTCAACATAATTAGATTTATATTGAGTGTTAATACTCACTCAATGTAAGGTTGAACTTGAGGGCAATTAAATAACACATATCGATGTGCTTGTGTTCTCTCAATAGTTGACATCTCAAAAGTTGAAGCAGCAATTACAACTCTACCAATTGGTGGAAATAGGGTATTCAATTCTGAAATATTTGTGTTGAAAGAGTCATCTACACGTGAAGGTCTATTAGTTCTTGTTTTCATCCCTTCCATATATTGAGAACAAAAGGTCAAAACCTCTTCAGCTAGGTATCCTTCAGCAATAGAACCTTCAGGTTGTGCCTTGTTTCGAACATACGATTTTAAGTGTCCCAAATACCTATAAAATTCTTTCGCAATTAGAATAATCAAACTTTGAACTTAAAAAAAAGTACAAAGGTTCGCAGGAAATTTACCTTTCTATGGGATACATCCAACGGTAATGTACCGGTCCTCCAAGTTTTGCCTCACCAGCTAGATGACATGTTAAATGAACCATGATTGTAAAGAAGGTAGGAGGAAATAACATTTCCAAGTGGCAAAGAGTTTGAATCATGCGAGACTCAAGTTTATTAAGATCAAATTGACTTAAACTTTTCCCACATAATTGTCGAAAAAATGAACACATTTCTACTATCACGGCAGTCACATTGTTTGGTAGAACATTACGTATGGCAATAGGTAGTAATTGTTCCATAAGAATATGACAATCATGACTCTTGAGTCCAAAAATCTTTCCACCTTTCAAATCTACACACCTTGCAATATTACTTGAGTATCCATCTGGCATTTTAGCCTTTTTCAACGTCCGCAAAAACGTTTTTTTCTTTGTTTTTGACAATGAAAATACACTTGGCCGAAATCTTCCTTTATCATTTGGCCAAAGCTCTTTCCTTATACCCATTTCTTTAAGAACCTTTCGGGCTTTGAGATTATCTTTGGACTTCTTAGGATCATTAAGTAATGTATACAAAACATTGTCACAAACATTTTTCTCAATATGCATCACATCTAGACAATGGCGTAACAAGTTGGTCCGCCAATAAGGAAGTTCAAAAAATATACTTCTCTTTCTCCATTGCTCTGCTCCAATTTGAACAACATTCTTTCCACGAGCCCTCTTACTTGTATCTATAGGGTCTAATGGTTTTCCAAATGTAACATTCACACCCTCAATTTGATTCCATATGTCTGACCCTAACAAAGGTTTTGGTGCATCCCTTAGTTCATTTGTTCCATAAAAAAGATGATGATTGAATCTGAATCTGTGCTCTTTATTTAAAAATCTACGATGTCCCATAAAGCAGAATTTGCCCCTGTACAACCAAGAAGAGTCGGTTTCAAAGTTACGGGTAGGGCAAGCAAGACCAGTGTGCATGTTCCATCCAGACAAATTACCTAGCCCAGGGAAGTCACTAATTGTCCACAACAAAGCTACTCGCAAAGTAAACATTTCTTTTTTTGAATAGTCAAATGTTTGCACTCCATCAAACCATAAATCCTTCAATTCGCTTATGAGTGGTTCTAAGTAAACATCAATGTCATTTCCTACCATTTGTTTTCCAGGAATTATCATGGAGAGGATAAAAGATGTTTGCTTCATACACTGCCAAGGGGGGCGATTGTATGGGATGAGAACCACTGGCCATATACTATGGTTTGTACTCATGTTTCCATAAGGATTGAAGCCATCAGCAGCTAAGCCTAATCGTACATTTCGAGGATCATTTGCAAATTCTGGATGCAATAAATCAAATGATTTCCAAGCCTCAGAATCTCTAGGATGCCTCATCAACCCATCTTGATTATCCTTTGATGCATGCCATGTCATAGACTCAATCGTCTTAGAACTCATAAACAATCTTTGCAAACGCGGTTTTAATGGAAAGTATTGCGAGGAGCTGACATTCACGTTACCTGCAACATCTCAACAAGAAGAATGATGCGCGGGTTCGTGTGGAGGAAGAGAGTGTTAGGGTTCATTGCATAAAACCTAAAATGTAAAGGACAAAGCAGCATATGAAAAACTAGAGTTAACAATGACAAACTACCATAAGTATAAGGAATGCACAGCAGGTTAATTACCTTCAAATCGGTTCCGTGTAGAGGCAGAGAGTGCTAGGGTTCGTGTTGAGGCGAAGAGTGCCAGGTTCGTGTTGAGGCGAAGAGCGTTAGGTTCGTGTTGAGGCGAAGAGCGCTAGGTTCGTTGGAGGCAGAGAGCGCGGTTCGTTGGAGGCAGAGAGCGCGGGTACATGAGAGCGTTAGGGTTAGGGTTCATGTGAGGCAGAGAGAGGGACGAGAGTGATGAGTATTAGGAGTTAGGGTTTTTCCAAACTGAAATTCAAAAAAAATTATTTTCTTAAGTTTTCAAAAAGAAAATCAATTTTCAAGTTAAAATCTGAAGGATTTTTAAATCAAGTTAAAAATGTAAATATAGGAATAAAGGAATAAAAAGTTTTCTCTGAAAGAAAATTATGACAGTTGAAAATGGCATAATTTGAAAGCTAATTGTGACGGTTAATTAAATGACGTATTATGCTGAAATTTGTGGCGGTTATTAATAACCGCCATATTAAAACCGCCATTTTTTACACATTTTGTTGTAGTGATTGAGTATACTGTAATAAAATAAATATTAATGAAAATTACGTTAGAGAAAACATGTTACAATCTAAATTAAAGTGTAGAATAACGTTATATTTTCTTTTATTAATATTCTTAATTTTAATTTTTTAAAAATAAAAAAATTGAACTATTGACCTAAAAGGAATAAAAAATATTATTTCATTTAATATATAGCCACACTATTCACAGATTAAAAAATAAAATAAAATAAATATATATATATATATATTTGTAGAAGTAATTATTGCAATTAAAAGAATTAGTCTGTTGACATAATTAATAAATAATTTTTTTTTATCTTAAATGAAATAAAGCCAAAAACATATCCGTGAATGTTAAATATTAAGAAAAAAATTATAATTATATAAATAATAAATCACAATATCAAATAATAGTTATATAATTATAAAAAAGATAAAAAAAATAATTAAATGGAATATTTAGAAATAAGTTTTGAAATTAAGAACTAAATAAAAGGTTAATATAAGTTTTTCTATTTAATAAATTAATTTTTTTTAGTAATTTAAAATGAAAAAACATAAAAATGAAAATAAATATTGGAAGAACGGCATATATATCTTTATTTTATATCCCATTTAAAAAATGGGATATTACTCATACTAATAATATAATGTCAAGATTTTCGTCAAAACCAAAACAGGTTTATACAATATGAAGACAAGTTAATAAGTTTGTCATCTCTTATCTATATCATTGATTTGGATGATTTTTTTTTCAAGATGGAAACACTTTCCTTTACTAATGTCTTTTTTATTAAGAATGAATTTCTCCTTATTGAATAAGTTGTTGGTTTTATTTGTTCAAATCATTTATAATTTTTTTAATTTGATTTTTATGAAATACTTTAAGTAATATTTTATTTTGTCGTTTTTGGGAAATTTATAATTTAAGATAGATTTTTTTATGATAATTAGGTGTTGAAAATTCTAGAACGATTAAAGATAAAAACATTTCATAATATATGTTAATAGAAACATTACTTTATAAGTTAGATTTATAAGATTAAATTAAACTTTAAGTTTAATATTTAACATCTGGTTTTAAATTTAATGTAATGTTAGTTTATTTTAGTAGAGAGTTTTTCTAAAATATAGGTGGTAACATAACACATAATTAAGAAATAAAAAAAAATCACTATTTTTTTTTACCAAATGTAGAAAATTTGAAGAAAGGAATCAATGAAATGCTAACAAATGGTGTAACCACATGGAGCCACGTAGCGTTCATATAAACGTTCATTCCTCTCACTATCTTCATTCTCCGTTTCCTAAACCCTAACCCTTCCCGTTCCCTCCAAAACTCTCTCTCACATTTCTCTCATATGTTATGCTTATGTTTCACGATTTTGACAACTGCATGATAAGTGTCTAATTTCAGTAATATTTCATATTAAAATATAGGCACTTATGAGGATTTATTGCTAATTTACATATAAAATAATCCCTAATTTATGAATTTATACCTTTTTACATTTTTTATGATCTTTATTTGAATAAGAGTATTTTATTCCCAAATTTGGTGTTAATTGCAGATTTCTGAGGAAGATTGGAGATTTGGATTAAAGATGAATGATTTGAGCCAAAAAGATAAAGATAGAAGGTCTCAGAATGAAAGAAAAAAAGAAAGAAAGAAAGATTGGGCCTTTTTATGTTTTATCATTTAGCCCATTAGCGCGACACAATAAACAACCTAACCCTAGAAAACTAGGATAAATAGAGGGCTAGAGGCTCAACCTTAGTGTGCCAGATTGAGAGGAAAACACCATAGAGTGAATTGTAACCCAATTGGGAGAATGGAAGGTGATAGAAGTATGCGTGGCTAATTCTACTCTTTGGGATTGGGAGTAATCTACTCAAACTCTTATGTATTGAGGTGATATTTTATATATTAATATTCAGTTCTTGATTGATTATTGGTATTGTTGTTTTACTTTTAATTCTCCGTGACAAATTGAGAATCTTAAATCTGACCGGGAGGTATTTTTAGGGTTCGGACCTAAACAACAATACTTAACATATTTGAGTGCTAGGAATAGACTTGAAATGTTAATTGCTATTAAACGTCTGAGCTTCGTTCTAAGTTGTTCTTATAAGTATGCGAGGGATCGATAGTTAGGGAACATTCTTAAGGATTTTATATGCGAGGAATCGATATAAATGATTTTTATACGGGCATCAATTTCAATTAAAGAACTTAATATTAACATGCTAATCAAAATACATGAGAGTGAGAGAGATGAAACTTAATCCCAATTTTTCCAATTGAAGCAACTAATTCTTTGTTTGTTTTCTTATTGATCAGTGCCAACATAATCACTTCACACTCTTTTTTATTGTTCTGTTGTTATATTTAGCGAATATTGTACTCGATGATTCACCGTTCTTTGTGGGATCGATATCCGTCCTTAGGGACAATTATTACTTCTGACAAACGCGGTGCACTTGCCGTAAAAAGTCATCAAGTTTTTGGCGCCATTGCCGGGGACAGGTTTGATTTGTTGAGTATAATTTCCTAAATATTGTGAATATACTAACTATTTTTTTTTATGTGAATAATTTTTTTTTAGTTTTTATTTTTTTTAATTTGAATATTTTTGTAAATATTTTGTTTTTCTTTTTAGATGTGAATAATTTTGTTTTTTTGTTTTCTAGATTTTTTTATTATTTTGTAAAGATTTTGTTTTTTTCTCTAATTTTGAATACGTACAAAGTTTTTTTTTTAGATGTGAATATGTTTATTTTTATTTTTGTAAAACTGTTTTTTATGTTAATTTTTTTTAAGTTTTTTTTTATTTGTTTACTTTATTTCTTTTATTTTGATTTTGTTTTGTTATATATATATATATATATATATATTTTTTTTTTTTTTACTTCTTTTGTTTTTATATTGTTTACGTAGTTTTTTTTTACTGTAATTATTTTATTTTGTTTTGATTTTGTTTTGTTATATTTTATTTTATTTTATTCTTTACTTTTTTTTGTTTTTATATTGTTTACGTAGTTTTTTTACTGTAATTATTTTATTTTGTTTTTATTATATTTTTATTTTATTTTGATTTGGATTTTGTTTGATCATATTTTATTTTTACGTTTAGCTTAAGTTGTTTATTTAGAGTTTACGTAGTTTTTATTTATTTATTATTTATTACTATTAGTTTCTGTTTTATTTTTGTTTCATTTTTTTTAATAGTTATTTATTTTATTTTTGTTTTTAGTTTTATTATTTTCTTTGATTTCATTCTTAGTTTTTATTTTACGCAAGTTGTTTTTCTATCTATATATTCTGTTTTAGTTTTCTTAGTTAGTTATTTAATTTTGTTTATTTTGTATATTTTTAGTTTTTATATATTATTCTTGTTTTTATTTATTTTATTTTTCTTTTTGTTAAAAATTATAGTTTTATTATTTTATTTATTTTTTAGTTTTTATTTAAGTAAGTTTTTGTTTTTTTTTTCTGTTTTTCATTTACTATTTATTTCTCTTTCTCTTGTTATTTTAAATTTTCTGTTTTCTTTATTTCATTTTTTTTTTAAAAAAAAACTATTTACTTGTTATACTAATCTTTGCTTGAGTTGTCTTATGATATTAAGAAAACAAGTTTTTATACAATTGAGAAGACAACCCAGAAGAATAGAAGTTAAAAATAAAGAAAAAAGAAGCAAGGAGAGAAGTTAGAAAAGACTGAGAGATGATGATGACGGTACCTATCACCAGTTGAGGGAGAACATATGGTTTTAATAATGAAGTGGCTAGGAAATTCTGTCTAGCCAATCACTTCTATCAAATAAGACCAACTGGTAAACCATGGAGAATTTCAAGGGAAACCCAACCTATGTTATGTATTTTGACCTGGGGACAGGTTTTATTATTTAGGGGGCAGATCCAGCAAATGAAGCAAAGACTGTAGATAAAGATCTTAACAAAAAGCTGGATGATTTCTTAAGAAGAGAGGATTGAGCAAAAATATGGTTTTATCTTTCTAATTCTCTTTTCTTTTCAGTTATTTGAATTTTGTCTTATTTTATCTATTTTATTTTTCGGTTATTTTGTTTTCTGTTTATTTTCTTATTTGTTTAGTTTGTTTATATTGCTTATTTTGAATAAATTTCATGTTTTGTTAGTTTGTTCGTTTTAAGTCTTGAATTATCTTTCTTGAATAAATTTCAGTTTTAATTTGTTTATTTTTTTTTTCAAATAAAAAAGAACTAGAATATTAATTTTGAATTGTGGAAAAAAGAATTTGTGTTTAAATATTAAATAGTGAGATGAATTAGACACAGGTTAGAAAAGAAAATATGATTGAATCCATATTCAAATGTAGTTAAAATTATGATACATGAAAATTTAACAGGATAATTGATTAGGACAGATAATGACAAGACAAAAAGGAATGAGACCAATTAAACCAAGTGAGTGTGTGAACCTTAAACAGTTTTGAGAGTTTTACTGATGAATTGACAGTTGTGGTTGCTTAATTTTTATTTTTGTTGCATCATAAAAGAGCATGAAGATGATTGAGGCATTTGTTTGTGTTAATTAGGAGCCAGGGCCAAAAAGCCAACCTTTATATTAGAATTCCATTTTTTTTTTTTATCCCCTTTGGGCCAAGAATTTTTTTTTTTTGTTAATATTGCACCTTAACCTTTATTGATATAATTTCCTACCCTTTAGCATGTTTAAGGAAGGAGAACATAGATGCAATACATATAGAAAAGGGAATGGTTGGTTCTGATTGTGAAAGTAAAAAAGTTGAAAATAGGAAGAATCTTTTCCTATTATTGAAAAGAAAAAAAAAAGGAACAGAAGAATAAAAATAAATAGAAAAGAAAGACAGAAAAATTTCATGAAAATCATGAAAAGTCAAAAAGAAAATGAGGGAAAATGTGACATCGAAAGAAAGTGGTAATTAGATAACATATATGTTCTCTATAATTGAATTGTAGATATGTTCTTCTTCTTTAATATGTGCATTTTGTTATCTAAGAAAAACCAATATTTTTTGGAAGCCCAACCTCATTACAACCCTGGAAAAGACCTCAAGATTCATGTTTCTAATATGTTTGTGATTTGAAGATGAAATGAAAAGCAACTGTTATTTGTTATGATTCAGTGAAAATATAGAGAAACACTTACCCGTGAGCATATGAGAAGATATTCCTTGATGAATTGTCATTTATTTGTTTTGATTTGATCCTGGAAATTGATTGTGTCTATAATTTTCTATATTTGAATTTGGAAGCATCATAAGTTTCTAATTTGTTGTTTAGTGAATTAAGCTGTTTGATATTTAAATTCAAATATATTCATTTACTTTGCTTGAGGACAAGCAAGATTCTAAGTTGGGGAGAGTGATAAGTGTCTAATTTCAGTAATATTTCATATTAAAATATAGGCACTTATGAGAATTTATTGCTAATTTACATATAAAATAATCCCTAATTTATGAATTTATACCTTTTTACATTTTTTATGATCTTTATTTGAATAAGAGTATTTTATTCCCAAATTTGGTGTTAATTGCAGATTTCTGAGGAAGATTGGAGATTTGGATTAAAGATGAATGATTTGAGCCAAAAAGATAAAGATAGAAGGTCCCAGAATGAAAGAAAAAAAGAAAGAAAGAAAGATTGGGCCTTTTTATGTTTTATCATTTAGCCCATTAGCGCGACACAATAAACAACCTAACCCTAGAAAACTAGGATAAATAGAGGGCTAGAGGCTCAACCTTAGTGTGCCAGATTGAGAGGAAAACACCATAGAGTGAATTGTAACCCAATTGGGAGAATGGAAGGTGATAGAAGTATGCGTGGCTAATTCTACCCTTTGGGATTGGGAGTAATCTACTCAAACTCTTATGTATTGAGGTGATATTTTATATATTAATATTCAGTTCTTGATTGATTATTGGTATTGTTGTTTTACTTTTAATTCTCCGTGACAAATTGAGAATCTTAAATCTGACCGGGAGGTATTTTTAGGGTTCGGACCTAAACAACAATACTTAACATATTTGAGTGCTAGGAATAGACTTGAAATGTTAATTGCTATTAAACGTCTGAGCTTCGTTCTAAGTTGTTCTTATAAGTATGCGAGGGATCGATAGTTAGGGAACATTCTTAAGGATTTTATATGCGAGGAATCGATATAAATGATTTTTATACGGGCATCAATTTCAATTAAAGAACTTAATATTAACATGCTAATCAAAATACATGAGAGTGAGAGAGATGAAACTTAATCCCAATTTTTCCAATTGAAGCAACTAATTCTTTGTTTGTTTTCTTATTGATCAGTGCCAACATAATCACTTCACACTCTTTTTTATTGTTCTGTTGTTATATTTAGCGAATATTGTACTCAATGATTCACCGTTCTTTGTGGGATCGATATCCGTCCTTAGGGACAATTATTACTTCTGACAAACGCGGTGCACTTGCCGTAAAAAGTCATCACTGCACCATGGGGTTTTGAGTTTATATAGGTTATAAATGGTAAACATATATGATAACTGCACCATGATAAACATATATCCATTCATTCTCATTTCTTCTCATTTTTTGAAGAACAGATTATTCTTTATCATTTATTTTCTACATTGTGTGCTTTTATTTTTTCTACTGATTGTCTTCATTTGTTTGTTACGTTTTTTCGCAACATCAATTTTATATTTTTGGATTCCTTACTTTTATCATTTATGTCAAATCTTTTCATCTCTTTGATTGGTTTGTTTGCTCCATTGTTCTTGATATTTATTTATAAATAATAAAGAACTAATAAAAATAAATAAATAGTGATTAATGATAGCTAATAATAATAATATAGAAATAATTATTATTTATAAATAAATTAATAAACAATTATAATATTTCATTTATTACAATATTAATAAATCCCAATTTTTCCAATTGAAGCAACTAATTCTTTGTTTGTTTTCTTATTGATCAGTGCCAACATAATCACTTCACACTCTTTTTTATTGTTCTGTTGTTATATTTAGCGAATATTGTACTCGATGATTCACCGTTCTTTGTGGGATCGATATCCATCCTTAGGGACAATTATTACTTCTGACAAACGCGGTGCACTTGCCGTAAAAAGTCATCACTGCACCATGGGGTTTTGAGTTTATATAGGTTATAAATGGTAAACATATATGATAACTGCACCATGATAAACATATATCCATTCATTCTCATTTCTTCTCATTTTTTGAAGAACAGATTATTCTTTATCATTTATTTTCTACATTGTGTGCTTTTATTTTTTCTACTGATTGTCTTCATTTGTTTGTTACGTTTTTTCGCAACATCAATTTTATATTTTTGGATTCCTTACTTTTATCATTTATGTCAAATCTTTTCATCTCTTTGATTGGTTTGTTTGCTCCATTGTTCTTGATATTTATTTATAAATAATAAAGAACTAATAAAAATAAATAAATAGTGATTAATGATAGCTAATAATAATAATATAGAAATAATTATTATTTATAAATAAATTAATAAACAATTATAATATTTCATTTATTACAATATTAATAAATTAAATCTATTATGTACAACTGTTTATTAGAATAAATCATTTTTTTACATAAATGTTTATTATTATACACTACAAGAAAATCATCAAATAGAAACCAATTTTTAGAGACCAAAATAATTAGTTGCAATAGTAACTAAATTAGAGACCATTTTAGAAACTAAAAAAAAATTTGGTTTCTATATTAGTTTCTAGTATTGTTAAATAGTTTCTAATTAGCAACTAAGTTTTTAACTACCAATTATTTAGTTTCTAAATTTGGTCTCTAAAACCTTGATTGTGTAAGGGTCTAAAAAAATAACCTTAGAGTAGAAGTGGTATATTTTAAATGATACATGAATATTTTATTATTAAAATGAAATGACATATAAATAGAAAATTCAGTTATTCAGTTATTCATATAAATAGAGAGATGGTGGTTCTTTTGAAATGAAACTTGAATAACTGAATTTTCTATTTATATGTCATTTCATTTTAATAATAAAATATTCAGTATCATTTAAAATATACCACTTCTACTCTAAGGTTATTTTTTTAGACCCTTACACAACCAAGGTTTTAGAGACCAAATTTAGAAACTAAATAATTAGTAGTTAAAAATTTGGTTGCTAATTAGATACCAATTTAGAAACTATTTAACAATAATAGAAACTCATTTAGAAACAAATTTTAGTTTCTAAAATGGTCTCTAATTTAGTTACTATTGCAACTAATTATTTTATTCTCTAAAAATTGGTTTTTATTTCATGTTTTTCTTGTAGTGTTATTTACTTTTCTCGAAATTTGCGTAAATTTATTAATACTTAAACAATTTATTTTTTTACGTGTATTATTTATTTTTATTCATTGTTCATATTAGTATGTTTAGTTTATTTATTTATCCGTACACACTAATGTTTATTTCTTATATAATAAATTTATTTATAATTTATTTATTTATGTTCTTGAAAGAGTGTATTTCGTGTTTCCAAAAAGTTTCTCACTCATACTTATTTAGTTATTATATTATTATGTTTGAGTTAATTTTTTTCAAAAAAATAAAATGTCATTTCTTCATCTATTTTCAAAATTCTTAGACAATTTTTTTATGGTATTTGGCATTTAAAATTTTGTTTTATTTTTTTATTACAGTTTACAAATTGTTCATAAAGAATAAAAAATTGAGACCTGTACTGAGAAACACGAAGAAATAGAGAAGAAGATAACAAACAGAAAACCAAAAACATCAAAATAACTGTAAAAATGAAAAGGAATGATAAAAGGCTAACCTTTTATTCGGAAGAATGAAAGACGAAATGAGAAATTAAGGTTTTTCAGTTTATGAGAACTTATATAACCTCAGAAATCTTAGAAAGCCATTTTCAAATTCAAAAATCGCGTCATAAGAAACAACCCTAAAAAAGGATATTTGAGTTGCTGGTAAGGCAATGACCAGAATATGTGCAGTGGCCAAATCCGGTGAAAGTTGAGAAGAAAAGGCTGAGATTTTTGGAGGGAATGGAGAAGAAAAAGGTTTTGGAGAAGTAGAAAGTAAAGAGGTTGAAGGGAAGGGCGTTTATATCCAGAAACGTGGCTTCGTGAGGTGATGCCATTTGTCATGCTTTCATTGGTGCCTTGGTTCAAATCTTACTCCGTTTGGTAAATATTTTTTTTGAATTTTTTTGTTGAATTTTTTGTGAATGACACGTGTTCAAAGTTACCTTTGACTGAGTTCCATTTGTATTATTTATATATTTGTATTATTTATATATTTGTATTATTTATAGATTTAGAATATTTAATAAATTTTTATTAAACTAATCTCAATACATATGAGTGTATAATTATTCAGTTATTCACTTAATGTATGCAAATTGAAATGTTTGAGGTCTTCTCAAAATAGTATTCGTATACTTATCTCTCAAACTCGAAGAAGTTGGAATGCGAAGAAGAAAAAACTCATGTTTTACCTACATTATGTGGTTTTATCACTGAGCAGGCCATGCATAATAAACGCTTTCATATAAGCCGCGTTATCTTGTCATATGCATCCTCCAAAATAAGTTAAAAACCTCACGTTGGGTTGAAGCCACATACATGTCATGCTGAAGCAAGAATCGACCTTCAAATGCAGTGCAGGCCATGCATAAACAGTTTTATAGGGTCTCCTAATTCCTTTTGTCTACTCATTTTTTTACTTAACTAATGATCCACTTAATACTTTACAGCCGAAAGGAGAAAAGGTTGATACATTAAGTCATTGATCTTGAAGCAAGAGAAGAACATTCCAAAAAAAAAAATAACTAAAGAGAAAATGGCTTTCACAGAGTACAAAGTTATGGAAATAATTTTCTTAAAATACATAAAATATTAGTACAAGCTAGTATTCCTCTAGCTATAGGTGAGTGGGTGTGTGAGTTGATTTGGGATATACACCATTGATTGGATCTTTTCCCGTCTGGTTTAAAGTTGGAAGACTCAATTATTGTCCTAAACTATCTCCATTCTACCACCTTGCTTTGTCCTTTAGATGAACAACACATTTTTTATATGCAGAACCAAAACGGAAGATAATATCAATCAATTACACTCCCATGTTCGGAAAAAAAAAACGTGAAAATTATTAATTTTATCGCTAATATATGCTTTCCCTCTTCAAATTCATTCTCTCTGTCACACCTCATTTCTCTTGTAATTTTTATCTTCTATCACTCTTTCACTTCTTTGTTGGAACTATGCATAACCCTAAATTATTGGGTTTGATACTCATGTTTTATATGCCTAATACAAATATCTCTTATTTTCATAATATTTTTAAGCGTTTATTTTATAAAACTATTATTATTATGTGCTCATTACTATTGAGTTTATTTGTCATAATATATATTTCTTGCTGCCTATCAATAAAAAAACTTCATGTAAGTATAAATCTTAAGATAATTGTTATAGAAATTCACAAATTTATCGTTCACAACAATTTGTTATTTGATCACATTGTAAAATTTATTATATACATTAAAAAAATTGTTAATATTATATACGAATTATTACTTGATATCTAGATATAATGATCCAGATTGATCTATAAGCATATTTAGTATTATATATTGATTATATATATATATATATATATATATATAATTTTTATCCGTTTATAAATTTAGTAAATTTAGCATCGCATATAAATATGGTCGTAAGAAATTAATTGCAAATAGATTATTTTATAAATATTTTGTATGTAAACTTGTGTATATTATTATTATTATTATTATTTTTAAAGTAGTATTACTTTTATTATTATTAATATTATTATTATTAAATAATAATAATAATAATATAACAATAATAACATTAATAATATTAATATTAATATCATTAATAATATTTGTAATATTAATAATAATGATATCAATAACAATATTAATAAAAATATTAATAGGCATTAGGATTTGTTTAAAACATTTATAAAATTAACAATAACTATAATATTAATATTTAAAAAAATTATTATCTATAATCTATAGCATTAGTAAAGGAGATTCTTTTTTTTTTTATAGAGAATAACCGTTCTTTAAAACTAAAATAAATACCTATACAAAAAAACTAGTTACAAAATAAGAAAAAAATGTTTAAAAAATTATAAAAATTATTTATATTTATTTTAATTGAACAATTTTACTCTTTAATAAATAAAAAATAATTTATCTTTTTATTTAATAAAATAAATTTTTTATTTTAAATTAATTAAATAAATTTTATTTTTAAAAAGAACAGTTATATAATTTTTAATACTATTTTTACAAATATATATATATATATATATATATATATATATATATTAAAATGATATTTTTGTAATTAAATATTCATAAAAACAAAAAAATTATAAATTTACATATATTTTAATCTAATAAAAATATAAATATACATGCCCTTAATTAACGGACATCTGTTTTCAGTAGTTAAAATAATAGTAATAATAATAAAAAATATTATTAGTATTATTATTATTGTTGTTATTATTATTATAGAAATAAAGTTTTGGTTTACGAGAAATAAAATAAATAAATAGAGAAGATAAAAAAAATATTGAAATAGTATTTTACTAAAATAATTAATTTTCATATATTAATAATTAATTATATGAAATGCATAATTATAAATATTAATAATTAATTATATTAATCGATTGTTTATTGAAAAAGTCAAATGGTTTATAATTAATAATTTTTTAGAAATAGAAAATTTTACTATTGAATTTTTACACTAATTTGTATAGAGAGAAAAATACAAGTCTTAAAATGACAAATTCAAACATGAAAAACACAAGTCTCTTTAATGCTAAATTATTTTTATTCAAGTTGTATGTTGTTATAGCCTAATCAATGTTGTAAGGGTAGACAAATCAAGACAATGGTTCTTGATCAATGTCTTTAAGATTGATTACAGTAACAAAGGTTGTTTTCCTAAAACGAGACATTAATAAGATTGATTACTTTTCCTCTATCTGCCGCTAATTCTTTTCTTTTCTAAAGTTAATTTATTACGTATGTAGTATATATTTATATTATATATGTATATACAGTATTATTGAAAATATATTTTCTAAGTTTGAAGAAATTATAACATAATTTCTGAGAATGTATATTATTTCACTTTATTAGGATGAAAATGATCTAATTTATGTGTTTTTTTATCAAATAAAAAACACTGCTTAAAGATAGATTAATCAATTTAAAACTAAGAGAGTTAAATGTAACCAACAAACTGAAATTAAAAAAAAAACATGTGAACAGTATCTTGTTTCTATTTCGGCTGATAAAAAAAAAATCTTCTTTCTATTTCTATTTCTATTTCTATTACTATATATACATTGGATTTAACACGGAAAAAGACCATACATAACTGGAGCAAATCAAATCAAATAATTATAGAAAAGGACATGCAGGTGTGGTACTGTTAAAGGCCGTAACCATTTTTTTAGATCAGCTAGTGGTTACTCACTAATGTTTCGTTTTCAATGTTCCACTCTTTAGCATTTTCGACAAATCTCGGTAAAAATAAAAATATGAATGGTTCCACAGTTGTTTTCAGAATCAACAGTGATACAAAGCCTAACCACAACCATATCAGATGTGTCAATTTCGGTGTAGTATAGGTTTATTGGGGGCTATATTTATATTTTTTTTTCATGAATATTTATAGAAGAAAAAATTAAAATCTTTTTTATAAATTTAAACCAACTTATAAATAAATCAAAAGTCTAATTTAAAAAAACTCTTTTACAAATTAACATATAATTTTTTTTAGTTGTTTACCCGTTAATGCATAGATTAAAAATTACTATAAGGTAAGTTTTATAAATTGATTTATAAAAACAATATATTTTTTCTGTTTAAGAAAAAAATCTCCAAAAACATACATCTTTTACTCTTCTTACATGCTGTTTTTCTTTCTTTCTTCGGTTATGGTGCAAGACAAATAATTTATTCTCTCCTTTCATTTTTCCTATTCCTATAGTCTGTTCCAGTGGTCGAAAAATATAAATAAGTAATAGGTTTTTGTTGAATTGATTTAGATTTAAGATAACAATCAATTATATTTAATTGGATTTGTAAAAAATACTTTTTTTTACTGATTTTAACCACTTGAAATCAATTAAAAATCAGGTTGATTTGATTCAACTGAGTTATGATAAAAATATAAATTATATTTCTATGTTCTTTTATATTTATTATCTATTTTAAATAAAATATTCAATTTTATGTTATGAAATGTAAAAAATATTCTTTATTTTTAATAGTTAATAATTATTTTACTCGAAATATTTAAATTTAGTGTAAACATGTCGTTTATCCACGTAAAATAAGTGAGTTTTGATTTTAATTCTTGTAATTTTATTTTTTTGCGTTTTGTCCTTATTGCAAATTCTGATCCTTAATATTATATTAAATTATATAATGCCAATTAACTATACTTATATGTTGAACAATGTTAAATTTCCATTTTAAGTAATACATACTGCGGGTGAGATATAATGTTCATAAATATCTCCATAAAAAACTTTTTAAGATGATGTAATTGATGCTGAATTATTGATTTTTTTTTACAAAAGAAGAAACAAAACTTAAGATTTAGTTTAAGAAAATAAATGGTGCAAATAAACAAAGAAAAATGTGAGAATAGAAAAAAACAAAATTTCTGTACTTGTATATCACTAAAGCACGAGAATAATTTTTTTTTTATCTCATCTCGAAACTACATAAAATTATTGACCAATAAATTATATTTCACTATAAATTGAAAATAAATATTTTACAAAGTCGTCCTTGACTTACAATATAAATATTCCTTTATCTGAAATATCCCCTTCAAAAGGAATAAACAGACGAAGTACAAAAATGATATTAGATGAAAGCTTTTATGAGATACACAGCTAAAGAGAGGCAACTATGCTTCTGAACACTAACCATAAAAACGCTTCATATGTATGCGTGAAATCAATATTTTCTCAAGATAAATAAAGATAAAAAATGTGGTCCAAACATTTAAATGAAGATTTATTTGTTTTTAGAAATGAAAAAGAAGAAAAATTATAGATACCAAAGCTATAACTCTGCTAAATTTATATGAATAATAAACATATTTAAATCGTTATTTTCTGTACTTATCATTTGGTATTTATAATTAATTTAATTATCTAAAATATAATAAAAATATTAACCACCCATAATCTAGTGTGGGAGATCATTAGATGAAGTTTCAACCACGGACCACTAGTTAGGCATTTTTTTTTTAATAATTAGCTTTAATTATCCTAATATCAAGAAACATTAATGACTTCATATCCTATATACAATAATAGTGTGAGAAACAAGAGACATCATTCGGGGTAATAAACAACAATAAATGTCGCTATTAGACTATACAGACGTAAATACACTATTAAAAGAACAAACATCGAAAATATAAGATGAGATGAGGGACAACAAAAGACACAATCTAAAAATTACTGGCCCAAGTCCAAAATATTTAGAGCAGATAAATTATAATAAAACTAAAATAAATAAATAAATAAAATACAACATTTAAGAGAATTAAAGTCAAAGTTTAAAATATAGTGTTGTAAAATTTAAAAATAATTTATTAGATTGGTTTGGGTTCGTATTAATTGAAAAAGAAAGATAAAAATGATAATCAAATAATTGATAATTTGTCAAATTCACATTTGGAGTTAAAACATCGAAACTGTATCCAATTCAAACTAATCCAAGTGATTGAATTTAAATTATTGGATTAAAGGGATAAAATGGATTAGATGAAGATATGGGAAAGTTATACATTTATATAATGATTTAGAGGAAAATGTATATATGAAAGAAAAGAAAAAGAAAAAGAAAAAGAAGTGTGAGAAGGAGAGTGATGATATGGGTAGGTTTACTCTGTGGGAAATTTAGGTGCCAAGCCAAAAAGCAAGCAGTTGAGAAAGGTCCCATCTCTGCGCGACAACAGAATCAAACCCACTCACTCTTATTCTTAGTGCAATAAATGGAACCCCATTTTGCTTCTGCCTTAGCTAGCTGTATCACTGCCTCCTCAATCATTTATTTCCTCACACCCTCAAAACAAAATATCACAAAATTTTTGAGGTTCAAGTTTTAAGCAAGGGTCACACAAATTGGGTGTATTGGTGACCAAGGAGTTACATTGTTAGAGATTAATCATAGAATGAAAAGCAGGAAAATGAAACTTAAGATGTGGACTTTGGCATCCACATCTTAAAGGGACCCTATTTGTGTGTAATTTTACATAAAGCTGTCGTAAGCCAGGGCTGCTGCAGCCCTTTTAACTACACAATTCTCTCTCATGTGCCCCTGTTATCATCTACCTCCTGCATAGATTCCTAATGGATACACTTATCAAATTATTTTTACTATAATATTCTTCATCCCACCATCATCACGAGGGCATGCAGTATATCTGTAATTCTCTATATCAATGAATTGCCAAGTGTCACAAGTCCCCTCTTGTCACGCGACACCACGTGACACCTTCTATTTTTCTTCTTCTTTTTAATACGTGCTTAAATTAACAAATGGGTTTCGAATTAGTTTAAAGATAAAATGGATAAATGGTTCTTGCATGCCCAATTTTGAACGATGGGTTTGATCTAAAATAATGCGAGATTCTCAGGACAAATGGACGGTGTCATAGATCGCATCATGGATGAACTAGTTATGCAAATATATAGCAGGTTTTTTGAATTCGTGAGAATGAGAATCCTCTCAAGGTTTGATTTTTTTAAGTATGGATCAGATCCAAAGTTAATTATGCTTGACAGTTAAATAGGAACAACATCTGAATCACAAGAGAGTGTAGCAGCATAGTAGCCAAGTCCACTCCAAAATCATATTGTACATAAACAAATAAAAATTCAAATCTGATTGAGATCCATGGCAGATAGCAAGCAGACCCTTTATTCGAAAGTTTCATTTTCTTTTCTAAACCATGGAAAAGGATTGTTTTAGTAATAAATTAATGCATACGGACTCTGCATCCTGTGCCTGTACCAAAATAGAGGAAGAAAAAACAAAAACTATTTATGATGCCGTGCGTAGGTTCTATTAAGCAGTGTTGGCATTAGTACTCAAGATCCCCTGGAGAGAATGAAAGATATCTTTCTCTCTCTCTTAAAGTTAAATAAAAAGTGGATAATTTGAAAGAGCTTTATAGCAAGAAATGAGGAAACAAATTCTTAGGAGAAAGGAAAGTGAGAAATTTAGTAGTTTAAGAAATACGAATATTAACTTTAACATGATGTTACATATATAAAACCAGCGTATTTCCTGTTTAAAGAAGAGTATCTAATCTGTCATCATATGCAAACCGTATGTTTTTAGGGCCATCATTAAGATGTTATAAGATCATCAATCGCATAAGCCTAAAAGATTAGCTCTTAAATCTAATCAGGTTTATATTTAGATTTAACAAAATATACCTTTCAATACAAAATGTATAGTCAGACTCAAAACTAGTTGGCCAAGGACAGAATGTGTCGTAGTAGACAAAATGAGCCTGCCCATATTTTTAGGATATAAATATAATTCGTCTTATCCATGTCACTAAAAAATCCAAGAGAAAATGAGAGCTTATTTTATAACAAAGCCACATCAGAAGGTAAACGGTTGATATTGAAACAAAATTTAGAAAGAAAGGCACTCACCCACCCATCCCATCCCATCTCTGTTATGTTACTCATTCTCAAAATTTTAAACTGTTATAATTCTTCTACTACCCACCCACCCCTGCACTCCACTTCAACATAAACAAATACTTGTACACAACCATCTAAAATTCCATTTCTCCCTGCAGAAACATCATGGCCTAGCTGTTTCTTGGATCCGGAGATTCTGGGTTATTTTAATTTGTATATAATAAGTCTTTTTTTATAAACACAGTAACCCACAAGACATGATTTGGTTCCTTCCCGTTGTTCCTCCCTAGGCTCAAACCTTTCTGCGTGTTCTTTCATTGGAGTTCGTAGCTTAGTTGTAATGCCTGTAAATCCATGGACCCTCTTCTTCTTATGCATTTCCCTTCTACTCCCATTCCATTTTCTCATAGTTGCTGCAGTGAACCAACAAGGGGAGGCTCTTCTATCATGGACGAGAACCCTGAACGGGTCCCTGGAGGTATTGAGTAACTGGGACCCAGTTCAAGACACCCCATGTAGCTGGTATGGAGTGAGTTGCAACACGAAGAACGAAGTAGTACAGCTGGATCTGAGGTATGTGGATTTGCTTGGAAGACTGCCCAGTGATTTCACCTCATTTCTTTCCTTAAGCAGTCTGATCTTAGCCGGAACTAATCTCACGGGTTCAATTCCAAAAGAAATAGGTTATCTTGTGGAACTCAGCTACTTGGACTTAAGTGACAATGCCTTGAGTGGCGAAATACCAAGTGAGCTATGTTACTTGCCTAAACTCGAGGAACTCCATCTCAACTCCAATGACCTCGTGGGGTCCATTCCAGTTGCAATTGGGAACCTCACAAAGTTGCAGAAGCTGATCCTATATGACAACCAACTCAGCGGGGAAGTTCCTACCACCATCGGCAACCTTAAGAGACTTCAAGTGATAAGAGCAGGGGGAAACAAGAACCTGGAGGGTCCTTTACCACAAGAAATTGGCAACTGTTCCAGTTTAGTGATGTTGGGCCTTGCTGAAACAAGCCTCTCAGGTTCTCTGCCCCCAACTCTTGGCCTTCTGAAGAACCTTGAAACCATTGCCATTTACACTTCCTTACTCTCAGGTGAAATACCACCTGAACTTGGGGACTGCACAGGACTTCAAAACATATACCTTTACGAGAACTCTCTCACTGGATCCATACCAAGCAAGTTGGGAAACCTTAAGAATCTCGAAAACCTTCTACTGTGGCAGAACAACCTAGTTGGCACCATGCCCCCCGAGATCGGCGACTGCGAGCAGTTGTCAGTGATTGACGTGTCAATGAACTCACTAACCGGAAGCATTCCCAACACTTTCGGGAACTTGACATCATTGCAAGAGCTCCAACTCAGTGTGAACCAGATTTCGGGGGAGATTCCAGGAGAACTGGGGAACTGTCAGCAACTCACACATGTGGAGCTTGACAACAATCTCATCACGGGTACCATACCTTCCGAATTGGGAAACCTTGCGAATCTAACGCTCTTGTTCTTATGGCACAACAAGCTGCAAGGTAACATTCCCTCTTCCCTTTCCAATTGTCAAAACCTAGAGGCTATTGATCTGTCACAGAATGGATTAACGGGTCCCATACCCAAGGGCATATTCCAGCTCAAGAATCTCAACAAGCTCTTGCTCCTATCCAATAATCTCTCGGGGAAAATCCCCTCTGAGATTGGAAATTGTTCTTCCCTAATTCGATTCCGAGCCAACGACAACAACATCACCGGGATTATTCCCTCGCAGATTGGGAATCTCAACAATTTGAATTTCCTCGACCTGGGGAACAATCGGATTTCCGGCAGTATCCCGGAGGAGATCTCCGGCTGCCGGAATCTTGCATTTCTTGATATACATTCCAACTTTCTCTCCGGAAACCTACCGGAAAGTTTGAGCCGGCTTAATGCGCTTCAGTTTCTCGATGTTTCCGATAACATGATCGAAGGTATACTGGACCCAACCGTCGGCGAACTCACCGCGCTCTCCAAGCTTGTTCTCGCGAAGAATCGAATCTCTGGCTCAATTCCGGGTCAAATCGGGTCTTGTTCCAAATTACAATTACTGGATCTCAGCAGCAACAATCTCTCCGGCCAAATCCCCGGCAGCATTGGCAACATTCCCGCTTTGGAAATTGCTCTGAATCTGAGCCTGAACCAGCTATCCGGTGAGATCCCTCCGGAGTTTTCCGGATTGACGAAACTCGGAGTGATAGACATATCTCACAACGCTCTCAGCGGAAACCTTCAGTATCTCGCGGGACTGCAAAATCTGGTGGTGCTCAATATCTCGAATAACAAATTCTCGGGACGTGTTCCGGACACGCCTTTCTTCGCGAAGCTGCCGTTGAGTGTACTAGCGAAGAACCCTGCGCTGTGCTTTTCCGGCAACGAGTGCAGTGGCGACAGCGGCGGGAGGTCGGGACGGCGGGCGAGGGTAGCGCGCGTGGTGATGGTGGTCCTGCTGTGCACCGCGTGCGTGCTGCTCATGGCGGCGCTGTACGTCGTCATCGCAGCGAAACGGCGAGGGGACCGCGAAAACGACGTGGAGCTAGATGGAAAGGACAGCGACGTGGACATGGCCCCACCTTGGGAGGTGACCCTGTACCAGAAACTCGATTTGTCCATCTCTGACGTAGCGAAATGTCTCACTGCTGGCAACGTCATCGGCCAAGGTCGATCTGGCGTCGTTTATAGAGTCGACTTGCCGGGAACGGGACTCGCCATCGCGGTGAAGAAGTTTCGGTTGTCGGAGAAATTCTCCGCTGCGGCATTCTCGTCGGAGATTGCCACGCTTGCGCGAATCCGTCACCGGAACATCGTGCGGCTGCTGGGTTGGGGGGCGAACAGGAGATCCAAGTTACTGTTCTATGATTATTTACCGAACGGTAACCTGGACACGCTGTTACACGAGGGGTGCACAGGATTAATTGATTGGGAGACGAGGCTCAAGATAGCGTTGGGCGTAGCTGAGGGCGTGGCTTACTTGCACCACGATTGCGTGCCTGCTGCTATCTTGCACCGAGACGTCAAGGCGCAGAACATTTTGTTAGGAGACAGATATGAGCCCTGTTTGGCGGATTTTGGTTTCGCTCGATTCGTGGAGGAGGATCACGCCTCCTTTTCCGTTAATCCACATTTCGCCGGCTCCTACGGTTACATTGCCCCTGGTGAGTCAATCAATTTTCTTCTTTTTTTGAGTAAAAAGTTATTCATTCTCAATTTTTTTCATTGATTAACAAGTTTATCCAATGATATATGATGATTTGTAAATAACGAGAGTCTTAATTTTAATTAGATGATACCGGTGTAATTAATGTGAAAAGAAATTAAAAAGTGATAGTGAGATTTTGAGTTTTCCTCATGAAGGTTGGTAAATGGGGACCGTACGGCAATCCATTCTGAAGGCTTCCATTCATTATGGTTGATGTTTTCTGATTTGTTGATTTTTGGGTTTGATTACATGTACATCTCACGTACTTGATGGCACAAAGTTACAAATTCGCTGCATGCATATATAATAATTACATGTAATCTTTCTCTTTGGACAAGTGAAAGACATGATGGTGCCGGCAGAAAAGGCAATTGATCACGAGTCACACACACGGAATGCCTCCAACCTAATCTGATTAATCGTTGTTGAACTACTTTACAGACAGCAAATGTCTCTTACCTCTTTGTCTGGATAACATGTGGAGAGTATAATGTTTTGTTGGGTTGGAATCTTGCAGAGTACGCTTGCATGCTTAAAATCACAGAGAAGAGCGACGTGTACAGCTTTGGCGTGGTCCTACTGGAGATAATAACGGGGAAAAGGCCAATGGATCCATCATTCCCGGATAGCCAACATGTTATTCAGTGGGTCAGGGAGCACCTCAAGAGCAAGAAGGACCCGATCCAGGTTCTCGATTCCAAGCTCCAGGGCCATCCAGACACACAAATCCAAGAGATGCTACAAGCACTTGGTATTGCCCTCTTGTGCACAAGTAATCGTGCAGAGGATCGACCCACAATGAAAGATGTTGCAGCATTATTGAGAGAAATTCGTCACGATCCTCCACCAGGTGCTGAGCCCCACAAGCCCAAACCCAAAACAACTCAAGCTTCCTCCTATTCCTCCTCCTCTGTCACCCCTGCTCAGTTGTTGCTCCTACAATCTACTTCCAACTCCTCATCACTTGCTTATTCCTCTTCCTCCGCAGCAGCCTACCTCCCTCCAAGGAATCAGTCCTGAATTCAAATTTAATGCCTCTTTCTATTTCAGAAAAAAAAAACAAATGTTAATTACTATATTTTTAGGATTTAGATCATGTTAGTTATTTTGATTGGTTAATTAGTTAGTACTAGTCATTAACCTCGGTGTAATGTGGGAATTGTAAAGGTACTTTGCGTATCTGATTGAGATAAGGTAAAATGAAATGAGTGTACAGAAGCTTAATTGATTGACACGATTCATTTTCTTTTATTATTCACTTCACCCAAACTGTGGCTTCTGCCAGCATCTTAATTACTCTTGTTGTGTAAAATATATGAGGGGGGCCTACATTGATATCCATGTATGGTATAAAATGAAATGGGGGAGCTTTCCATAAGAAGCTGCTTTCATCAATTCTTCAAAAGAGGGCAATAATGTGTGGTGTAACTCTGAAAGCCAAAGAGTAAAAGTGGGAGATGTCAGGTTGAGCAGGAAGGTGGACTATCACTAGGTACTTTTTGAGCCCTCTTTCGCTTGCATTATGATTGTTGCTGATTATGGAAAAAGTGAGTTGGCTTGTTTTCGTTCAACAAACTTTCTTGGCCCGCACCATGTGAAGTTGGAGCATTCTGCATTCAAGTCTACAACACTTATGGCCAAGCAGTTAGCAATCACTACTACCACACTTTCCGCACATAACCTTTTCCATTTCACCGTATAGCAACTGGCTTTTCCTTAAATAGTTGACAACACATGACCATCATGTCATGAACAGACCAAATGCAACGCGATTAATGTGCTGCGTTTCTTCCCAATTTTCATATATCACTCACTATTATTTCAAGACCAAAGGGTGCCATTTCAATGGTGCTTAACAGCTGCACATGCAGATTAATGTGTAGCGCAGACTCTGGCTGGCCCCCCCTTCCCGCAAGACATGCATGGGATCTTTCATCTATTGCTTTACAAAGAGAAAAGAACAAATTACATATGCGAGCATCCATCAAATAATGAAAATGACAACGAAAGATTACCAAGTAATTTTCGTCTAATTTTGTTTTTCCTTATACCTGAAAAAGAAAATAAATTAAGCGTTTCATGCATGTGTCATTTGATAGAGAGATTACCAAATAACAGGTATGACTGCTACTGGAGTCGATTTTCACATTCCGTTTATGGCCCAAAAAGGTTAAATTAACATTCCCAAAAAGTGGCAGCAAAATAAATTACTGAGTCGGGGTCATGGGTCATAGCCTCTTAGTCGTTCATAAACTGATAATTCTTACGCTGTCCACAAATAGAGAAAAAACTATAAAATTATCATCATAGTTGTGTGATTGACTTTCAGTAGCGACCAAGCAAACTCCTTATTTAAACCTTAAAAGCCTATATATCTCAACTTCACCAAAAATAATTTTTAACAGTTTAAATTGCCCTTTCAATTCAACAAACACTTTAATTTAGTACTCCCTCTTAGATCTTGGAATCAACGTTAAATATACTTTGTCGTAATAAGAGTGAAATAAAGCAAAATAGTTTGACGGAAATGCTTAACCATAAAGTCCCATATATCAAAAGGCACCTTTTAAAAATGATTACATACCCGTGCCTTGCACGTAAAAAATAATTAAAATAACTAAGATGATGAACATAAAATAATCAATAAGTAATTAGATTAATATAATTAATAATATAAAACAAAAATATTTAAAAAATAGTACTTTTTCAAATACCTCACAATAAAGAATATTGATTGTCCATGTGTAAGCATAAACTTGGTAGATAAATTTTCACATGCATAAAACAAAAAATATTATCAAAGAAAATATTGGATTTAATAGGTAATGTTTAACCAGTTATAATCAAAGTAATGAAGATACGACCACCTTTACTTTCAATTAAAACTTTACCTTCAATAAGTCTTTTTACTTGCAAACTGCGGAAATTATTTGATTTATATGAGCTCATACCTTCAAGTGCAGTCCATGTGGAGACAATGATTAAATGAAACATTAAAAAAAAAAAAGCTTCCATATCAACATCTAAACATCCCTTCTCTATACATAGAGAATCCCAACTCAACTATATTTTTTCTTCATGATTTATTCTATCATGATATGTTTGTTTGTTTATGAAGCAATATCTAAAATAGGATTTAAATAACTCTTTTACTAAAATAAAATAAAAAGTGTTTCTCAAGTTTTCAACAATATTAGGATAAACTAAATCTATTTAAATCGAACTCTGAATCTGAAATGAAAATATATGAAGTATTTCTAACTTTTTCTCACCTTCTATTTTGAATCTCCTATAAAGCCATATCCAACTTTTAAAATCCTATAATGGTATGTTTGTTCCCTGGTATTTTCCTTCTTTTAGGAGATAAGTCTCAACTTTTATCTATGGAAAACATCTTGTTTTCGGAAAAAAGAAAAAGAAAACAAATATGGAAGCTCATTTTCTTGGACCGCTGGTTCATTCAAGGTTCAATAACACAAATTATCCACATTTAGGCCAAACCATAACTTTCATAGGATTTGACATTATGAGTTCCAAGTGCTGGTAATAAAAATACTCCATAATTCTTTTCAAACAAAGATCACCATGATCCAATTAAAAATAACTTGTTGTTTCTAATTCAAAACAGCTATCCACTTAACTTTTTCAAGTGATCACTACCTTAACCTAGAAAAAGTATAAACGTTATAGAAAAATTTCAAAAAATATAATACGGAACAAAGAATAAGATAATTAGTTGTTCTCTTTTTTTAGTTTATTTTATCTTTCGAATTGTAATTATTATATCTTGGTATTAAATCTCACTTAATCACAGCCCATGAAGGTCAGAGAAGGTGGAGAATTTGAGGTAAAGAGTGCATTAATTGAAGCATGGAAAACACAAAGCACACAAGCAAATGTAATCAAGGCAAGCTTCTCACAAGACAAGTAACACATGAAAACTTCATCCACGACATCTTCGAGAATTCTTTATGAATCTTGGAGCCAAATAGCCCAAACAGTAACTTTGTATACTAAACAAATATTAAACTAACTTTTAAATAATGGTGTCCGTTAAATTACATGTTATAATTTGATTTTTTAAAAATAATTTAGTTATAAATAGAGTTGGTTTAGTCCATTCTAAGTTCATACTAATTATTTTTAACTCTTTTAATAAGTAAATATTTATTTTAGTGTTAGATTAATGTTAGCTTAATTAATGCTGATAGAATTTATTTAATATTAGTTATTAATAGAGTTAATTATCAAGTAACATTAATTCTTTTTAATTTTTTAATAAAAAAATATATATGTCACTCAGAGACTAGTTATCGCTAATTAAAATAAATGAGATGATTGATGCTAATCTTATTTATTTTATTTTAATATTTATATTTATTAAAGTTAGTGTCAATTAAGTTAACATTAATATAATATATTTTTAATATTTATTTAAATTAGTATCGGCTAATGCTAATTTATATGTTATGAATTTCTGCATTAGCAACAACGACTAAAAATTGTAGATTATTTTTAATTTAAAAATCCAAATTTAAAGATGATAAATTTTCTAATTCAAAATTTTCCTTTCTCTTTCTATATAAATCTTCTAACATGCATCTCCTTCCTTCTCATTCATCTCCTTCATTTACACCAAATTTTCTGATCTTTTAAATAAAGAGAAAATTTATGTTTTAATTTTGAGCTTTTAAACTAATTTATTCATTTATTTAACAAATTAACTTGATGGATTGTAAATATGGAATCATTATGTCACTATTTCATACCTTATGTGAGATTACCTCGTATCCTTTATGTGTATATCAACTTAATGATTTTATCATAAATAAATAATATGAGTATAAAATATAAAGTAGAGTTTTTGTTAAAAATATTTTTTTTTTGTCTTCCGTTCATCTCATGTATTTGTGTTATTATCAATGGTAAATAAACATCGAGTCAAATGTGCTCTTGAAATTTTTTATATCTTCTAAAATAATTAAATATTAATATATGTAACATTCTAAAACATGGTTATATATATACGGACACCAAAAATCACATATAATAACTCACATAAGCTACGATTACTTTTTGAATTATATAAAGTTATACACTGTTTAGATGATACATATGCTAAAGGAATAATCACTACAACAAAATCATGAAATAAAAACAAATTTCTGAAAAAAAAATTATTAATTGCTATAGTAATTAAATTAGAGACAATTTTAGAAATTAATTTTTATTTTATTTTTAAATTAGTTTTTATTATTGTTAAATGGTTTTAAATTGGTATCTAATTAGCTACGAAGGTTTTAACTACCAATTATTTAGATTCTAAATTTGTTAGCAAAAAACCTTGGTTGCTAATTAGATACTAATTTAGAAACCATTTATCAATAATAGGAACTAATTTAAAAACTAAAAAATTTTGTAGTCTCTGAAATGATCTCTAATTTAATCAATATAGTAACTAATTATTTTTTATTTCTAAAACTTGTTTCTATTTCATGATTTTCTTGTAGTGAATGTAGTGTTTAAGAATGGCACAATATATCGTATGGCAGGCATGATCTCTGATAACTGGTAAAGAAATATCTCTTCACCTTTTGACTTGTCTAAATTCTTTTAGAAAATAATATGCTTAACACATTTAATCTCAGTTTTGTGTAAAGTCTATCTTGATCCTTAATTGTGAGGTGCATAACTTGTTTTATAACGTAATTATCTCTTTAATAAACACAACTACAATTACTAATAATCAAGTATTCAATTATCTCAATCCTTAACATAATTTTAAAAAAAATGATGAAATTAAAGATTTTGTAGTAAAATTTAATTTATTATATTGAAAATAAAATATATTGACATTTATTATCTGACTATTTATCTATAAAATTTAAAAACGTAACTTCATTACCAGATAAAAAGGAAATATAAAATAAAGTTAATCATAATAATACAATAAGTAGTTTTACATTTTCAAATTCCTTAAACATAAGGCTGATTCTCCCTACACCCAATCAAATTGGACCTACATTTGTGAAAGTACCAAATTACCCTTAATGAAAATGAAATTAGGGTTTAGTTTTTTTGCATCCAATCACACATCCAAGTTCGTTTCTGCCATTCTCGCACCCAACACCATCTCTCACACGAGCGTTCGCCTCCTCGCATCTTGGTTGACATTTCTGCAGTAGCGTAGTGTTGAGTGGAATGACCCCTTAAACAAAGATGAAGCCAAAAGCGCGAAGGTCCTCCATTGTTGCGCGAAGATATGAGGACATCAACACACCCTACAAGTTTTTTCAAAATAAACATGACAAGGATACAATTGAATTTTAGAATGTTTGTTGAGTGCCAATCACAATGGATTGGGTGCAAGAAGAAATTGCCTAAACATAAACATCAAATAAATAAATAAATAATGTTTAAACGTCTTGTCCTAAAATTCACTTTGGGCTTTGACATAAATTGGACTGACCTTATCTGTGATAAATGTGTCGGTGTTTCTGAAGGATTGAAAAACCTTTTATTTTTGTTTGCTATTTGGACAAGGCAATTTCTTCCTGCACCATATTACTTTTAACCTCCATCCTATCATCTTTTGAAATTTACAAAATTACCTTTATTTTGGATTTGAAATCCAGAATAGTAAATATAATTCAAAACTAAAAAAATACATTATGGACAAAAAAATTCAGAATACAAAATTGAAAATGCATTATGGATAAGAATTTTCAAAATTCAAAAATGTATTATGTGAATTCATGTCTGGAATATTTTTGAAAAAAGAGTTTCGGAAGTAATTTTTATCCACAACTTCTTTTTATTTAAGGTTATTTTCGTTATCTTTTAAGAGTATTTTTGTTATTTCCTATAGCAGATTAGATGTATGTTATAATTGATATGGTGCAAGGAGAATTTGCCTTTGGAGAATTGCATAAAATTATTAGGTCCGTGAATATTAAAAAGAGTGCAGCCCATTAATATTCTTCCTGCACTCCATTATATAAGTGAAATGAGTGCTCCATCTAATTCATTTTTATTTTGGAAAGTTCTTTCAGATTTTGAAAAAGTTATTCTGAAAAATATATTATGGAATATATTATATGCATTCTAGAAATTCTGTTCTGGGATTTTTTTTTTCATAATATATTTAATGAATTCTGAAAAGTGTGTTTCAGAAAAAAATAAAATTCAAAAGTCATTAAAAAAAAGGAGTAAATTAGTATTTTTAAAAATTAGGAAGAATTTTGATAGATTGCAGAAAGAAACATCCTAATGAAAGATGACAAGTAGTTTATTTTAGGGCAATTGCTTCCTGCACCATATCACTGCACCCAATTACATGTGAAAAGACAGAAATATCCTTAAATAAATGGGATAAATATAAAATTAGATTCCAGACTCCCTTTTCTGGAACACAATAATCTCTTTCAGATAAATTTTTTCCGAAATGTATTATTTTCAATTCTGGATTTTTTTATTCGGAATGGAATTTTAATTTTTTGTTTCTGGGTTTTTATATCTGAAACACAATAATCTCCTCTGGATCCATTTTTCTGTAATGCATTATTTTCATTTTTTGAATAAAGGGTATTTTCGAAATTTTTTGAAATTGTGTTGGGTGCGGGTTCAAAAGTGTTTGGGTGTAGGAAGCAATTGCCGATCATTTTTAACCTGCACTCAACATATTTTTTTTATTTCCAAAAATGCCTTTTATTCCATAAATAAAAATCTGGAATTGAAAATAATATATTCCAGAAAAATAAATTTGGAAGAAGTTATTGAGTTTCGAAAATAAAAATCTGGAAAAAAAATCAAAATTTTGTTCTGGATAAAATAATTCAAATTGAAAATAATACATTTTAGAAAAGAAGATCAGAAGATAGATTATTGTGTTTCAGAAATAAAAATAAAAAACAAAAATAAAAAGTGTATTATGGATAAGAAAATCCGTAATACAAAAAATTCGTTCCAGAAAAAAAAATCCAAAACACATTCCGGAAAGGGAATCCAGAAGGTATTTTTATATGCACCTCATTTTTTTAAGAACATTTTCATCTTTCCACTGAAATCGGGTGTAGTGGTATGGTGCAGGAAGCAATTGCCAAAATGGAGTTATAGTCATTCAGCTTGTACTTTTGGGTCGAATCTTGGCCCATTACTTCTATTTCTGCTAAGTGGGTCGAAGGATACCAATAGCTATTGGGCTGATATATTCATAACGCGGGGCTTTCTTTGTACACCCCTCAATCTTCTGGAGTGGGCTCTCCAAAATGTAATAATCCGGAAAAGTACATCCGGAAAAGCTCATTTCGAAAATTGTAGGGTAAAGGACATTGGATCCCACAGGGGGCCATGAACTCTTTAAACGCAATACTTATACTTCCAATGGACAAAAAAAATTCATTGTTTCAACGAGGAAAACATCTTGATGAAAATGTAGCCATTCACATATATGAACTAAACTGTTGCTTTTCAACTTTTTTTTAAGGAGTTCGAATTTATTATTGAAATATATATGAGAATAATATTACATTAAAAATAAAATTTATAGTTATAAGTTTAATATAGACTATAAAGGTGTGAAAAATGTTAGTATAAAAATTATATTAAAGATTTGACCACAAGTTTATGAAAATGTGTTGGAGAGTATATTTTGCTTATAGAGATTATGATTTCATTTAGACTCATTTTTGTACTAAAGTAGTAAATGTAGTCTTTATAGAAGTTTTGTCTATCGATGTTAGCGTGCTAACTTGTGGCATTGGTTTCACCAAAAATGATGTCTAGAAAAAATTCATGTTATTTCTAAGTTTAGATATAGAAAATGATTAAACTAATATTGAGGTCAACATAAAAGTTGTCAATAATTCTATTTTCTTTTAAATAAGATAAAAAAAATAATTTGTTAGAATTAATATAACTATAGATATAACTTTTGTGTGCTGTGAGAAGTTTAAGTAATCTTTTATCTAAAGTAAGTTAAAAGGGTCATTATAACCAGTTATACTATCTTTACTAGTCTCTAGTAGATGAGTTAAGTAAAGACACTGAAAGTGAAAATAACTTGCTTAGTTTTTAGTGTTATTAAATTAAAAGGTAAAAGGGGTTTTGTTGTGATACCACATAATCTTTAATACGAACAAGTGTTCAAAGTTAAGAAGTAAGGACCACTTTAAAAACAATGGCGTCATATCCATATCAAACATACATGATGCACCTGTCTCAAAAAGCCATTCTCATGTCACTTCACATACTATTTGTTATATTTTTATTTTCCTTTTTTAAATTTACATAAATATAAATAAAATACTAAAATGACTGAAACATTGATTGTTTAATTTAATTAAATATTTTTGTATGTGTTGTAGGCACCATAAAAGTATAATGTGATTGAGTAGTAATGTAGTGGGTAATGCATTGGTCAGTGTTCTGGTTAGTCTTCCTCCGGACATGTTTTTGCAGCAGTGTCTCCTCATCATAGCTGGAGCCTCTTTGACGTTTACTTTTTGCTAGAAACTATGGTTGTTGATGGTGTACCCACATTGTGTCTTTTGTTTGTTTTCGATTCTGTTCTTATCCATGTTAATCAAGCTCTACCTCAACAATATACGGCATAAACACCATTATTGTATTTCTTTTTCACATAGGTAAAGTTTAATTTTGGAAGGACAACTAAAACATGTTTATTATTTATGTTAAGAGTGATATTGTGTAAAAAAAGAGACAAGTTGAGATGAATGTTGCATTAACTTTCCCTCAAAGAAATAAAGAAAGTAGGTCTTGCTTGGTACTGTTGGCTCTGTTCACACTACTACATTCTACAAGAAAGTGGCCTTCTCTTGCTTCAAATGCAAATCATCTTTTGATAAACCTTTCCAGATTGAGGCAGCAGAAGCCCAAACTCCTAGTAAAAAAGAAGTGTTTGTTCCATTTCCTTGCATACTCTTTCACAATACGCTTCTGGATTCCTGTCTACACCATCACTGTCCTTTATTCTTTAATCGAATGTGGTGGGGATCGCTTTGTTGTCACGCAAGAAGACTCAGTTACTATTATCAATTCTACCCTTCTCAATATTATTATCATTATAGTTTTGAAAACAAAGGATCCATATCTTGTGTCACTTCACACTTCCACCAACATCCATTTGGACACTAGGATGCAAACACCTAACCCTAGCCTACTAACACCACAACCTTATTTTCACAAGACCCATCTGCTCCCTTCTTTTTTCTTCCTGTCTAGTTTCGGATGGTCTAAGATTTAATACAATCATGACATTGACCTTTAGCTTTCAACCAATTTTCCCTTCAAAAAGGCCTTATTTATTTACTCTCTCTCACTCTATTGTTACATAGAATTTAGTGTTTTAATAGAGATTTAGTTGTTATAACTAGAGAGAGAAATATTCTTTTATTGAAATGAACAGTTTTGGAAGTGCATGGTGTCACCTCATTATGGTAAACTGGTATCTTATTTTATCGGTTGTCAAAATAATATTTTGCTAGATTTATCTCATCTCCCACTCAAAATTCAAACAACAAAACAACTGTTTATTCCGCATTGTATTTCCCAATATGCGGTATCTTAAGTATTTTTACCTCAAGTTTACTCGGGGGAAACAGTGTTTCAGTGCTAATTGGTCTTGGTTTCACTGTATAATAGTATTCAACTATTTTTTTTTATTTACAGTGCAAATTAAATGAGGACACTGCATGTACATTAAAATATTATCTTTTTATTTACCAAGAAGATAGAAGATTCAAGATAGTTAATAAATTTACTTAGTAATACTATAACAGAGAAGATATTGAAGGTTGAACGCATTTAGTCTCGGAGATATGTTTGTAATTTGGTTCTTTGAAGCTCCCCCACATGCAAAGCCACCTATGACGGATTCATTAGCAGTAAAATATAATTGTCACTAAGCATGAAAAATTATGATTCCATCTTGGAAAGACAGGCTGCATTAAATGTTTATTCACCAATTGAAAGTCAACTATTACCTGCGCAAGGTTCGAGTTTATTTGAATTGCAAAGGGGAAAGAAATAGGAATTGAAGAATACAGAACTCCTAATTTAATGTTATAAATTGACAGCATATTTTTCGTGGATTTACATAATCTCTAACAACGGAACATACTGTCTCTAACCTGTTAACCCAAAACCAAAATTAACAAATATAGCCGAACCATGTGAAGCTTATAATGAAACCAAAAATCCCCAAAAGAAAAAAAAAAGTGGGATAAAGAAAAGAATATTTATATATTTAGAACAGAGAAGCCTGTATAATAGGAACTATATAGATATGGATATATGTATGATCTTCATGGACATCTCACATTCCTTCCAGGACCTCCATAATAAAAGTAAGTTCCCCAGACATTGTTTGATCCCACCCTTATGTCATAGCAATTGGAATGGTCAGCCAGTTGGTGAATATTTGAAAGAGGAAGCAAGTTATTGTCCCAATCAACAACTTGTAAGTTTCTAAAGTAGGCTGCTTTTCTAAATCCTTCTTCTGCAAAATGGCCACTACCCATTTGAGTGCCAGTATGGTAGCCCCTTGAACGAGAATTCACTATTTCTCCTCCAAATTGTACCATGCTAGCATGGTTTCTCAAGTGGCTAAACAAGAATGCTGGCCAGTACCCAACAAGTAGCCCCGACCCAAATTCCAGCCACCAATGTCCATGCTTTGGGTCCTATACACAGAATTTCATTATGGTATCTTAGAATTATTAAAGCAAAAGAAAATGCATGTTAGTATGTTACAGCTTGACTCCAACTGTCTAACCTACATTAATGTGTTGGCATAAATGCAAACACCAAATTTTTCCCTTACGGGTTAATTAATTAATGCGTGTCTCAGTATTATAGAGTAGTTGATTACCATTATTAATGATATTATTGGAGGAGAGTAAAACTGAGGAAAAAGAAGTGGTAAGACAAAGTGAGATGCCCGTTAGAGCAAAACCAAAATAAAAGAGAAAAGCGTGTGCCGCGAAATATTGCTTTAATAAAGGAAGGAAAGGAAAAGGCTCAGCTAGAGTCGACCCCATGAAGGACACTAGTACAAGGAAAGCAAGGGAATCTTCCATTTGAATAACAATAACATGCAGAAAATTCAAAAGTAAAGGGGCAAAAAAGAAGTAAACGAATTATTGCCTCACTTAGATATGATTTTCTTTACTCTTAGTTTGATTGTGCATGTTTAGCCCTTTTTTTCTCAAAGTAAACAAGCTTCGAAATGAAGCAAATAACGGTTTGAAAAGCATAAAAGCTCAAATTAACAACAAACCACCATCCAAACCATTGAGCCTTTTGTGTTAAAGGACCCTCTTTTCTCCTTAATTGGTGTTTTCTTTTTGGTTGACTTAAGGTGATGAATTGTTTCGGGGAAAAAAAGAAAAAGACTCACCTTCCAAACCATTAAGCCAATATCAAATTGTCTGTTATTATAGATGGATCTTGGGGAGATTGCAGCCCCTATTGCTATCCTGTTGTTAGTTTGGACAAATCCTGAACATAGTAAATTGTAGCATCCAGTTGCTTGATATGCATCCGTCTGTCAAATAGCACATACTGTAAGATATTAAAGAAATGAAGGCAAAAAGAAACAAAAGAAGAAAAATGAAACGTGCATTACTTACTGTCCAATAAGTGAAGAACCTAGGATAGTTGTCTCCATATAGCTCAGGACTTACCTGAAGGAAAGCATGCTTGTTATTTAGCTAGAAATCGAAGAACTGAAAACTAAAGCAAATGATAAAGACAATTTTTATTTTTATTTTTTATCAACGATAAAGACAAATGCAATCCTAGTACATTCTTCAACACTTTCACAATATTTACTACAAAAAATGGATGACTGTGAATTTTTGGACAAGTAGATATTGACATGCCTGCCATCCAGCCTCTATGGTATTCAGATCATTGCCAAAAGATCCAGCAATAACCCATATCTGTGACAAACTGAATTCGTATGGATCGGTTACGCTGGGTGTCCATACATTTATGTTCGCTTTTGCTCCATAGTATTGATCTCCGTTTACAAAAACAACTGCATGCTGCAAAAGGATGTGTCAAAAAATCAAAATTATCAGTAGAAGTTACACATATGCGTGCATAAGAATCAACGATTTTTCCTATTGTGTGCTAAGGACTTTTATTTATTTCAATTGTTAGCTCGTTCTGAAAAAAGATTTGCATGTGGCATCCAACAGGGATACAATAACTTCCTCACGAAAATAATGATTTCCACGTTACTTTTTGGTCCACCCAGGAGGCAAACTTTCGAAAGTGGTGTCCCTTCAATGTCTTCGTTTTTGCAGTTCATGTTGAATTTTGATGAATAAGGAAAAACAGGGTTGTTCTTTTCTTTCTGGTAAAGAAAAAGGGTGGAAATGAACGCAATGCTGAGAAGATAAGAGCATACATTTTCCTCTCAAATTAATGCATTGTGAGAAACGGAAAAAATAGAGGCAAAAGGATTGAATTGGCACTGAAAGTTCAATAAACAAATTACATCCATCCGTAAGCACTAACCTCATGACCAGTGCCAGTTGAGTCCCTCCGTACTTTTCTTCCAAATCTTCTGATAGAGCTTGCTCGTAGAAAATCTTGTTCAGTTGTTCTTCTGATCGGAACAGTTCCTTCAGGGCATATTTCACCAGAATCAGTCCAAAGCTGAAAGCTCTCTGTGACTGTTTCTCCATTGTGGTGGCCCTTTGGCCTTTCTGGTGGATCCTGTAAACCTTAAGCCTCTTACTTTCTCAGTCTCTCAAATAAAATTCAATCCCCAAAATAAAACCTTTAGACGAAAAGATGAATAGTGGCTAAATTGGATTCCACCATCCCCAGAATGGTTAAACAATTCTGAGGAATGTGGATGTGTTTATGATTTGAAAAGAAAGTCAGTTTCCTTGGGTTGAGTTGGATGAAATTACCAATGGTCTTTGCCCTCTGAGCAAAGGATGGTCAAAAGCAGGCTGGTGATGAGAGAAAACACAGTCTATCAAATCCCCATCTGGACTCTGCAAGAAAGGAACAGAAACAAAGATCATTGAATCGGGAGAAGGGAAATGCAGTAGTGTCATTGTCACAGATTGTAAAGTAAAAGGAAAAATGCCTTAATTGTTTTAACAGGTGGCTTGTTAATCTTCTTGAGGTGAGCTCTGATTGTCCTGAACTTTTGCGACACTGGAGCTGGTCTGAAAGTATGGTTAGCAGTGGGGTGAGAGGGTGGTGGCAAAGGTGAATTGGAGGCAATGGGGTGAGAAAATGATGTGCCAATTGAAGTAACAAGTAGTAGCAAAACAACAAAGGCAGGTAGCGTAGGCAGTAGAGTGTTTTGGGAAGTGGAAAGCGCCAATTTCAGGGAATGATTTAGTGAAGTTGTTTCTTCTGGGGTATCATGATTTGCTTGTATGCACTGTTGTTGTCTTCTTGTGTGAGGAACTGCAAAATATGGCTCTTTCTTATGTTTTGTCCAGGAAACTGAATATGCCTTCATGTCCATACAAAACAGAAGAACTACAAAGAACAATCAATCCCCTACTTTGTTGGCTGCGTTCAAGTTTTCAAATTATAAACAACTCTTCCTACTGCTCATAACCACAGAGAGAGGAGAGAGAGTGTGAGAGAATATAGTGATTTTATTTTTATGCTCCCTCACCATCCCATCAAAACTAGGACCAGAACCCGAATAGGTGGGGTTTCATTTTCCAAATTTACTTTTACCTCGCTAAGGAAAGGACTCTCTACACACACTCCAATAACTAAACACAAAAAAATAATAAGCCAAAACTTATGTGATGCTACATCATGGATTCTTCTTGTTAACAAAGGTTTTGTACTAAATAATCAGAATAAGAATATAAACCCAAACATTTACATTGGAACTTCTACTACAAACCACGATATCTTTTGTTTGAAGCTAGGGTCTTCTTTCTTATTGAATTCAACTGAAATTTTTTCCACCTAACCGTGTAAAGGCATTACAACCCTAAATAGACCGGCAATTTATTTCTTTAACTCTCTCTTTTAATTTAATAAATAAACAACTTAGAATGTTTTTTTTTTAAGTAATCACTCTAATTAAGACTTTTTTTTATTGTTGAAAAATTTAAGAAGTATATTTGAAGTTTTGGTTGGTCATAGCAAATGATGAATATCAACTAGAATATTCAATTTAGTTAGAAACATATGAAATTTTGGTCAAATTGTTGTTCTATCTTTTTTCTATGACATGTGTCCTTTTTATATTTGGTCTGCTCTCTCATTTCTTTATATCTTCTGATTTTAATTTTTTTTAATATTAAATTGTAATTTCTAATTCTAAGATCAATTCAAGTTATAATAGTATGAAGAAGTAATAATCACATTGTTAAATTTAATATTTATTTTTCATTAAGATTACTTTTAAATGGATTTTTATTCCATTCGTAAAAGTCTAAAAGACATATTTTTAACTCCGAATTTAATTGTTCTGGTTGGATTTATTATGTAAGAATTGAATTCATATTTTTTCTACAAGCTTAATACGAGTTGTTAATTAAGTCACACTAACTTCGACAAATGTCTCTACAATATTAGCTAAGGAGATAAAAATATTTTTACTAAGAACATGATTAACTCTGTTTTAAACTTTTAAATATTAAAAAGGTAACGCCTTAAAATCTGGGACAAGTCCTTAAAATAAGAGGCTCATGATGGGTGTTAAGGCAATTAACATTGTTTAATTAGTGCGTGTTAAAGTTGAATAGCATGGTTATGGATGTAGTATTTGTGTATGATTAGGGTCTTCCTTGGGGATATGCATCTGCTTTTACTTTCCTCTGTTAATATTATTAATTGCAATTCATACGGCCCAAGAGAAACTGACTTTAAGATTATGGCTATGAAGCTACCTCCACCCACCAAAGCAACTTTAATGGGACCATACCTAATTATTCTATTTTATTTATACACATTGCCAACACTATCATCAATGGGGAACCACACTCACAACTTCTTATTATACTCTTCACTCCTTTTTTACTCCATCTCTTTACATCATAATAACCTTCTCATCAAAATCTTATCACCATCTTTTAATCTCTTCATTTTATTTTCAGATTCTTAAGGTTCCACACTTAATTAATATTATACTATATTAATTAATAATTAAAGTTGCACATAAAATGAGAATATTTGTAACCATATATTATTTCTCTTTGATACTACTACTAACTATTTCTTAAACATTAGATCAGGAATTTAGGAATTAGAATATAAAAACTTCCCTATTTCTTTCTTTGATCTAACACACCAAATGGGGTGCAAGTGTGGGCTAATCCCATCTACCGCATCTAATATTTGTCTCAAACACGTTTATTTATTGTTAAAAAAGTTATTCACTTTTTTAAACATATACATAAAGTTTTTTAGTAGGACAAATGAACAAATAAACATATTTGTGAACTTAATAATAATATTATTCAATATAATGGATAAATAGAAGTGAATTTAATGTGATAATAGATATTTTGGATCTTAGTTTGTGTGTTAGAAATTATATGATTGTGTGGTAATATGTATTTTTTTATTTTATTTAGATATCATTTCTCCTTCAAGATTAATAAAGAGAGATAAGGAACAAATTTATCTTACAAATTAGTATTAACTTTATATTTTAATAATAGTTATATATACTTGTTTTAAATATTCAAATTTCATGAGAGTTGAATCAAATATTCACATTAAAAAATTGTAATGAATTATAATTTACAAAATAATAAAATTTTCGAATGTTTAATTCAATTTCATGACCGTAAAAAAGAAACAAAAAATTGTTAAGCAAAAATGACAAATATTATCAAAAAGACTTGATCATAGGAAGTTCGGACTTAAGTCCACGAAAATTTGCTAACTACACTATGCTTGCACTAAGTGGATTTGAGTTTTCACTAAATTCGCTTAGTGAAGGAGCAAAGGCTTAAGCGAATTTGGAGGCAGAAAGTACCCCAAAATTGCATCCAAATTCGCATCGACGTAGGGGTGAAAGCGTTAAGTGTTGACAAAATGTGTTACGCAAATTTGACCCTGAGAGTACCCTTAAATTTATATTGAACAAATTTTTCCTACACTGAGCGAATTTGACAGAATTTGCAAACTAAATTTCAAACTTGAATGAGAAATCTAACCTTCCAGACAACTCAAATTCATTTTTAAAGTTGCATCTAAAGCTTATTCAGTCCATTCAAACATTTAGTTCAACAATACAATACAAATCAACCATCAAACATTCAATCCAACTCATTCATCCATCAACCAAGTCAAAACTTACTTTATCTAAATTTCCAATCTAACCTAGATAATTCCAATTTATGGACTAATTTATATAAGTAATTCTAAAGTTCTATCAAACACATTAACTTTCCTTACGTGAATCGTTTGTTTTCCAAAAAACATTTTATAACCTCATCTTTGCGGTTTGTATTAACTTCAAAGTATGAGAATATAGTGCAAGTTATCTAAACATATCATAATTTTAGTTATGATATAATAAGTTGAAAGTTTCACTTTTCTCAACTAATCGAACTAAGTTTGATGACTAAATCCTCGATAAAAAATAGAAAAACAAAATATCTTTATAGTAAATAGAAGTTTACGATTTAAAAATATGGAGAATTGTAGGATGCGATAAAATTTTAAAATAGATAAAATATGAACAACAAATTTTAGAAAAAATTAAGAGAATAAAAAATAGAATGAGTAATATATATTTTATAACAAGGAAGAGGTATCCTGTTACCATTAATGCATTTTAGGGTAATTTTATTTACACTGAAATATTTTACAATAAAAAGAAAGTAAAATATAAAATAAAATAATTAAAGTGAATCTTTTATTTCAAATGATGACTTCTTTTACGCAAGGAACATAGTTAACTAATATCAATTGTTGGTCAAAGGAGTCAATAATCTAATAGTGTGCCCACAAATCACCATTCACGAGAGTGATTGAAGGGTGTCTATTCTGTTATTATGTTGTCCCTTCAAATTTAATCTTTCTGTACCAAACTATTGTCCAAATTTCTGTAAATTGTAAGAATCAGAGAAGGAAACGAGTCAATAACTTCATAATAAGAGAAAAATATTGACTTTTTCTTATTAAAAGAATTATTCTTACACCCTCCCAAGTTCAATATACGTTAATTTGCTATTGTTTTTACTCTAACTTTTTTTTCGAATTTATTTAGTAATACATGATATATTTCATTATCTTTAAAATATTCTCTATTTTGTATTCAATTATGTGAATTATATGAGGTCAAAGTGATGTCGAAAAAAAAAAACTCAGTGTTATTTGAGAATTGGGATTTTTGCGTGGGTCGTGAACGGTGAAAATTCATTTGGTTAATTATAAATGTTTTTGAAAAACAAATTATCCTGTATTTGATTTCAATTGAACACTTTTTCCACAAATACTGTTTTAGTGAGATAACTTCTTTAGACACACTATTTTAATTTTTTATAATTAATTTTTTTTAAATATTTTATTTCGTATTAAAGAACTTTGTCATTTAAAATACATTTTAATGTTTTTTTAAATGATAAAAATTATGAAAATGACTTTTTAAGTTGATGAGGAAGTTCCCTTTCTCATGCATATTATCGAATGCTTTAGATAAATTTACACTATTCATGTTTTAAGCTCATGTTTAGTGACACATTTAACATATTATTTGTTTTAGTTGCTAAACATTTCATCATTATTTTGTTTTAAAAATATTTCAATGAATTAAGGAAATAAATGTTTATAATTTATTATTGTTCTAAATTTTCATGTGAGACTTGAGTATATTGAAATCAAGTTTGGTATTACGAGTTTATAATAAAATAATAAATAAATACTTTGTTCTATATCTTAATAGTCTCGTATAATTTAGAAATTGAGGTAAAAAATAATTTAAATAATAAAATCATAGGAGATAAGGTGTATATTAAAATTTTAAATTTTGCATAGTTTAAATGCAAACTTAAACCTATCTTTACCTTTTTCAAGATATAAATTATGATAAACTTGATTTTGCGTATTATTTTTTTTTTTATAGATGATCTCTCTTCATATTGTCTAGTGTGAAGATAGTAATCAGCTGTTAGATCCTCTAGTGTCTTTTACACCATCTAGCCTAGTTGTTCAATCTATTCTTACTACATCATCTATGTAAGTGATTGCTTATTTATCTTTTTTTATTTTATTTTTTTATTATTACTATTATTATTATTATTATTATGCAGTTTTCATTCTTATAAAAATATTTATTTTACCTCTGTTAGTGTTACATTATTTATTTGCGTAAAATATCTCTTTTAATATCACATTATTTATTTAAATCAATATACTATTAAAGTTAGAAGAAAAACCATATTGGACCAACGTGAGTCTAATCTAAAAGAAGAAAATAATAGTTTATATTTTTTTTTAAATAAAGTAAATGAACTCTTTTTAAAGAAAAAAAATATGAATTATAATAAAGGTAAGGAAAAAATAGTCATATTAAAAAAAAACAGTTATTGATATAATTTTTAAAAATCAACATCAATTTAAATTGTTCGAATTGTTTTAAATAATAATAAAATAAAGGAATGACAAAATTGAATCTTGAAAAGATTAGTTTTTGGCTCAGTTTAGGAAAATTGAGAAAAAAAAATCCAATTACATTAGTGTGTTTATTCCTTAGGATGGTAAATCCATGAATATACAATGTGAATAATGCTAATCACTAATTGAAATAGTAGTGTAAAATATTTAATGATGTACTACTATAGAGGAAATATTTGCTATTTTGCCACAAAAAAAATATCGATACCATGAGTGCGGTTTATATTGCGCTCAAATTGATTTCATGTTTATATCACAATGGTGCACCATCCATACCATATTCCTTCTCCTTTCCAAAGAATTGGAGCCTCATTGTGGACTACCATACTACAATCTTTCAATCTATGTCGCCATTGTCATCCTCCTAGTTCACTTTTAAGGTAACCTAATGATCAATCATCTTCGTAGCAAGATAATGGAAACCACCATTCCAGAAACCCCTTATAGTTGAATAGAACACCAGTCACTAGGCTAGCAAAATGGAGGAGGCACAATATTTCTTCCCTACACATGACATAGCGAATTGCAAAATCCCAGAGACCAAAGACAACACCTTGGCTTTCAACGCAGCATGAGCCCCCTCCACACCCTCTGCCAAAACCATGAGAATGATTGAGGAATCGATTACAAAACCGACTTAGGGAAATGAGAAAGATAAGACTATGATACTTGTGGAGGAATGTGATGGCGAGAATGACAACACTCATAGTAATAAAGAAAGCCGGTTATCTGGTTGTTGACAGAGAGGAAAAGAAGGGAAAAAAGGCCACCGCCAAAAATCACCAAAATTAGTTCAGATATGGAGAAGAGGAAGAATTTGGTCTGAAGGATGTCTTATAATCATGTGATAATGATATTAATTTAGAAACTCAATTGCGATTCATGATAGACCACATATCATGCTAATGTACCTTAAAATCCATCCTGTAAAAACTTCAAATGCATATCTAAATGGGTATTTTGTGCAATACTACTTTGCTCGCTCAAAACATCATATGTCCTGTACGATCTTTTTTATTAATAAAAGAAAAAAAAAAGCAGGTGTAATTTCATTTATTTCTCTATATCGGTATGACTATATTATGTAATCTTTATCTAAATAATATATATTAGATACCATACAACAACAAAGACCATGAACGAACCTAGCTTTTGCAGCAGTTGCAACTTGGAATTGCTCACAAGATAGCAGCACAAATTTCGGTCTTCAGATCACATTATTGTTTCACTAGTTTATCAAATTGACCGTGTACTTTCTCGAGGGTGAAGAATCTGGTCAACAAGAATCTCTGGAAGCTTTTTAGTAGCCTGTGCAAGTATCAATACGTGAATTCAAAGCACATGGTGCCACTCAATAATATAGGAAATATACCAAGAAGCTAACCTGGAAGTTCCGCATGTGCAAAATAGGCTCACATCCAACATCTGCCACTGATTTGCCATTTGGTGTCTGTAGCTTAAATCGCTCTGCCTTGTATGCAGAAAGAATATTTTCTTCATCAGGTAAGTTATGGCTAACCTTCAGGAGTGAGCTGAGAGAATTCATCTGAAAGGTTGAAGATACAATCAGATGACAGCTTGCAAGAATTCTTTTTTAAGAAAACTAGTTACAATCCATATAAAACCCACCTCGATGAGATAAATGATAGAACTAAAGTCTTTCATTACATTTTAGAAATAAACCTATAATGTACTTAATGACCAACCAACTATCGTCATTTATGCAACTGCTATTCAAGATCTTGTCACTCTACGAGAATATCTCAAAACGGGTTACAAACTGAGCTAACCATATGTAAAGCAAACGACAAACTCTACCTTCATGTATGGACAAGATGCACAACCACCATGAATGGAACAACCCTCCCCACTAGCTATTCCTGGTACCACGGGAAGTATGATATCACCCACTTTGGCAGAATGAACACCAGAGGATAAACTTGAGGATGTTTCTGAGATTGAGTCGGAAGAAACTGGAAAGACTATTTCAACAGTAACTTTTGCTTTTTCAGAAGAGGACTTCGCAGGCTCCAACAAGCTACGAACTGTAGCAACAATTGAAGTCACCATCCCAGATTCTGTTCCTAAAACAAATTGGAGATGATCATTTATATTTCTATCCAAAGCTTCCTGAACCCGATCCTTTATGAAAGTCAAAATATTCTGAGTGGAGCCTACTACGCCCATTCCCCTTCTCTTTGCTTCCATCGCCAATGAAAACATCTCTCCAGGAACCTCTAGATGAGCAGTGAGAAACGCATCACAATACATTTCTTTTATGTTCTTCACAACTTCATGGCCAAATAGATGGTGAACAATGCATGTTCCATCCTGGCACCAAGTCAAAAAAGAATATATAATCATGAAATGAAGTACAGAACCATAGATTGCTAGTACTAGCCTACTAAAATAAAAACACTTAAACCAGCAGATTATAAGCCAATACAATACAAGCCATATTTTATACAAGGAAAATTCAAATTTTTAAAAAAAACTGCAGAAAATAAAGAAAGACCACAACAGTGTCAAGTGCAGGCACTGGTAAATTTCTCTCAAAGTGTAATGTCGCATAAAACCCAACACCGGGAAAAGAAAGATGAAATTATTTAACAAAGCATATATACCAACTTATGTGAATGAAATTATGAGAGGGAAATGTACAATAAGAATGAGGTATCATACTAACTTACTGAGTATATCATTGACACGTGGAAAAATAGTTCACAACAAAACGTTTTCACTACAAACCAGCATCCCAAAAGGATAAACAGAAGATCTCAATCAAATGGATTGACACAACATGTAAATGACGCACATCTAATTCCAAATGAATTAGATTCTTTCCTGGAATTTTAAAAAACGTGCTAAAGATCTTACCTCAAAATAGTGAAGTCGAGGTAATAATGATCTAATAGAGTCTTGGTTGTGCTCGGGATGTATTGTAGCAATCTCTTCATCAGTCATCTTTGTCATTTGTTGGAACAATTCTTTAATGTTTGCACCCATGTAAGAATCAGGTCCATACCATATGCTTAAATCTGGAACTTGAGCAAATGCCTGCATGAGTATGGACCAACAAATTATTTAAAGAAACAACTAAATGGGCTTGGTGATGATCATATGATCATTACAATGTCAAAGAGGAATAATAAAGGTTTTTATTTGACCAACCTGTAGAATAGTCTGGACAACATTTGATGAAGTACAGGTTATTGTAGGAACAAGCTCATGAGCAAATGCCTTTGTCTCTAACTTAGTGTTAATGTATATGACGTGCAAAGACGTAGATCTGGAAGCAGCAGAAAGATATTCCATGTAAGTAGGAGTAGCTGCAGCATCAGCCAGAGAACAACCAATTTGCTCATTTGACATCCGATACACACCAACCTGCAAGTAATTATCCGAAGAAAAATTAAGGGCTAAGGATTAACACACAACCCAGATATTGAATTTTACTAATATGGTTTACTGCAGCACATATAACCTGCTTCATACAAACCATTCACCAATGTTTATAAATAGGAAACTTAACTTAATAGAGGCTATCTTCTAGACAGCCTTCACTTATCATTACATATTTCGCCTGCTGATGACTATCTTCAAAATAGAAAACACAAACACAAGAGAAATGCATACCTCACTAAAACCAGCTTGATCAAGGATGGCACGCACATTTTCTGACATAAAATCCACACCTAGCACTGTTATGAACTGGCATCCAGCTTTTGCCATTTTAACTGCAGTATCTGCCATGACCAGTGAATCAGATATATGGATATGAGGCCATTGCTTCTGAGCAGCAGTTAAAATGCCTTGGACCTCAGGATCCATGTAAAAGTGTGCAACAACACCAATGTTCTTCTCCTTCAGCACATTGACTAGTTCATTAACTTTTAACTCATTAGGGAACAAATATTTTGCCTGCAGTGAAGCTAGAACAAAATTAGGAGAACAATGCTGTCAGGTCATAATTCCAAGAAATTATGGCATTTGTGGTGGGCATAACAATCTATAATGATGTGAAGTAAACATGTCCTTTCAGAGAAGAACTACTTGAACAGATAAAGTAAGCATATGACAACGTTTTAAATTGAAGTTCATTAACAAAAAAACAAAAAGGAAAAAGAAAAACTCCCAAAAATTTCTAAAAGCCCAAATTGTGTGGACAGTGAGTAACAAGTTAGTGTGTACAGCTTAACAGTACCTACATACATCACCATCCTTGGTCTTTGGTTGACATGTCATTCACATTGAAGTGCTCAACTTTGAGAAAAAAATCTCATGAAACTAAAGGACCACCAAAGAAATGCGCAGGAAGTTTTGGTACAGTAGGACTTTCATCAAACACAAATTTGTACGCACAAAAGTGTGTTATAAAGATCTTAAGATGATGTTGTTCTTCAATGCAACTAATTAATAGTGAAGATATAGCAAGTAGAAAGACAGCTTAGCAAAACATCTGAGTCACAATTCAACATTTTGTCTAGTTGATGTGTTGGATGCACAGTACAAGAAATTTTGGGTGAAAGAAAGGGATGAAAGGAAGGAATAGAAAGGTTGGGGTAGATAAGGGCCAAAGGAAGAGGGAGAAAGAACTATATGTAATTTTATTATTTAACTATTTTTATTAAGAATGATTAAAATTTGCGTCTTGCATTTCATCTTTCCTTTTTTGGTTATGTGATTAATACTATATTAAATAGAGATTGTCCAGTAGTTATTTTTTTAACAAATCAAAAACACTTTGGCTAATAACAGCATGTATCTAACTATAAGGGTAGCAGCATCCGACAATAAGACAAAATAGATTCAAACAAAAAAAGTGGAGCAATGATATTCAGTTTACACAGTTAAATTCATTTCACACCTAAACATAATTTTTTATTCTAAAAAAACAGTAGTTGCAGATTAGTTATTTTTTAAGGGTGTCAAACTTTATTCAAAAAAGTCCTCCACCTTTTGATGAGGATCAGATCCTCGCGATAACAGAAGGAAGCCAACACTCACTATAACTCTCCACAATTCTTTACTTTTTGGACGGTGTAAGATTTTGTTAGACTGTGTAATCACTCCCAGCCCCAGAAGCAACAAATTATGCAAAAATAAAAAGACAAGAAAAAAAGCAAACAAACACAACATATGTGATTGCATGAATTCCAGAGAGTCAGAATTGAAAAAAAAGAAAGAAACGGTGCTAACCTGGGCTTCAGCGTAGCTACCCTTGGGAAAAATCCCATGAGAGGTAATAACCAAGGAAGGAAAAGGCTCAAAGGGAACCTTCCCTTCCCTCTGAGCCACCAACTGCTTCGTCCTCTTCTGCATGCTCACCAGCACGTTGTGCCACGTGTTAACCCTCGACCGCCCACTTCCTCCCGGTAACCCCACATTCAAACCAACCAAATCATCGGTGCTCACTTTCATGACCTCATCCGGCTTCGAACCATCAAGCACCCACACCAGACACGCGCAGAACCCCCTCGTAATCTCTGAATCACTGTCTGCAGCCACCCGCACCTTCCCCTCCTCGTCGATCCCCACCTCCACCCACACGCGCGAGGTGCATCCCATCACCCGGTTTGAGTCGACCCGACTTGACTCCGCCATAGGCGACATCTCCGCCGCGAATTTAAGCAGGCGCTTAACCCGCTCCTTCGGCTCCCGCAGCGACTGGAACTCCGCCGCGACGTATTCGAGCTTCGACGGAACGACGAGCTTCGAGGTGATGAGCGCAGAGCAGGAAATCACAGGGTTTGGTTTGATCGAACCTGAACGTCGTCGGAGGCATTTGAAGGATTTAAGTAACGGAAGGTGTTGTTTGAGGGGTTGGACGGTGAAGAGTTTTCGGTTGCATGATGTTGAGAGGAAAAAGGAAGTGGAGACAGTGGTGTTCACAGTGGCAACGGCCATGGCTAGGTAGTAGGAATGCGTGGAAAGGGTTGAATTGGAGCGAAAGAGCGAAAGGATTAAAATAGCTGCAAAAGTGGGATTGGTTGAGAAGAAAGAACATGAAGAATAAGTGAAGGGAATGGTTGAGAAGAAAGAACATGAAGAATAAGTGAAGGGCCAAAGGGGTGATTCCTTGAAGTGTATGCATAGGTCCACCCAGTTTGTCATTTCTTACTCTTTTTTCTCAGTCATTATTGAGCACATACGGAAGTTTTTACACGTGTCGTTCACAGGTTGTTTGAAAAAAAATCAATAAAGCAAAAGTACCAAAACAAGAAAACGGAGACACAAAAGAAACACAGGCACGTGTACATCAGGTTTGCTCAATGTGAACACAGTCGTGGTTCCTTCATTCTTTTCTCAGTCAAGCCAAAATTGAAGTGCCGAAAGAAGGTAGGTAGTATATTCTGTATTTTCGATTTTGAATCTTGAAATCTGATTTCAAGATTTGTTTTGTTCATTCTTTTCTCACACAATTAAAAGCAAAACACACAACCACTCTTTTCTCACGTCATATGTGTAGATTTCCTTTTTAGCCAAAATGGAATGCTGAGAATTTGCAGCTTTGCAGTGAGATAAAGTAGCTGATAAGTGTATTGAATTTTCGAATTTGAAATTTGAAATGTCATTTGAAATATGATGAAGTTTGGAGTTCTTTTACAGTATTTGTATGTCTAGTTTCTCAGGTCAACATTTCTACATCCAGTGTTTTTGCTTTCATGAAATACAAGAAGAATGAAAGGGGTGGCGTTTGTCTGTAGTGTTTGATAAGCAAATCTGAATTTGTTGAATGTGGATTCAATGTAGCCATCTCTATGAGGCCAACATGTATACTTTTGAAATCATAGTTGTGATTCTTTGTATGCATTATTGAAATAGTATATTGTGTTGTAATATTGTAAATGTATTATTCTGTTTTGAATGATCAAATATATGTTTTTAATGATCACTCAAAATAATTTAATTAATAAAATAATGAAATTTTAATATTCTTTGTTTAAATTCTGTTTCATTGCGCTATCCAAAATCCTAGTCGATGGCTTAGAATTGTTCTTAGTGTCTAAATATGGAGGAACTCTACTAAGAAGTTCTGATCTTAAAATACAAGTTTTCACTTAGAATGGCATGGCTAATAAAAGTGACACGTTGCATGATTGCTTTAATACTATAGAAAAAAGATTCTATTTTACCACTAAAAGACTATATAATTAGATGTTATAAGAGTAACTAAATGACCTTATGTGAGTTGCTGTCAACTTAGTGAAACTGAAAGAAGAATGTTTGAGAAAAGAGATTATACTATTACTATGTCAATATTCTGTTCACACCTATTGTTAGACTGTATGTATCTAACCATGCACCTTAATTGCCAGCATCTTCAACTTCTTTTTGTCAATCACAGTGTTATATATATTTATTTCCGTGTACATTAGTTTAAATCTATGTCAACACTAAAACCAATGGTAGAGCTCTGTTCACCTTAGTGGTACTATAGATATTGTAGAATATAGGAGGAGAATATTGTTGCACTAACTTATGCACCCACTTGAAGAGAGAGAGAGAAAGAGGTGAATATTTCATTTAGATAAGTGATATGCACCATTCTATAATCCTATTCTAATTCATTTTAATTTCACTTTTTTACATGAAATATGAAAACAAAAATACCATTTCTTCATATCATCATATATTGTAGCAGGTGAATATATCATTTCCTTTCCCTTAACTTCATTCAATTGATGGTATACTATGACTCTTACAAGTGGTGACATATTTTTAGGCATAATTTTCTAATCAAACAATGAGAAAATAGTCCAGACATTACAGTTTGTTAACTTTTATAATGAGTACTTAAAAATAATACCAGAATCTTTACATAAACTCTTCAATGCATATTTGAGATATTTAAAGATCTGATCAGGCCAACATAGGCAAATGTTTTTGCACTTGCAAAAACAACAAAAAGTGAATAAGGTATGGGAGAAACATCTATTGGCAACATTCGTCATTTCAATAATGCAATATCTTTCACAGGTTACATTACACTAGTTAGTGAAGAAACACTTCAATAATGCAATGTCTTTCACAGGTTACATTACACTAGTTAATCAAGAAACACTTCTACCTTTCATTCGTTTGACAAAACATGTTACTTGAATGTCCTCCAAATTTCTTTTACTTGAATGTACATTTGAACAGAAAACATAAGTGCAGGAGTTGCATCCGACATAAACTCCTTGACTCCCACTTTTCCTAGACAGGAATTATATTCTTGGCTCTTTTTTAATACATTATTTTTCCCTATCCTAATGCTTGCATAGGCTGGACAACCTGCACCTGGTGATGGTGGAGGTAACCATGTGAAAGATAGCATTTTATATTTATCATCAGTTTTGTCAAAAAGGACATTTTTTATTACTTTCTTATAAATTGGTGGTTTAGTTTATTGTTTTACATATATTGTCATATACAGAAACGCTGCAGCAGTCAGCATGAATATTGGTCCACAGTAGTCGCGGATGCATATACAACACCTACAATCGAAGGAGATGAATTTAATATAATTACTTAGTTTTTTTGGTCATGCCCTTTCGAAAAGCGAGTCTCAAAAAACAGATTCCTCCACAAGCATAGTTTTTTTGGTCATGCCCTTTCGAAAAACGAGTCTCAAAAAACAGATTCCCCCACAAGCTTTGCAAAGCATTCCTAGAATGAACTTCATTCATAGTTGTTATCGTAAAAGTGTGATTTTATGGCATAAGCATTAATATAGAATCGGTTCTCTGGATTTTGCTAAAGGCTGCCACGGCTGAGCGTGATTTTGAAAGGAATCAGCATCTGTAATTAGATATCAGAGAATAAATATTGAGGCAAGCAAAGAACCACGTAACTTACTTGCATTATGCTACATATCTATTGATAATTAAACTTTGAAATGAGAAGATCAAAGAAAATATCTTGTACCGGTAGGCACCGAATGACCGAGTGATTTACGTCGAGTAAACCTAATTAAATCTAATCAAATCCACTACGATTATTTCGCGTGAAGTGGAAAGCGGTAACGATGACCATTGACTAAGTCGAAGCATGTCCTCTGGACCACTCCCCTAATTTTCAGGACACCATCAAGCACGACCCAAGAACCACTAAACATGTCTCTAACCATCAACTGCCTGACCCAGATGGCCCAGGCCCAGGTCAACCCATAAAAGGAACTTCTGGAAGGAAAAAAGGTACGTTTTTCAGATAATCAGGAAATTCTCACGGAGAAAGATCGCTCACTTGAGCGTCGGAGCACAATCGCAGGTACCCCTACCGGCCGACCGAGGCACGCGGAGAAGAAGGAGACTTGAAGAACAGGACAATTAAGAGTGAAGCAGACACCTTGTATTGACGTGGATCAACATTACTCAGTCCCCAATATCCATACAGGTACAATTGGCGCCCACCGTGGGGCCGAGTAATCACTATTCCCAAACCTAGAGGAACCAACCCTCAAGGATGGGTTCAACGACGAACAACAACAATGATACTGCCACGGAAGAACATAGGACGATACTCCAAACCCTCCAGATTCAGATGCAGGAGTTGCTCCAGAAGGGAGCCATTGATCAACTACGTCAAGAGGAAGAGAAGAAAAGACAGGAAGAGGAACGCCAACGGCATGCAGAAGAGATAGCTCAACTGAAAGAGCAGAACAAAAGATTGATGGAAAGACTCGAGCAATCTGAGCGTGAGGGACATTCACGTGCGCCTTCTCCACCACCACTCCAGTCAGGCACGAAGACAATAGCCCAAACAATAGCCCAAACTATACCTCCCACATCACTCGTTCAGCACACCCATCAGAGTGTAAAGCAGGTAACCCCAAACAGGGTAGCAAACCCGAGAGGCCATCCGTTCACTGATGATATCATAGCCACTCCTCTCCCTGACAAGTGGAGAGGCCTAACGATAAATCTTTACGATGGATCCACAGACCCAGACGAACATCTGAATATATTTAGAACTCAAATGACCCTTTACACAACTGATCGGACGGTGTGGTGTAAAGTCTTCCCCACCTCTCTCAGGGAAGGCCCCCTCGGATGGTTCTCTGATCTTCCACCCAATTCCATTACAAGCTTCGACGCTTTGGAATTGAAATTCACCACACAATATGCCACAAGTAGACCTCATCGGACATCCTCCATGTCCCTCCTGAATGTCAAACAAGAAAGGGGAGAATCATTAAGAACATTCATGAACAGATTTAGCAAAGTGTGTATGAGCATTCGTAACCTTAATCCAGAAATAGCCATGCATCATTTGGTCTCAGCCATACTACCTAGGAGGTTCACTGAAAGTCTTATCAAACGGCCCCGTGTAATATGGATGAATTAAGAACAAGAGCGACAAAGTTCATGCAGATAGAAGAACACATTGATTATCATTGAAAGACACATGCAGAGAACGCGGACAGAGGCAAAGGGATTCGTCCCCCCATAGTTCCGACCGACCGAGATCGCCATCGCCCCAACAGGGGTCCCCGCTTCCACAGCTACACTCCCTTGATTGTACCAAGGGGGAAAGTTCTAGACGAAGCACTACAGATTGAATTGATTCCGGCACTAAAGCAGTCGCAAACCCCTCCTAATGCCGATACCAGTAAACGTTGCCAGTACCATCGTAACTACGGTCACACGACCGAAGGATGCCAAACACTAAAAGATAAAATTGAAGAGCTTGTCCAGGCCGGTCACCTCCGTAAGTTCGTGAAAGCTACCGTTACTATATCCAGGTCACCCCAGCGTGATCATGATCCCCGAGAACGTGTAGGACGAAGAGATGACCGAACCCGCGACAATCATTATTGTTCGAACAGAAGGAAAAGAAGCGAAAGTCCGGTTCGACGAACGAGACCTAAAAGCGAAAGCCCTGAGCGTAGGAGCCGAACTAAACAGAAAGTTCGCGCGGTCATCAATACAATCGCTGGACCGGTATCACTCGGCCAGCCCCCTCAAGAGATTAACTACATTGCCGGTGGTTTTGCAGATGGAGGATGTTCTAATTCAGCAAGGAAGAAACATTTAAGGGCAATTCAATTCGTTCATACCTCCACACAACGCCGACCGCACATACCACCAATCACTTTCACCGACGATGATTTCACAGCAATTGACCCATCTCAAGATGATCCTATGGTAATAACTGTGGAGATAGACAAATTCGCAATCGCAAAAGTCTTAGTAGATCAAGGCAGCTCGGTCGACATCCTTTACTGGGAAACATTTAAGAAGATGAAGATCCCAGAGGCGGAGATACAACCCTACAACGAACAGATAGTTGGTTTCTCAGGAGAAAGAGTCGATAAGAGAGGATTTATTGATTTATACACTACATTTGGTGACGATTACCTCAGTAAAACCATCAACATACGATACCTACTCGTCAACGCCAACACATCGTACAATATTTTGCTCGGTCGTCCATCTATCAACAGGTTGAAAGCCATTGTCTCAACTCCTCACTTAGTTATGAAGTTCCCCTCGGTCAATGGAGATATAGCAACCGTGCATGTAGATCAAAAGATAGCACGAAAGTGCTAGGTAGCTAGCCTGAAGGTGGAGCCAACCCGAAGGCTTTATGCCACGTCGGCCGAGCGAACCACAGAGCGAAGAGGCCGGTCGCCAGAAAGACGTTCTAAAGGAAGAGAATCCAGAAGACACTTAGTCGCTTTAGTTGATCTGGATCCTCGATTGGATGATCCCCGGATGGAAGCAGGGGAAGATCTTCAACCCATATTCCTCCGTGACAAAGACCGAAAGACACACATGGGAACGTCTCTCAAACTGGACGACCGAGAGGCGATCGGTAAGACATTAACAAAAAATGCTGATCTTTTCGCTTGGACTGCTGCAGACATGTCAGGGGTAAAACCAGATGTAATTACCCATCGGTTGTCTGTCTATAAAGAGGCCAGGCCGATCGCTCAAAAGAAAAGGAAACTAGGTGAAGAACGGCGCAAAGCCGCACGGGAAGAAACAGACAAGCTAGTTCAAACTGGTTTTATTCAGAAGGCCCACTACACAACGTGGTTAGCCAATGTGGTGACTGTAAAAAAGGCAAATGGAAAATGGAGAATGTGTGTAGATTATACAGACCTTAATAAAGCATGCCCAAAGGACTCGTATCCCTTACCTACAATCGACCGACTGGTCGACGGTGCAGCCGGTCATCAAATCCTTAGTTTCCTTGATGCTTATTCGGGTTATAACCAAATACAAATGTACCACCGTGATCGAGAGAAGACCGCGTTTAGAACGGATTCTGATAATTTCTTCTATGAAGTCATGCCGTTCGGTCTCAAGAATGTCGGAGCCACGTACCAGCGACTTATGAATCACGTATTCCACGACATGATCGGTCGGAACATGGAGGTATATGAAATGAGAAGTCCCAGCGGACTCAAAGAGATTCAGAGAATAGTTGGTCGTCTTACATCGTTATCTCGGTTCGTACCTAAGCTTACTGAACGAACGAGACCCATTATAAAACTTTTGAAGAAAACGACTAAGTTTGAATGGACAGATGAATGCGAACAAAATTTCCAACAGCTAAAAACATTTTTGTCATCCCCACCGGTCATCCAGAAACCGAACGCACGAGAACCCATTGTAGTCTACCTAGCTGTCTCCAATGAAGCAGTGAGTTCCGTTCTAGTACAAGAAATTGAAGCGGAAGAACGACCGGTATATTTCATCAGCCGAGTCCTACACGACGCGGAGACCCGATACCAAATGGTCGAAAAAGTTGCCTTAGCTTTAGTCATTACCGCACGACAGATGCGGATGTACTTCCAAAATCACAAGGTTATGGTTAAGACTAACTATCCCATTATGAAGATTCTCATCAAACCTGACCTGGCCGGACGAATGATAGGTTGGGCAGTCGAACTGTCAGAATTCCATATCGAATACCAACCCAGGGGGGCCATCAAGTCCCAAGCCCTTGCTGACTTCACAGCAGAGCTCACTCCCTATCCGACCGAAGAAACTCCCAGATGGACATTATACGTAGATGGGTCATCGAACAGTCGTTCGTCCGGGGCGGGAGTTGTACTTGAAGGACCAGGAGAGATCGTTATCGAACAAGCCATGAAGTTCGAATTTAAAACTTCCAATAATCAGGCCGAGTATGAGGCTATAATCGCAGGTCTACATCTGGCGATCGAGTTAGAGATAACAAGTATAACTTGTAAGAGCGACTCTCGTCTAGTCGTCGGACAACTCACAGGGGAGTATGAGGTAAGGGAAACGTTACTTCAACAATATTTTCATTTTGTGAAAAATCTTGTAGACAGGTTCAAAGAAATCTCATTCCAACACGTACGGAGGGAAAATAACACTCGGGCGGACGCTCTATCAAGATTGGCTACCCTAAAAAAGAAAGGTGTCCACCGATCGGCCATACACGTGACCCTTGCTAAACCAAGTGTCGGTACCGAAGAATGCATGGCGACCGACACGCAACCTAACTGGATGACTCCCATAAAACAATATCTGACCGATGGTGTATGCGATTCACACTTGGAGAAAATAATGAAACTACAAGCCGCCCGATACATACTCATTGGCCAAGATCTTTACAGGAGAGGGTACTCCCGTCCCCTCCTAAAATGCCTTAGTCCAGAACAAGTCACCTATGTGATGACCGAGTTACACGAAGGGATATGCGGAACCCATTCAAGAGCACGGACTATGTCCGCCAAAATTCTAAGAGCTGGATACTACTGGCCGACCGTGCAGGGAGACTGCACCGAGTACGTTAAAAAATGTGTGAAGTGTCAGGAGTTCGACACCTTATCACACCAAAAACCAGAACACTTGCACTACATCCTATCCCCCCTGGCCATTTGTGAAATGGGGAATGGATATTATCGGACCTTTCACACCCGGAAAAGGGCAATGCAAGTTCCTGTTGGTTGGCATAAATTACTTTACCAAATGGATTGAGGCCGAACCATTGACAACCATCACCGCCCGTAATGTACAGAGCTTTGTATGGAAAAACATTGTCTGCAGGTTCGGCCTACCTCAGATCATTATCACAGACAACGGTCGACAATTCACCGACCGAGGGCTAGCTGAATTCTATGAGAAACTCCATATCAAACATATAACGAGTTCGGTCGAACACCCTCAAACCAACGGTCAGGCGGAAGCAGCCAACAAAGTTATTCTCAATGAGTTAAAAAAGAGACTTGGCCCGTCCAAGGGAAACTGGACTGAAGAATTGTTAGAGGTTCTATGGGCCTATCGTTGTACTCCCAAATCAACGACTCAAGAAACACCTTACAGCCTGACGTACGGCACAGAAGCCATGATTCCGGTCGAAATCGGCGAGCCTTCATTGCGCCGACAGACATTAGACTTAGACTTGAATAAAGAAAGTCTACTGGTCGGCCTCGACCTCATCAATGAATTAAGAGACAAATACAAGATAAGGGAAGAAGCATGCAAAATACGAGCAGCACGAAGGTATAACTCGAAAGTGAAGCCACGAAGCTATCAGAAGGGAGACTTAGTTTGGCGCATGCGCAGCGACGCTCGGAAGGACGGCGGAAAGTTTTCAAGTAACTGGGAAGGACCATTCCGCATTTCTGACGCAGCAACAGGAGGAGCATATTACTTAGAATATTTGTCAGGAAAATCTATACCGAGAACGTGGAATGCCACGCATCTCAAATTCTATTACAGTTGATGAATGAATTTAGTGCACTCTTTCCTCGCTCGGTTGTTTTATCCCTAAGGAGGGTTTTCTACCGAGAAGGTTTTAACGAGGCACTTTAAATTACCAACCTTGGTCAGAAATTAATATTTAGATTATTAATCAACCGTTCATTCGGTCGGCACATATAACTAAGGTTATCCGAATTATAACTTAAACGTTATCCGAATTAATTAACCGTTCATTCGGTCGGCACATATAACTAAGGTTATCTGAATTATAACTTAAACGTTATCCGAATTAATTAACCATTCATTCGGTCGGCACATATAACTAAGGTTATCTGAATTATAACTTAAACGTTATCCGAATTAATTAACCGTTCATTCGGTCGGCACATATAACTAAGGTTATCTGAATTATAACTTAAACGTTATCCGAATTAATTAACCGTTCATTCGGTCAGCACATATAACTAAGGTTATCTGAATTATAACTTAAACGTTATCTGAATCAATTAACCGTTCATTCGGTCATCACATATAACTAAGGTTATCTGAATTATAACTTAAACCTTATCTGAATCAATTAACCGTTCATTCGGTCAGCACATATAACTAAGGTTATCTGAATTATAACCTAAAACGTTATCTGAATTAATTAACCGTTCTTTCGGTCAGCACATATAACTAACGTTATCTACCAATTTTGGTCAGAAATTAATATTTCGGTTATTATCAATTAACCATTTCTTCCGAACGGAATATATAACCAAGTAATCATTAGTCAGAAGTTAATAATCTATTAATCGTTCGTTTGATCCGATTAATATACGAAACACCATCAGTGTTATCATTAACCATGTCACTCACCAAATTCTTCATCAAAGTACCCGCCAACCAATCGTTCGGTCATAAACCGCGTGTTAAAAGGAACATAAAAACAAATTCGATAACAAAAGGTAAAATGGTTCGAAACACGTCACAAAGCAGTAAAATTGTCATTAGCCCACACCCCGGGCTCAGGTAATGGAAATGTCAAACGATGTCAAGGGTATCATCCGGTTGCACCGACTCCTCCGACTGTATAGTGTCATTTCCACGAGACATCTCAGCTACAGGATGGATGGTTTGATCATTCTCTTCGGCCTCCTCATCCCCGAGAGGCATCAGACGGCCATCCACAACATCCATGTTCAAGTCATACCGCTCGTCGTCGGACGGTACCCCATGGAAAAAGGCAACCTGACGGACGCCTTGTCTGAAGGATTGTTCATTAATGCTTAGCATGAACCCTTGTAGTTGTTCAACTTGGGCAAGGAGAGATTCTTTCTCAGTAGCCAATTTTTCTTGTTCTTTAATAGCTTCGGCTCGTCCAACCGTGACCTCATTCAGTGTAACCCTCAAGGTCTCTTGCTCTTCCCTAGCCAACCGAGCATCGTTCCGGGCCTCGTCCACAGCCTTTAGAGCATCCTTCAATGAAACGGTCAATTCACTAAGTTGCGACTTCAATTTGGGAATCGACACCGTCTTCACTCTCTTTAACTCATCCCCGATGGCCCTACCTACCACGGCCGCACGACACTGCGGCTCAACCATTTCTTCAATTAGATCCAAGGTGGGGATGGCTGCTAGGGTATCCTCATCCTCGGGGCGCAAGTCATATTGCATGGTAGGGGCCACCCTGACGGATGACCCCAGCATACTAGTAGGACTGCCCGACGAAGATCGAACGTCAATGCGGGGTGCCTTCGCCGGTCACCCCCTTTTCTTACCTTGAACGGGAGCGGCCACAACTTCGACCGGAACAACCTCCTGCTCGACCGGCCGTGGCACAATCCCAACGATGGTGGCTATCTTGCTTTTGTTTGCCTGCCTTTTCAAACTGTTCATGTATTTTTTCAAACTTGGATCCATGCTCACAACAATATCTGCAAAATAAACACGAAGGTAAGAAACACTACGCGGCTAATTGAACGACCGAAAGAAGAAAGAGCTCACCATTTAGGTCCGCCCACTGCTTGGACGACCCGTAAAGGGCTATCAGTTCCTGCGTAGGAAGTCTACACGGTAGTTGATTCACAACCTTCAAAATTTCTTGGTCGATGGGAGACAAAGATTCCCAAAACCGATGGTCAAGGGAGGTGGGTTTCTCCGTCTGGAATGGAAATTTTGTGCTCCCATCGGCATTATAAAATAGGTCCCGGCCTTCCGGTTCAACAAACACTTTAAAAAAGTAGTCCTTAAAATTCTTATAAGTAGTAAAAGCGGCAAAACATACATTACCCGGACGACTAGACAATGACAACCAACCTACTGGGGTACTCGGGTAGGTGTTGTAATAGTATAAAAATGATTTGGTGGTCGGCGTGAGGCCAAATATTTTGCAGATAATTCGAAAGGCTTGTAAAATGGCCCACGAATTAGGGTGCAACTGGGTCGGTGCAACATTCAAAATCTTAAGAACGCTCATGGTGAAGTCATCGAAGGGAAAACTTATATGCAAGTGGGAAAAGAAAGTACTATACACAAAGAAAAAGTCGTGAGGAGCATTCTCCCGACCGTGACAGACACGGTCGGTCACACCACACATATCAACACTCAGTGCCTCAGTCGGACAATCTGGTGCTAGAAAATTCTTATGAACAGCAAGAAACCCATCTAAGTCGTCCGAAAACTTCATTTTACTAGGGATCTGAAGGACAGACGGATCAACCCAATCATAGCTTGGGTCGTCCAACGACTGACTCGCACCACTAGAAGCAGTACGGGTCATCGACGAATCTACAACATTCGAAGACTCTACAGAAGAAGGCATGACTAACCTTGAATGAAGAAAATGACACGGGCAACAAACTCAGCACTCGGCGATCGAAACAAGCAATGTGAAACTGAGAGCAAGTGAAATTCAGAAACCCTCAAAAGTTCAAATGAAGCAGTATTTATAGGGCGAGAAGTGAGAGAAGAAAACCCCAACACTCGTTCAGCACCGTCAAATCAAACCCAATCCAACGGCTAAGTGCATTGGGCAAATGAAACGACACGAGATCCTCACAGTTGAAAGCATCACGATGGGACAGCCCCTCGAAGTCGCGACCCTGCCATGCGTCACATCTCTGCCACGCATTTAATAATGCCAGCTAGCAAGCACCAACCCAAAAGTTTCGTGCATCTTATACGACTCTTCGGTCATCCACGCCCTCGAGCCTGGGGGGCTAGTGTATCGGTAGGCACCGAACGACCGAGTGGTTTACGTCGAGTAAACCTAATTGTACCGGTAGGCACCGAACGACCTAGTGGTTTACGTCGAGTAAACCTAATTAAATCTAATCAAATCCACTACAATTATTTCGCGTGAAGTGGAAAGCGGTTACGATGACCATTGACTAAGTCGAAGCACGTCCTCTGGACCACTCCCCTAATTTTCAGGACACCATCAAGCACGACCCAAGAACCACTAAACATGTCTCTAACCATCAACTGCCTGACCCAGATGGCCCAGGCCCAGGTCAACCCATAAAAGGAACTTCTGGAAGGAAAAAAGGTACGTTTTTCAGATAATCAGGAAATTCTCACGGAGAAAGATCGGTCACTTGAGCGTCGAAGCACAATCGCAGATACCCCCACCGGCCGACCGAGGCACGCGGAGAAGAAGGAGACTTGAAGAACAGGACAATTAAGAGTGAAGCAGACACCTTGTATCGACGTGGATCAACATTACTCAGTTCCCAATATCCATACAGGTACATATCTATATATCACAAGATTTAAAACGAAGAATAATATATCATGTAGCCTAAAATAAAATAAGATTAAGTTGGAGGGGAATTTGTTCTGGTTGGCAAGTGGAGGTGCATTTGGGCCATAGGAGAATAAACTCTTTTCTTTTTGTGAGTACCTAAAATATATTCAAAGCATGCGGCAACTTGTAGGAAGCAACTTGTAGGAAGAATGAGTATATAGATTCTTGAAAGCAAGTGTGTTTGCATTTGATAATCCATACAGATAACCCACTGAGATCATAGTGGGTTCAAGATGATGATCATGATGCTGCTGCCTCATTGACATAGGCTCTTTAGAACCTTTTTCTTAAATTCACCCAAATATATATGGACTTCTAAAGCTATAATTAAATAGACTTGGAGTTTCTCTTATATACTTTTACATTTTCAATAAATCAAAACCTATCATTAACATAACGTTTAAAATATCTTTAATTATGATTAAATTTAACAAATTTATCTTGCATATAGTAATTTGTAATTTCCTCATAGAATTGAATTATTGAATATTGGTGGAGACACGTTCCTATATTGTGGATGCCAAATAGTTTCAAAAGGGAATATCTGAGGCAAACGCACCAACCCAACTAGTAATTGTTCACACAAAGGAATCAAAACTATTCGAGTGTGAATAGAGCCCTATAGAAACATTTTTTCAACGCATTTTACTAATTAGATACTATATATACAGCCACAAGCAATGATTCCTTGTGCGAAAATGTAAAGATTATAAAGACTAACAAAGTATATCCTTCGTATTAATTATATCAAAGCAAGGGATGTAATTTCAATCACTACATATCAACCCACTTATTATTAAATTCACGACACTATATATATAGAGATAACTGCGTATGGGGCTTATATTGCATGTGTCATATTGTTAAAGTGATTTATTTTTTTTATGTGCAATGAATTGGTAAATTAGAAGTGGTATTTCTGTACGTTTGCATAAAATATACTATTTTTCAGCATATCGATACATATTTGTGTTATTTTCTTAAAATATGTGTTTGATTAAAAGTTTATATTAAAAACATAACTTCAAAAATATAACATTAAAAGTGCTATATTTAGAAGGAAAAAAATACACATAGTAACATATAATAAATCTCTAAATAATACAAATAGTGACCAATTCAAGAAAAAAAATTTACACATGTCAACACACTATAAATCCAAAAAATAAAATAAAATTGCATTTAACTAAAAGTGAAGTGAAACGTGACACATTACGAGAAGTACACATATCCTTCTTTTAAATTTACTTTGCCTTCTTCTCTCACTCGTCCCAACTCTCTCACCTTTCTTATTTTTTCTTTCACCCTCTCTCATTACTCTTCTCTTTTTCCCTATTCTGAAACCTTCTCATACCTCGCCCTCTCTCACGCTACCCTTTGTCGTATATTTGACATGACAATCCTAACAAAAATTATCATTAATAATTGATATTTTTAAAATATCTTTGAACTATTTTTTACGACAATTAATGGAAAAATTAGAATTTGTCACCGAAAAGTGCATATAATATAAGGAAATTATATAAAAAGATGGTAAGAAAATGAAGATATTTTATTTACTTGTGTATTTACACAACTCCATGTACATGAAATATATGCAAATGTATGGAGACTTTCACTCTCCAAATTACAAGCCAATTATGTAGGGATCTACTAATTATTATTAAACTAATTGCATATAATTGCGTATAATTTGATAATTTGATGTCGCTTGATTGTCACAAAAAAATTGAGTTGGCAAGTTACATAGCACCTTTAAGTCATGCAACAGATATCACAACCAAACTATCTCCAAACAAGTATTGTCGCTTGATAGATAATAGAAGAATCAAGAAAAATGCAATACCCAGATACTGATCTCCTAGTTGTCTGACAACCTCCCAGTCTGAGTCGCAATAAGTTGTCAATGTCAGATTGTTCTCGGATGACAATAGCAATCCTTGTCCCGATGATCCTTTGATGTACTTTAGGACTCAAATTGTGGCATCCCAATGAGGTTTCCGTGGAGTCTGTATATTGACTTAGGGTCCGAAACGAAAATATTATGTCAGGCCAAGTAACCGTTAAGTATATCAGTCGTCCCACAAGTCGTCTGTATTTGAATGGATCCTTTAATAACTCTCCATCGTCCAGTGTGAGTTTTAGGTATTACTCCATTGGAAATTTGTTTGGACGAGCACTTGTGAGTCTTGTATCCTGCAAAATATCAAGAACATATTTTCTTTGTGACATGTAAATATATGCTTTGGAATGGGAAAATTCAATCCCTTGAAAATATTTTAAGTCCCGAAGATTTTAATGCTAAATTGTTGTAATAGACCCGTCTTTAGCACACGAAATTTCTGTCAAATCATTTCTTATAAAAATAATATCATCCACATAAATCAAAAGGGCAGTAAATGATGAGTTATTTTTTCTTGTGAATAAAGAGTAATTCGTCTTGAACGTTGAAATCCTGCAAATTTAATCACATTAGAAAATGTTGAAAATCATGTACGGGATGCTTGCACATCTAGCTGGTGAATAAACCAATTTCTGGCTGCTGCAATGGTGAGAAAACACCTCAAAGTTGTTAATTTTGATGTTGGTGAAAAAGTTTCAAAATAGACATCTTTAATCTGAATGTACCTTTTGCAACAAGGCGCACCTTATATATGTCAAGGCTTGCCATGTGAGTTGTACTTTATTTTATAGACCCATTTGCATCTGATGGGTTTCTGTCTGGCGGGTAACGGTGTCAAGGTCCACGTTTGATTTAGCTGCAAGGCGTAAAGCTCTTCTTCCATGATTTTTTACCAATTTGGATCAAGGATAGCTTGGGCATAAGTGTGAGGTTCTTTGGTGGCTGTGATGTTAGCAAGATATGTATTATGTGTAGAAGAAAATCGTGAATTAGAAAGAAAATGATGCATAGGATACCTGGTTCCATTTGGCCAGTCTTGGGCAGTGGTCGAATGATTGGCTTGGGGGTCCTGTTACGTAGTCTTGAAGCCATGAAGGTGAGGTTGATGTGCGACTAGATCGTCAAACAGGAAGGTCGGTTGGAGAAGGTTTGATAATGGGTGTCAGACTTCCTGGCGTGGGAGAAGAAGGTTGGTCTGCTGGAGGTTTAGGTACATTGTGACGAGTAAGAGAAAAATGTTGGTTTGCTGGAGGTTTAGGTGCATTGTGATGAGTAGGAGAAGAAGGTTGATTCAGTGAATGTTGGACAGGAGTGGGTAAGTCAATGTCAATAGCAGACAAAATATCAATGGAGGTAAGGATTGCGGTTGGAACTATTGGCAGAATGGGAAAACACTTACATGGAAGGTGACATCCCAACTTGTAAAAAAAATGTCTGCATCTATATCAAATAATTTGTATCCTTTTTTATTGAGAGGATAATCAATGAAGATGCATTGTCGAGTGCGCGGATCAAATTTTTGCTTAGGTGAAACAGCAGTCGCATAACAAAGCAACCAAAAGTTTTTAGGTGAGAAAGTGAAGGTGGACGATTATATATCATCTCAAAAGCTGATTTATTTTTTAGTAAAGGTGATGACAAGCGATTAATGATATATGTGGCGGTTAAAACACATTCCCACAAAATTATAATGGTAAATGGAACTGAAATATGAGGGTTCGTGTTGTGTTTAAAATGTGTTTATATTTGCGTTCTACTACTCCATTTTTGTTGAGAAGTGTAAACGCAAGTGCGTTGACATTCAATATTTTTTTGAGAAAAAAATTACACATTAAAATAAATTTCAATTCGTTGTCAACGCAGATGGTTTTAATAGATGTTTGAAATTGATTTTGTGCAAAAGTAATGAATGATTCTAAGAGTTGTTGTATTTCAGACTTGTGATTCATAAGAAATAGTCAAGTACATCTAGTATAGTCATCGACTATAGTGAGAAAAAAAACGTTTTCCATAATGAGTTGGACTTTTATGAGAACCCAAATGTCACAATGAATAAATTAAATGGGGAATGAGATTTTATTGTGCTTAAAGGAAAGGTAGTCTTGTTTGTTTAGCTTTGGAACAAATACTACAATTATTATGAATGGAAATTAGATTTTTACTGAGGTAGTAATGAAGATCCAAGTTGTAGACGCGCTGGAGAAAGATATCTAAGACGTTTGTGCCATAAATCAGGGTCGGTCGAAATTTGAGATGTGTGGGCTAGGTTTGGAAGAGGGGACATATAATATAGGCTTGTGTGTTGTTTACCTGAGTCAATCATCCTACCTGTAGCCAAGTTCTGCAAAAGGCAACCATGTGGAGTAAAAACGACACAACAATTTAGTGAATTGATTATCTTATTAAGGAACCTGAGATTTAAATTAAAATAAGGAACACAAAAAAAGAACGTATCTTTGAGAGTGATATTGTCATTGAATTTAAGTGTGCTCGTAGATCAAATGGACGCAGTTGTGGACAAATTAACATTTGGAATAAATAATGATGAAATGTGTGTGAAAATTGTGAATAAGATGCAATGTGATTGGTTGCTCCGCTATCCAAAATAGATGGTTTTGTAAAAACAGAATTAATAGATGAGTTATGGACAAACAGACCTGCAACTTTTATAAACGTGTCATTTTTACCATTATTGTTGAGCGAGTAAACCGCCTTTATCAATGGTTGAATTTGATGTGAAGCCTTGTACCAAGTTTCCATCAGACTCGTTACTAGTTTTTGTCAAACATGATCTCTTATCTAGGGTATAAGAATAGAGAGACTATCATAGAACCAAGATCGGTGCTTTGATACCATATAAGAAGATGGTAAAAAAAATAAGATAAGATTTCTCTCTTGTGTGTATTTATATACATAACTCCCATGTACAGTAAATATATTGTATGAAGACTTTTTCTTTTTCCAAATTATACCTAGTTATATAGGGATCTACTATGATTCTATCGTACAATAACATAATGTATAATAATTACATATAATAATTACGTATAATTTAATATGTTAATAAAGACTATTTTTATTAAAAATTTAATCTGACTATTTTTAATAAAAAATTATATATTCAAAGGACCTAACTTAATAAATTGATAATACCTATCCACTTGCAAATAATACAAAATTAGTATTACATAATATGAGTCTGAGGAGTAGTAGTTCAGCGAATTTATTGTTGTTGGGTTCGGAGGCTTGAATGAGAAGAAGAAGCAGAAGTGTGATCGTAGGGTGTGATTCGCAGGGAGAAAGTGGGAGCACTAGCACCAGCTCCTTTCTCTCTCGCACCCAAACCTACGTGCTCTTATTAATTAAGCAGCAACAGTAGCTCTGAGGTTAGTTTAGTTTAGTTGGTGCCATGTTTTTGAAATTGGATATGAACATCGTTTTTTCCTCTTTTCTTGTGTTGCCTCTAAGGAGAATATTGAAGGAAGCAATTGTGGAGGAGAGATTCCATGTGTCTAACTTATTCTTTGAATTTTGTGTGGGATTCATCTTTATTTTTTTTCTAATACACTCCCTATAATAATTATTAAGTAAATTTCATATCAGTCTAAAGTTCAAATATTATTTAGGTAGAATTCGCTAATTATGTACATAATTATGTATAATATCGTAAAATAATTATATACAATAATTACGTATAATTTGATAATTATTATTTTATTAATATATAATAATTATAATTGTTGTCAACAGCTATCCAATGTTTAGGGTAGGTGTTACCGTAACTGATTAGTCTTAAAAAAATGCATTTTTCTTATGTTGTTTATGTTTTGTAAAAATTATAAAAACAGATATATAAAAAACATTTTTTCAGGCTTAATACAAACACAACTACATCACAATTCAAATCTCAATTCACATTACAAACATAATTATAAAGAAATGTTCTAACACCAATTGGAATCAACAAATAATTTGCATAAAATATAATATAAAATTGTTGATCATAATCTTCCCTACTATATAAAAGTATTGAAAACTATATCAAAATTTGAAAATATTATAAAACTTATAAAGAAATATTATATATAGAGACAGAAATAATGATCTGTAAATTTATTCACTAGTAAACTTAGTTTTATAAAAAAAAATTAAGTACATTATCAATATATTTCTAATGTAGTTCTGTATTTCTGAGTTAAACTATAGTCCATGAAACAACTACAACATTTATACTACCATTTAAGGTTATAAATAGTAAATAATTAATTTACTTTACAATGGTAGTATATTTAGAGTTTTTTTTAAGTGGTACGATTTTGGAAAATAATCTCCTAAATAGAATCCTGTGTGCTTTATTTCTCCAACTATCTCTCTGAAAAATATTTACGGTGAGAATTCGGGTTTCACTAAATTGAATTTTCATCTTTATTTTTTTCATGCAAAAAGAATTTCCAAAATTTGTTATTTTGAAGTTGAATTCTGAGATTTATTTTTTTTTCAATCGAAAGAAGGTCGTTCGGTGGAGATCAAAATTTGGTTTTTGAAAATTGACTTTAGTGTATAAATGTTTGTCCAGAATCAACTATGCGGTGATCAAATGTGTTTTGGAATTTTTTGCTTTATTAGAAGTGAATGAGAAAGAAGAAAGAAAATATAAATAAATTTAGAGAAAATAAAGTAAATAATAAATAATTTTAAAAAAAATTGTAAGTAAGAAATGTTTTGATAAATTTAATTAAAAATAGGGAGAATAAATTCTAAATGAGAAGAAAACATTATTAAATTGTGTAAGGTTAAATTATTAAATTTTTTTATGTCGTGAAATTAAATATTTATAAAATTGAAATAGAAATAAATATAAAATTTGAAAATTAAAAATTAAAAATAATAAATTTATAAAAGATAATATTAATACAAAGAGAATGAAATAAAATATCTTATAGACGTAACTAAATGTTATAGGAAAAATAAATGAACTTTTTTTTTGTTTTTTTGTATTTTTATAATAAATTTGAATATTGAAGAATAAAATTATAATAATTATTTCTAAATATATTTTTATAAAAAAAATATAATAAATTATAATATTGATACCAGAATTAAATGTTGGTATCTTTTTAATAGAATTGTTGAGGTTTTTATAAAAAAAATATTAATTAAATGGTTTAAAAAATTATAAATAAAAATTAAGTTATTTTGGTTGATATATACGTAGTGATAAAATAAATTAAGGGAATAAGTCTATAATTGGCTTTAAAAGAATAAGTGTACAAATTATAATTTTAAAACAAAAAATTATAATTAAAATGAAAGATGATGTAAATAAAGAAAGAGTTGTATATAAATGTATATTATAAAGTATAATATAAAGTATTATGTAATAATATTTAATTATATATATAAAAGAAAATATAAAGATAAATGAAATATTTGGTGACAACTAACTAAAATACAATTTATATATTAGTTAAAGGTGGGTGAAACAGAGTAATCAATGAAAGCATTACTAAATTATGAGTCAATTATTGAAGTGTTCATTTGGTAAATTTTTAGTTTGGACATACAATTTCCGTTGGATAAGTCTTTCATAATAGATTATTGCCTTAGTTGAATTGATTGGATCTTTAATTTGCCTTAGTTCAATTCTTTTTTCTTTTCCAATGTTTAGTTACATTTTTAAGTGAGACAATTAACTACCGTTATACTTAATCTAAAGCTTAAACAAAATCCGATTTCAAGCAATGGGTTGTCTAACACCTAAAAGAGAAGTAGATGGAGATTGCTTTTACACTATTTTAAATTATTAGGTTCCACATCTCTGAGAATAATATTCAAATTATTAGCATGAAAATATTTCATATGTTATTTGTTGTGATTTAGATTTTATTTTTCGTGTTTTTATTTTATTTTATCTACAATAATACTATTTAATGGTTATTATTTAATTATATAATTTAAAAATGACCATTCTAGCTAAGTTTCACATTAATTATAATTCAAACATTCATTTATGAATTCCAGATGTTTCCACTTCAAATCTACCGTTTGATCAATAGAAAATTTTCTAAGTCAAACTAAATATTACACTCATCTAATCATCTCCATTATTTTGATTAAACTCTAAAATATAAAATCTATTTAGTAAATAACTCCAATAATAAAAATTATTAACTCTTATTATCCTGAATTGACTTGAACTCCAAAAAAAAAAATAAGAAGCTTAGAACTCTAAGAATAAAAAACACTTACAAGTTTCTAACTCAAAACAAAATATCAATAAAAATAAACTTTAGAAGTTAGTTGAAAGGATTCTTAACTACTAAACCAAGATTATGAGAATAAGAGAAATTATAGAGTAAAATTGAACTTCCTGTTTTAAAAAGTATTCAAATGGATATGTTCCCAAACTTGTGACATGCAAAACTTTTGTTTTTGAAAAAAAAAGGACAAATGGGCCTTGTGCCAAGTTGTGATAGATTTCACCTAACTAAACCAGGTGTCTTTCTTCCTTCACCTCCATAATTTCTTTTATGCACCTCCATAATTTTTTTAACTTCAAAATTATCCTTGGACAAAAGGTGCAGGATTTGTCTTTTAAAATTCAGAATAAAAAAATTGTATTTGGAATCATTTCAAACTCTAGAGTTTTGAATACAAGTTTGGAATGTATTTTCTGAGTTCAAAAATATAATTTTGTATTTCGAATTTTAGATTTTGGAATGCATTTTTGAATCTATAAAATATTTTTCAAACTCTAAAATTCAAAATATAATTTTATAATTTAAAATTTTAAAATATGAAAAATGGGAAAGAGGAGTGTCAATAAAAGAATGAAGAAAATAACAAAATTTTCATTTCACGTGTTCTACGGAGGATGGAGGTGTTGGAAGAAAACTCACGGAGAAGAATTTCCCCTAAACAATATACAATTCTATGTTTTGTTTGTCCCAACAATTTTTACTATTATTTTTATTTTGTTTGTAACAACGTATTTTGGAACTCAATATACTCCCTACTAAAAATCATTAAATAAAAAATAATTTTAAATAAAAAAATTAATTTTTATATTTATTAAATTAAATATATTTTTATAGAGACTAAAAAAATTGTTGATATCTAAATTATTTTTTATTATTAAAGTTAAGTGATTTATCACGTAATCACAACTTCATAAGTGTTGAAATTTAAACAAAAAAATAGTTACGTGAGATTGGTAAGAGGGCAGCATGTTAGTATGGGTTATAAAGTTTTGATGATGAGATAAATAATGAGCAGATATGTATGTAGCATATGGTTAATTATGCAAACGGATTAGGAAGATATTCCTATCTAGCAAGCACGTAGCTAGCAATGAACCTAGTAAAATTGTCTTGGGCTAAACCACTAAGCTAGCTGTAGTTTGTGACTGTGTTGTTTGTTGTGCTAGAAAGCACAAAAGTATGGGGCCATGCATGCAGTGCTAATAATCTTTTTAGGGTTGTCACAGGCCAATGGTGATGCTTCCCACTTACACTTCCTCTCCTTTTTCTTCCCATTCTTTATTTTCCTCTCTTCTTTTAACAAATCCCCACTCACTCTCTCACCATAATACATAGATTTTCTGGTCATGCCCTTTCGAAAAGTGAGTCTCAAAAAACAGATTCCCGCACAAGCTTTACAAATTTCAACATGCTGCAGTATTCCTAGAATGAACTTCATTCGTAGTTGTTATCGTAAAAGTGTGATTTTATGGCATAAGCATTAATATAGAATTGGTTCGCTGGATTTTGCTAAAGGCTGCCACGGCTGAGCGTGCTTTTGAAAGGAATCAGCATCTGTAATTAGATATCAGAGAATAAATATTGAGGCAATCAAAGAACCACGTAACTTACTTGCATTATGGTAATTGAACTTTGAGGTGAGAACATCAGAGAAAATATTTTTATATCATCACAAACGAAGAATAATATAGCATGTTGCCTAAAATAAAATAAGATTAAGTTGGGGGGAAGAATTTGTTCTGGTTGGGAAGTGGAGGTGCATTTGGGCCATAGGAGCATAAACTTTTTTTGGTGAGTATATTCAAAGCATGCGGCAATTTGTAGGAAGGGAATGAGTATATAGATTCTTGAAAGCGAGTGTGTTTGCATTTGATAATCCATTCAGATAACCCACTCAGCTCATAGTGGGTTCAAGATGATCATGATGCTGTTGCCTCAATGTGGAAGCCATGTGATCATGTTGTGCCTTCGCATTTAATCTTTTACTGTTTCTGTTTTGAAGTCAAAATGAATATATCAAAGTCTTTGGAACCTTTTTTCTTAAATTCGCCGCAAATATATATGGACTTCTATAACTTGGAGTTTCTCTAAAATACTTTAACATTTTCAATAAATCAAAACCTATCATTAACATAACGTTTAAAATATCTTTAATTATGATGAAATTTAACAAATTTATCTTGCATATATATAGTAATTTGTAATTTCCTTGTAGAATTGAATTATTGAATATTGGTGGAGACACGTTCCTATATTGTGGATGGCAACAATAGTTTCAAAAGGCAATATCAGAGGCAAACGCACCAACCCAACTAGTAATTGTTCACACAAAGGACTCAAAACTATTCGAGTGTGAATAGCACTAAAGAAACATTTTTTCAACACATTTGACTAATTAGATACTATATATGCACCACAAGCAATGATTCCTTCTACGAAAATGTAAAGATTATGAAGACTAACAAAGTATAGCCTTCCTATTAACAAAGTATAGACTAACAATTTAGGTCATCTTTCTAAAAAGAAATCAAGTATCATTGCAAAAAATGGTTTTTAAGAGTGCTTAAAGTTCACTTATAACGATAATTTAACAATAGTTATTGATAAGTCACCATTAAAAGTTAAACATTACATCTATGATTGTAATATTTGTCGAATTATTTGACATGGCATTCGTAGCAAAAAAAACTATCATTAATAATTCATATTTTTCAAATATCTTTAAACTGTGTTTGATGAGAATTAATGTAGACAAAATGTAGAATTTTTTATTGAAAGCGTATATGACAACAATTGTAGTATGGTGTTTTTTTTATGTAGTTTATTTTTTGTTGGGGTCTAAACACTTGTATATAAAAATATATTTTCTGACTTAATACAAACTCAATTACTTCACAATTAAAATCTCAATTCACATTACAAATGTAATTATAAATAAATGGTCTACCACCATTTGGAATCAACCAATAATTTACATAAAATATAATATAAAATTGTTGATCATAATCTTAAAAAGTTCACTGCTATAAAAATATTGAAAACTGTCAAAATTTGAAAATATTATAAAACATTAAAAAAAAACATTGTACATATATATATCAATAATGATCTGTAAAATCCAACTACTATTCTGTAAATAACTCCAATAGATAAAAATTATAAACTTTTATCAGCCTGAATTGACTTGAACCCCAAAAAAAAATCAAGAAGCTTAGAACTCTAAGAATCAAAACACTTACAAGTTTCTAACTCTAAAAAAAAACAAAATAAGAATAAAAATAAATTTTAGAAGTTAGTTGAAAGGATTCTTAACTACTAAACTAAGATTATGAGAACCAGAGAAATTATAGAGTAAAATTGGAATGGATATGTTCCCTAACTTGTGACGTACAAAACTTTGCTTTTGAAAAAAAAAAAAGATAAATGGGCCTTGTGCCAAGTTGTGATAGATTTCACCTAACTAAACAATATAGGATACTTCTTCCTGCACCAGCTTACATCACCCATAATAAATATGAAAATACACTTTTGTCCTTCAGTAAAATATTTCGAATTTGTATAATTGATTTTTTTTTAAAACAAATATATTCCAAATTTTGAAGTATTTTTTAAAAGATTAACTTGTTATAAAATGTTAATTTCTAGATGCTAATAAAGGATAGTAAAATATAAGTATGATCAATTATATGATAAGATTAAAAAGATAAAAATTAATAAACTATTTGATGTAGAAAAGTGTTCCTATATTATTAATCTAAATTATAAAAACATTACAAAAGTAAAGAAAAAAATAAAAAGAAAAAAAGAAAAAGAAAAAGAAACAGAAACAAACGACTCACACGTTCAGAACATGTTTACAAATAATTCTCCCCAAGCATTTATATGAAAAACAATTAAAATAATTTTTTCTATAACTTAAATCGTGGTTAAACTAATTTGTAAAAATGCTTTCATGAACTTATATATAAATTAGTTTTAATTAATAAAAAATATTTCATGTTTTTAAACAATTGTGGAAAAGTTCATTCAAATATGTTTATCAGCTAGTAGGTTCTACACGTGGGTTAAGAAGAAGGGGAAATTTCAATTTGGGACTGTTTCTTCATGCACCTCTTCTCCCACCTCCATAGTATTTCCAAAAATGTTTTCTGTAATATTTTGGATTATGTAATCTGAAAGTCTTTTTTCAAATTTGTAATTAGCTTTTGGATTACATAATCCATAAGTTTTTTTTAGATGCATGATTAATTTCTTGATTATATAATTCATAAATCTTTTTTAGCTTCTGAATTATGTAATCCAAAAGTCTTTTTTAGCTTCTGAATTATGTAATTCAAAAATCATTTTTCAAATACGTGTTCTGATTACATAATTAGAAAGTTACTCTATAAAAATGACACAAAAAAGATAAAAATATATTTTTACGTTTGGTATGGGATAAGAGAAGAACACATGGTGGTGCAACAAAAAAACAGTCTCAATTTGGACATTATAAGCCTTAACATGGTTGTACTAGGCTGGGCTATTTTCCGTATGTACGGCCCAAAATAAAGAGGCCATCATCTGATAATGGCTGCTTCTTCTTGCACGTATAGGTTCTTGCCACACCTCCACACTAAATATAAAATTACTACTTTTTCCATCGATTAAAAAAGAAATAAAGTAAAAAATCCTATCCACCATTTTCGGCTCAATTCCCTATCTAGCACCATTTAATCTTTATTTTCCTATCTAGCACCCTTTTGTTTTTATTTCCCTATCTAGCACCCTTTTGTTTTTATTTCCCTATCTAGCACCCTTTTGTTTTTATTTCCCTATCTAGCACCCTTTTGTTTTTATTTCCCTATCTAGCACCCTTTTGTTTTTATTTCCCTATCTAGCACCATTTTAAAAATAAATAAATAAATAATAATTTATTTATTTTTATAATTTTAATTTTAATTTTGAATGCATTAAAAAATAAATATTTTTAATGTTTAAAATAATTATAAATATAATGAATGAATAAATAAATGAGTTTTTACAAAATAAAAATAAAAAAGTAATAAATTAAAAATGTTTAGTTTAAAATTTTTTTTTTAAATGAAGAAAATAAAAAATTAAACTATACAACAACATAAAAGTTGAATCTATAAACATAAATTAACATTTATTTTTATTATTATTGATGATATAATCATGTTAATTTCAAGTAAAAAATACAGGATATAATTATAAAAAAACCAAAGTCAATTAGTATTAATTAATAGTGAACACATAAATAATATTGAAGTGTCTACCCTAAATGCAAAATTCTAAAAAAAAGCTAAAGCAAATGCTACACTTAATGCTTAAAAATGAGACCAAAAAAATGCAAAACTAAATAAGTATAGAAAATAAAAACAGCAACAATAAAATAAAAACAAAAAATAAATATAAATAAAGAATGACAGAAAAAAAAATAACAACTAAAAACATAAAAGATATAAAATAAAGGCACAACAAAATAAGATAAAGATATAAGATATAAAAAAAATTCAAACAAGATAAAGATAAGAGATATAAAGCGATATTAAATAAGTATATGTTGATCATAAAAAGGAAAATAAATAAAAGATGATCATTCATTTGATATTTTCTATAGTTTGTGCAAAATAAAACATAATTAATGACGAGAATTGCACAATCCAGTAATTTTTTTTTATAATTTTAATTTTGAATGCATTATAAAAATATATTTTTAGTATTTAAAATAGTTAGAAATATAATTAATGAATAAAAACATAAATAGAAATAAATAAAGAATGGCAGAAAAAATAATAATATTGTCAAACATCAGGACACACAAAAAGAACGTATCCCAACATTACTAGACCGTTTACTTTTCGTCATTAATTATGTTTCATTTCGCACAAACTATTTAATGTACCATTGAAGAACATATTAAATGAATGATCATCTCTCATTTATTTTTCTTTTTATTTAGTATCGCCTTATATCTCTTATATTTATCTTGTTTTGATTTTTTTTTTTTATATCTTTTATCTTTATCTTATTTTGTTTTTCCTTTATTTTATACCTTTTATGTTTTTAGTTATTATTATTTTTTCTGTCAATCTTTATTTATTTATTTATTTATGGTTTTTGTTTTTATTTTATTGTTGTTGTTTTTATTTAGACTTATTTATTTTTGCATTTTTTTCTTCTCATTTTTTAAGCATTAAGTGTAACGTTTGTATTAGTTTTTTTTAGAATTTTGCATTTAGGTAAACACTTCAATATTATTTATGTTTCCACTATTAATTAATACTAATTGACTTTGTTTTTTTTTATAAATATGTCCTGTATTTTTTACTTGAAATTAACATGATTACATAATCAATAATAATAAAAATAAATACTAATTTATGTTTATAGATTCAACTTTTATGTTGTTGTAGAGTTTAATTTTTTATTTTCTTCATTTAAAAAAAAATAATTTTAAACTAAACATTTTGAATTTATTACTTTTTTATTTTTATTTTGTAAAAAATAATTTATTTATTCATTAATTATATTTCTAATTATTTTAAACATTAAAAATATTTATTTTTTAATGCATTTAAAATTAAAATTATAAAAAAATAATAATTTATTATTTATTTATTTATTTTTAAAATGGTGCTAGATAGGGAAATAAAAAATAAAAGAGTGCTAGATAGGAAAATAAAAACAAAAGGATGTTAAATAGGTAAATAAAAACAAAAGGGTGCTAGATAGCGAAATGAAGATGTAAATGGTGCTAGATAGAGAATTGAGCCACCATTTTCACCTGATTCCTTCTTCTGTTTTTTCTTAGCGCGGCACACCTTATTCCTTCTTCTCTTTTCTCTTAGAGCAACACTCACCCTAGTCATCCGCAACATCCCATTTGCGCTCTTTGAAAATTTTCTGGTGGTTCTTTTCACAATTTGAGAGCATTTGACATGCCCTTTATGGTTCTGTGCTGGAAAATAATAGTTTCTTAGATGTATTTCACTGCACTGGTTTCTCATTGTTGCTTGCTTTGATTTTTCATTTTAGGATTTTAAAAATATTATGAATTATGTAATTCAAAAGCCAATTTAAGATGTGAGAATGTTTTTTGAATTTATATAATCTGAAAGTAATTTTTTGAAAAAAATACATTATAGATTACATTACGGAAGTATTTTTCAGATTTGAGAAAAACTTTTAAATTATGTAATTTATAATATATTCTTTAAAAAAAATTCTTTTAGATTTTACTCAATCCGAAAAACACTCCTATAGAATTAGGATTACATAATTTAGAATATATTTTTTTAAACACATTTTAATTACGTAATTCAAAATATAAATCTACATGATTGGTTAATTCATAACGTTTTATTAAATTTTGGAATAAATTTCAGATTGTCTAATATGAAATGTACACAAATATTTTAATTAATTTTAGGTTGTGTAATCTAAAAAAATATCAAATTAAAATAATTAGAAAAACACACTCCATAACTAAACCTTAAAAAAATAACTTTTTTACATAAGGGTAATTTTGGAATTATAAAATTTATGGGGACGTTGCAATAACCTATGGAGGTGCAGGAAGCAACCCTGATCATAATGTCTGTTAGCATATGCATGTAATGAGCCAAAAAAAAAAGTAGCACATTTTTGTAAGATTCTGGAACAGTATAGCCCTATGGCCTTTTCAGGCAATGAATCCTTCTTTTGAGCTGTTTTGCACAAATGCAAGAATCAAAGATTTTGCATGAAATATATTCAGTGGTTGGGCTTTGTCAGTCGGAAGTGATACTCAACACCACCTGCATAAAGTTCAGTTTTCATTGGGCATATATACCTCTACTATTTCACTACTTTACTTTGGTCTTGGGATAATGAAAAGGAACGTAGGAAAAGAAATTGACCTTAACTAATTTTCTCGTAACAAGTTATTAAATGTAAACTCAAAAAAATATTGTACCAACTATAACGAATATGTAATAATTTGATTCAGAAGTATAAAAATGAACGGTGAATTCGGCCTTAAGCAAAGAATCTTCTTTACACTTTGTCTAAAAGAAAAAATAAATGTAGCATGGCATCTAAAAATTCTTCCACACTCCCTTGTGTTTTCTCTACAGAACAAGACATCAAATAAAGGCATTGCATGGTAAACTTCATTCCCTATATTATGTCGATAATTAAACATCTCTATTGGACGCTACACATTCACCACATGTTTATGTTACATTAGAACACCCGATCGAAATTCAAGGTTGTAGTTGCAGCATGAGTAATTTGGAGGGACAATAGTGGTAACTGGAAAGTAGAAACTGAAAAAAATGGCATCAACAGGGAGGGATCACAGGAGTGTCCGCAGAAGGGCAAGCTTTCCTCGAAGCATAATGGAGGGTATTTCAAGGGCAATGGAGGATGGTATAGGCTTTATAGGAAGAGGAAGAAGAAGAAATCAACATCCTAATTTTCCTTTGCAGGCTCAAGAAAATGTTTCACAATCACATGATCAAGTAGTGGTTCAAGAGGAATGGAGTTTTCTAGAGAGTTTTGAGCAGCAATATGGCACCAAACACCCTTTCTTTTATGCTTGCCGTCTCGGGGAAACCATTAAGTTAGCAGAACAAGACCACAAGTTCTTGTTCATGTACCTCCACTCACCTGACCACCCTTTTGCAAACGTTTTCTGCAAGGAAACGCTGTGTTCGGAGCCAGTGATTCAGTTTCTTGACGTGAATTTTGTTTGCTGGGGAGGACTTGCATACAGAGGCGAGGGCTTGCAAATGGTTGCAACGCTAAGCCCTGACACCTTTCCCTGTTGTGCTGTCATAGCCCCTACTCCTGGTGAAAGCATAGCAGTTCTGCAACAGGTTGGTTAACTTTCGAGACACACATTTATGCCTTTTGTATGGATTATGCATTATTCCTCATATATGCAAGATGCTTTAAAGAAATTGGCTAAGTTAGTTATTGCCTATGTTGTTGTATTTACTTTTCTGGTAATAAAAATATAAGGGTGAGAAGGTGATATCCTAAGTCCAAACCCAAGGTAGGAAGGCTTCCTAGCTTATGAAACATCTAGAGAGAAATTACATTTACCCAACCTTGGAGACTCAGAAGATTCAAAATATGACTTGTCAAATGAGAGATTCTATCCTACTTTACTTGATCACGTACTTGTGTATTTTATGCTGTTGTATTGATTGTGGTGAAATTATGTAGATCCATGACTGCACCATTAGTTATAGCCTGTTTTATACGCATTTTTCTTTTGGTTTTCAGCTAGAAGGACCCCTTTCACCTGCTGAGCTAGTGGGGATTCTACAAAGAACATTGGAAGAACAAGGGGTGGCTTTTGGAAGTGCTAAAGCTAAGCAGGAAGAAAAGATTCGAGCAGACCGTAGGCTTAGAGAAGAACAGGATGCTGCATATCTTGCAGCTTTGCAAATTGACAAGGTATTTTAACTACCAATTTAAGCTTAATCTAAATATACTCTTTCATTTTAAGTGTTGCTTCTTTCCTTAAAAAAAATGATTAACTAACACTCTGCCAAATATAGGAAAAAGAAAAACTCAATAATTTACCTTCAAGAGAGGGAGGTCAGAAACAAGTGGAAGCTCACAGCACCAAAAATTATGGGAAAGTGATGAACAGTTCTATGAATGTCACTAAACAGAACAGCAGAGTGAATGAGTCCACTAAGGGAGTTGCAAGTAAAGGAATGGAGTCTCAACCCACGCAGGTACATATACTTGAGTACTACACAACAAAGCTAGAAGCATGTAAAGTTTAACTTCTGTTGAACTTCACTTTGTGTGTAAATTTGATGTTGCAGATACTCATAAGGTTTCCAAACGGGGAGAGGAGAGAGCACACTTTCCTTTGCACAGACAAAATCCAATCCATTTTCTCATACATCGATTCATTAGGATTGCCAGGGATTGGAAACTACAGATTGATATCAAACTTCCCAAGAAGAGCTTTCGGTGTTGACCAAATGAGAATGACTCTCAAAGAGGCTTCCTTGTATCCTAAAGCTAGTGTGTTCCTAGAGCCTCTTGGAGCTAGAGTCCCATAACATAACCCCATTTAAGATGCACAACTCTGCTGTTTACCAACGTTAATTTCAATTTGGATTAATCAAAATGAGAGCAAAAAGGTTATTATATGAACTTCACTTCAGCTCTTAAATTGATTGAGATTTGACTGCATCTCCAACACAATTTCTGGATTTCATTTAGATTATCATTTCAACACCGTTTTAACTTGTTCTGCTTCTCAGGAAACGCATAATAATTCAAATTCTGAGTGCATCGATACCTTATTATTTTCTTCATTTCTTTCCTTCATCTGCCAAAACCAAGTGCATAAATACCTTCATCATTTAGAAAACAAGTACGAACTAAATTCGTTAAAGAAGACTGATAGGATTAAGAAATATATAAATTCCACGATATAGATAATTGACTAAAGATGAAAAATGTATGACAATGTACAAAAGGTTAAGGTTAAATGTAATGAAAATGAAAATAAATAAATATTAAGATATATAAATGACGTGCAGTGTATTTGAATGATTGAATTGAAACTTCTTTTAAGAAAAATAAATAAAACAATTAAATATAAGATAACCATAATACACTGATATACTTCATCAATTATTTTAATAATAAATTTTACATTTTTCAATAATTATTTTAATATGACAATTATTTTGAAATAATATATCTAAGTATATGTTACGTCCTTAATAAATAATTACAATAGTACATCATAAGAGTATAATAATATAATTTTTTTAAAAGTTATAATTGGAACGAAAAATACATATTTTTTTCGTTAAAAATAACGAATCAGTGATTTTCTCCCTAAACAGAGTAAGTTTTATTGTGTTTGTCTGTTTAAAAGTTATTAGTTTTTTTCCGTAGACTGTAAAATGAAAACTACAGGTATGTATAATACTCTGTTTTTTTTAACATCAAATCTTGTTAAAAATGTGATTTATGATTTAGAATCTCGTTATTTTTAACTGTAAAAGAATCTCGTTTACTTTAATGGTTAAATAACCTTTAAAATTATTTTGGTCATCCATTATGTTTATATATATATATATATATATATACATAAAGGATTAAAATAATTTTCCATTGAATTTTTTCTGCAATTTATAAAATTTAAAACACTGACAAAATCAAACTCTAATTCGTGATACAGTGTGTAAAGAAACAATTACAATTTTTTCTTATTCAGAATGAAAAAAAAAATGGCAATACCTTCCCAGGATTAAGGTCACGGAAGCAATCTCCAAAAAAAAAGATTTGAAAGTTGGGTAGTGTCGTGATCATAGCCACTTCAGTAGCAGTTTATGAGTTTTCCAAATTCCATCAGATAATTTCGGATCAAACAACAGCAACTTTACAACCACAGCTCAGGTAAATTCATCTTCAATTATGCACTCAGTAGTAGCTACAACCAGGGAAGTAGATCTCATCTCAGCCAAAGTACGCGTTTTCCTTAACCCGATTTTTGATTAGAAGGGGTTTTTCTATGACTATCACATCATTTTTCTAATGGAAGTCCCCAAATCCCCTTCCAAATACAAACGAATTGCCAAACACAAATGGCTCATAAAATTCGGTTTAGTCATTTTGGTGATGCTGCTATTGTTTCTGGGTTTTTATCTCGAGTCAGAAACCGGCAAACTCAATGCGTCGTCGTATTACACCGTGGTTGTGGATTGTGGAAGCTCTGGGACACGGGTGAATGTGTATGAGTGGATGGTAGGGGTGAAGGGAATAAACAAAGGGAACTTGCCAGTGCTGCTGCACTCCTATCCTGATAATACAACCAGGAGGAGCTCACTTTGGAAAAGTTCTTGTCAATATCACTGTATGCAAACTGAACCCGGATTACACAACTTTGTTAATGATTCTTTAGGAGTGAGACAAGCTTTGGAGCCCTTGATTGTGTGGGCCGAGCAAGTGGTGCCGCAAGAAATGCGTGGCGATACTCCTGCTTTTGTCTTGGCTACTGCTGGGTTAAGGGGGCTCCCCAGGCAGGACGCTAATAGGGTCTTGGGAGATATTGAGGCTGTTGTGAAAGCTCATAGCTTTATGATGAGCAAGAGCTGGATAAGGGTTTTGAGTGGGAAGGAGGAAGCTTATTATGGGTGGGTGGCTTTGAACTACAAAATGGGTTCCTTTGATGATAGCTATCCCAAGTCTCCCACTTTGGGACTTCTTGATATTGGTGGCTCATCATTGCAGATTGTGGTAGAGATAGATGGTGCTGGTGATGATGTGCATGTGATGAGATCAAGGCTCAGATCAATGGAGCATCGGATTATGGCATATTCATTGCCTGCATTTGGCCTAAATGATGCGTTTGATAGGACAGTTCTTATGCTCAGAAACAATCAAAGTGAGGAAAGAACTGCCAGTATCTCTGAGCTCAGACATCCTTGTCTGGTATCAACTTATGTACAAAACTATACATGTCATTCTTGCCCTGGATTGGCTTCCATTTATAAGAAAAATGACAGCCAACACCAGGAAAGTGAACTTTATTCTTTACGTCTTACTGGAGAACCTGATTGGGAGCAATGCAAAGAACTAGCTATTGCTGCCGCCATGAACCCGAGTGATTCCAAAGTGTCACATCTGACAGTTAGCAAAAATTGCCAAGCTAGTTCGTTTTCTGGTCTTGGTAAGGGTATAATCATTTGTTTGCTTTGTAGTTTTCTTATTTTATCAATTCACGCCTTACTATTTTTATAAAATTTTATCTTGTCCTTCTTGAAGTCTATAGAATATATATGTTAATTGAAAATTATAATAATTTCATTACGGCAAATTTTACCGGTTGGTTTGGTTTGGTTTGGTTTGTGACCAGTGGCTATATGTAGTTACTTTCATTTTCTCAATCTCTTACCTGTTCTCCAAAACTCTACTTTGTAAAATCATCGAAATGAAAAATAGATCAAACAGTAAGGAAACATCATCCCATCCCTTCTATTATCAAACCAAAAAGTTCACTTGTTAATTGTGTGAAACTATATCATTTTTTATACTAAGGTTGGCTGCTGTCCACCTTTTCTTTATGGTATTGTTGACATTGTACAGCCCTAGCTCCCTGATAACATGGAAGAAGGGGTGCTGTTAAAAGTTCTGTTTCTATTATGCGCTGCTATGAACTTACTGTGTTTCGTTACGTACCTTGCAGGCACTGATATAGTTAATTTAACAGCTGTTGCACACCCAATCAAGTTCCATGCTTTATCTGGATTCTTTTTTGTCTACAATAAGCTAAATTTGACCCCAAGAACCAACGTAACAATGGTTTGGGAGTCAGGCAAACAAATATGTTCAAATTTATGGTCTGGTTTGGGCAGTGTTTCTGATAATCCAAATTATGCTGGACAATTTTGTTTCCAGGTGGCTTATTTGGCATCATTGATTGATTATGGTCTGTGTCTTGGTGATGTTGAAATGGTATTTGGCCCAGGTGACATTTCGTGGACTTTAGGAGCTGCATTGATTGAAGGGAAATTTTTGTGGTTAAACAGTAGAAGCCACAAAGCCCATGTTATTATTTCAACTTTAAAGAATGTCAAGGTTATGTCTTCTCCTACTGTTCTCTTTGCTGTACTCGTATTACTTTTATTGATTGTTTATTGTAGTCAAATTAAGCTACCAATGCCAAGTAGAAGGGTTTCTACTCCTGGCTCATCTTTGCCATCTTATACTCGTGTAAGACTTCGATCTAACTAATATATTTTGGCATTTTTGTATCTGTCCTTTGCATAATTCATTTTTGAAGAATGACATGATATTGAAAGCTTTAGAAATCAATGTTTATTTACTTTGACTCACTCAATTTTTAAAACTGACACTTTAATAAGAGGAAACTAACTTTTGTCCCCAATGTTTTGGTACCAATTGCACAATACTAATGAAAAATAGTTGAGGGATTGTCATGTATTCGCAGTTACATTTTCAATTGATGTAACCTGAAGTATTTTATGTACCTAAAAGTCATCCAAGTCACATTTGGGGAATTCTGAAATTAAGAATATGGCTTAAGAAGTCCAAAATATGTTCTTTATATGAATATTTGTCTATGATTCAGTACTTGTACAATGTTAACATTTGATATTAATGACTTACCTTGCTTGTATAAATTATTGTTTGAACATCAAACATAGAAGAAATAAATATAATATGATTGTAGTATAAATATAATTGCTATAAACATTCTAAGTTCCTTTAATTGATATTTCTTTTGCCCATTCTATTTCTTTCTTGATTTTTATGGGTCACCTGATAGATCCAGGGACTTAGATAATGAAAGATAGCTTTCACTGGCTGCTAACTCCTTTGGCCTCTAGACTGACTAATTTAAGTTTTTTTCATAGCTGAAGAGAAATTTTTATTAAAACAGTAGTTTTGATAGCATAAGATATCCTATGAGTACAGGGCATAAACCCACCCAAGAATTATGAGGTGCATACATGTTCCTGTTCACTACCATCATATATTACCAAAAACCCCGCCCCTACATGGAGTGACTAGTTAGAGTTAGCTTTAAAGCAATGTTATGTGGAAGAGAGAAAAACGAAGAAACTTACGCTTTGTAATATCTTCTGTAGTTGAAGACATTTAGCTATAAATATAAATTCATGACGATTTTTCTGTGAAGGAATGCTGCCACCAGTCTTTTCTACACGCTTTCTTTTATTTAGCAAAATTCACAGGCATCTCATCATTAAATGATGTAGGTCCCTCGCTTTATTTGGTAGGTGACACTCCCATGAACATGTGTGTGTTCAAAAGAGCATAATGCTTCTTGTTTGATTTAGTACATTTTTTTATAACCATATATCTACTTGATTCTTTGTTGCATTTGATTCCAATTTTCCTAGTTAGTGAAGTACCCCTGGCCACACTTATTTATAAATCTGGGAAAGGAGTGTTGTGCCTCATGGAGGATTGAATTAATCCCTGAACCCCGATCTTACGAGGCAACATATTATATTCATTGAGGGCAAATTTAGTGCTCCTATGGCTACTTCAAGTTTGAACCTTTTATTATTTTCTTCTTCCAATCCTATCATTAACATTGAATTTAAGTAAGAATAAGTTTTCACAGACTAGGACAAATTGCAATGACTTAAGTTGAAAAAAACAGAGTCTCATGTCGCTCTTTTAAAACATTCCGAAAAACATCATCCTGGAGAAATCTTTCGTTCGTGTCACATATTCTCAAAACATAATTGAGATCGGGAGCCGGAAAAACTTGATCACTTCCTTGAGAAATGACCTTCAACTTGATCGATCTACTGGTACGATTCTATTTATCACAAGAAATGAATCTCACTTTATAAATCTTCTTAACACTAAAGACTATGCATAAGTTATGGTTTAATTCTCTTACGGGCTTGTTTGGGTTGGTTTTAAATCTTTTAAAAGATTGGTTTTAGTTAATTACTTAAACTAGACTAACTCAATCCAACCTGATTATATTCAGTTGACTACACAGATTCATATTGTTACTACATTACAAATGGGTTTGCATAGTTTGGAGCTTCTGCCTCCAATGTGGTATGCAGGAGTATCAGTTGTCAATGTCATGATCTATTACATCATGATTATCTATATTGTAGCAGGTCAATTTTCGCACGGTAATTTTCTCTTAAAACATTCTCCTCTTCAGAAAATTTGGCTTTGTTGTATACTGACTTAAAAATCAGCATGACCCACCATCCCTCGAAGAACATGCAGACAACCCATTTGCAGGTTCCTAAGTTCTAGTGTCATTGTCCATGCTACACTAACCTGACTTTTCATGTTTCGTCTTCTGTTCCTCTACCTTTTCTCTCAAAGTTTCCACCTTGGCACGCTTCTCGGCAACAGGGTCCCTGGTGATCAAGGTAGCTAGTTAGAGGATATTATGCATGGAGTATGGGTTATAAAGGAGGAGTTTATGAAATCGGGCACACTGGTTCCTCTATGTGCATTCAGGCAAACAGGAAAAGGCTGAACCTTTGTCATTGCTGTACTTCCAGTTCCAGCTGTAAAGTTCATTGTGAATGAATCTCAGACGTGGGTACATATAATCAAAGCATACTGAACTCAATTGACTGAGAAACTTGAACATCAAAACAATCACAGAATAATAGTTGTATTTGAAAGCAAAGTTGAAATGGAATCAATTTTTCTTTGAAGTACAAATGTACAAGTTCAAGAACATTAATTAGACTGTTTTGAATGCTTTCAATGAACTTTTAGCTTGTTGGATAGGGTAGAGAATGAATATTTAAAAATATGAATAACTTTTTTTCATGGTCAAGCACATGCTAAACACAAATTTGTGGTTTTTTTTACCAGACCTGGTTAAATGCATGATTGACCAAAAGAATATATATATATATATATATATATATATATATATATAACTTTTTCGTTACCTTTTATTACAAATTTACTTTTGAGATAGAAATAGTTTTCTCTATGCTTCATCTCAACTAAATATTATTTACAAAATTAAAATTGCTCCATAAAATTTACAAACGTTACGCATTACGGTCAGACTTCCACTTGTGTGATTTTATGTAGGTAAAGGGATATCTAAAATCTTTTCTGACCTTGTAAGGAGAGATATCTTTTCTTAACATAAATTTTCTTTAAAGAAATCTCCTAAAAACTCATCAAATAAGGATGATGGAGACTTGTTGTGCTGCATTAAAGAGTACAATTTAAAATTATTGATGACATGTTCAAATTTTAGAAATTAGATTTAACACTTTTTGAATGTAAACGAACATACTCCTATAGTATACTCCGCTTGAGTGACTTGAATACTTACGCACTTTCTAAGTACATAAATAATGTAATGCATATTTAAATTATTGGTAAAATGTATCAATTTTCACGTCTTGTCGATTCATTTATGTTGATAAGATATCTAGTGTGTAAACGAACCAAGTCATGATATCACTTGATGGAAAAAAATGCACGCGGAAGTAATACATATAATGACAAATCAACTGCAGAAAATAAACAACATAAGATTTAAATATATATTACAGAGGAGACACAATAATTAAGTTCACTCATTAAAACATGGTGTCTAGTCAGTCCAACCCAATTAGTTATAACTTCACACTAAACATGTAGCACACACGAAAGAGAAAGAGATAATACAATTAGTTTGTAAACAATGAAATATGTAGAGAGAAAGGTCATGTGAGTTGCTTTATAGCAGGAAAACATGATGCTTGGACTAAAAATAAGATATTTTCATTATATATAGAATAAAATAAATATTAGAGAGTAAAAACAATATTTAAACAAAATGAATTTATCTTTTATATAACTTGCAAAAAATAAACGTTGAAAGTGACATGTTTTTGAATTTAAAAAAAAATTCAAGTTATTACTAAATATTATAATTAAATTAATAATTCATAAAAAAACATATTAATGAGTTATAATTAAATATAGTTTTCATTAGTTTCATGTATAAGTATTAAAAATAAAAAATAATAACTCCAGTATATAAAAACTTGTCTTTTAAGTTAGAGATATTAGAATTAGAAATTAATCATGTTATATATATTAGCGGCGTTCCCGCACATGTACATCCGCATTTTTTATTTTATTATTATTATATGTATATAAATGAAATATAGATTTATGTCTATGTGTATTTATATGTATGAGAGACACAAAGAATATGAGATACGCAAAGAGCATGAACGTCATGTTATTGAGTTTCAAAATATTTGAGAAAGAAAAAAGAAAAAATGATAATAAAATCCAAAAAAAAATCAAATTTTGAGAAACAGGAACCATCGTGAAAATAAAAAATAAATGAAATATATATTTCAGAAAAATAAATTAAAAAAACATGAACCATCACAGCTACTATTTCAAATAAATGTTTTGATATGTTTTAAAAAAAAATAGAAAATGGCTATGTACATACTACATTAATAAAATTAAATATTAATATAAATATAATATAGGAAAAAAATTGAAAACAAGGGAAAGAGTGGAATTTAATATATATATTTATATAATAAGAAATTTATAGATAATAATATATTAAAAATAGAGAGGAGGGGGTGTGGTATAGCGGTGGAGCAACCTTAAAAGGTCCACCCACCACTAACGTGGTAGTAAGGAACAGCACAGAATAGATAGAAAGAATTGCAACACAGAGAATGACGATCATGCGTACTCTGTACCCAACCGTCGCTGCTCCTCCTCTTTCAAACTTTTCTGTTAGGACCAATTTCCCTGTTCGATGCAGCAACCTTCACTCGCAACCGCAACTCGACTCGCGCAAGGCAACCACTTCTTTTTCAATTTTCCATCCATCGCATTTCACACTTTTTTTCTCTCTAAGTGCACAATCACAGTTAAATGCTTCGTCAAATCAAATGCTTAACTTTTAATTTACCGCATATCCTCGTCATTTCATTACTCTCTTAATTTTTTTAAAAAAAATTTGCAGTTAGTTCTTTCAGTGAAGGAAAAGCTTGAAAAAGAACACCATAGTCTCCCTGTTGGAAAAAATGGAAGGGATGACGAAGATATGATACTGTGGTTTCTCAAAGATCGCAAGTTTTCTGTTGAAAAGGCTATTTCCAAGTTGACTAAAGCCATTGTATCCTTCTTCTCCCAATTGTATCAATGTTCAATTTTATTCATAAGAAATCACCACCATTGTTTAGATTCTGCTTGTTTGAGGAGTGGAGAAATAAGGGAACTTGACAAATTTTACTTTCTACATGCCTGTGTGTTTTGATCTGTCCGAAAACGAACCTTGTTGACGTGTTCAATGTGGATTGTAAACTTGGGTTTTGCTCTGATGCGTTTTGACCATGGTGTGCTCTAAGCAATTGAGGTCCAAGGTCTTGAGTTTGGCTAACACTCCAGCAAGGCTGACACGCCATGGGGATGGGTGTGTACCTGTAAAAGACACTCATACTTTCAAATCATTAAGGAATCTACTGCGTCAAAGCTATCCATGGTCAGCACCCACCAGAGTGAAATCCAAGTCAAAAGGTCACCTCATACATGTCAATTAGATCCATTTTGGATATATCATAATTAATCTTGTTCGTATTAATTGGATTAATTTTCATTCAAATTTCCGCCTACTCAACTTGTTAATTTGCTTTCTACTCTATAAGAAATGGCGTCAAGATTTTGAGGTCTCTAAATTGACCGATGAAACTGTTAAAGATGCTGCTCAAACTGGAAAAGGATATGTACACGACTTTCTAGATATTAATGGCAGACCTGTGCTTGTGGTGGTTGGATCAAAGCATATTCCTATGGTAAGAGTAGAAGTGGTAGTTGTTAACTTGTTAGTATTTTATTGTGCTTTATTACTTTATATTCCTTGTTATTTTTATATTCCGTGAAATGAAACTGATGCGAGAAAATGTTAATACTGGCATGCAGCAAAAATTTACTTTGCAGTGAAGGATATGTTTTTCAATTTTCTGAGAATAAATTTGTGCAATTAAGAGTTTGACGTTGGTACTCTGATTTTGTGTTTGAATACCTGTTTAGTTTAGAACATCAATGACCATAGAGACATGGATTGATGTTGGAAGTTCATTGGGAAGAGGGAAATGAGTAAAACAAACACACTCTCTAGCTTCAACAACTTCCGTGCCATGCTTCCCCTCTTTCTGCTCCTAGCACTTCATCACTTGCAATTGATACTTCTACTCTGTATCATAGATCTTAAATTTTGGGGAATTAATGTGATTACCTAATTTTGGTACAAATTTCTGGTTGTAAGTATGTGCAACTTGATGTCACTTGGCACAACTGAGGTCAATTTTTGTTCATTATCTCACTTTCTGCATTACATATTACATACTATATTTTCATATTTATGTTTATGGATAAACCTCAGATGTAACCAGCAGCCTCATGACCTTTGGAAAACTGTTTATGACAATATGGACAAATAATTATGTCACAGGCACTGGACCCCGCAGATGATGAGAGGCTGTGTGTTTTCTTAATTGAGAAGGCATTGAGTAAGCTTCCACCTGGGAAAGAACAAATACTTGGAATAGTTGATCTCAGAGGTTTCAGAACAGAAAATGCTGATCTTAAATTCTTGACATTCTTGGTAATACTTTTTACTATCTGCCAAACATAATTCAGTTAAGAAGTCAGCATTATCATCACCTAATGTGGTTGTGCAAAGAGCAGCACGACAACTAATATATTTCTTTATTTTTGGCAGTTTGATGTATTCTATTGTTACTATCCTAAGCGATTGGGTCAAGTACTATTTGTGGATGCACCTTTTGTTTTTAAGCCAATTTGGCAGCTAGTCAAACCCTTGTTAAAATCGTACACTTCTCTGGTAAGTGTTTCACGTCTTAAATGTGTTTATTAATATGAAAATAGTTGTTTTCCCTTTAAATTTTTGTGAATTTCCTTGGAATGTGAACTGGTTTACTGGGTTCTAAGTTAAGGTAAAAATAAGTGTTGTTCATTGTAATTTGATCTGACATCACAGAAATAGGAGGCAATCTGCTGAAGAGTGATTGTAGTGGTTGTAGCTGACCATGCATTCACCTTCTGAATTTGAGGTTGAGGGCTCATGTCTAAGACCCCTCCCAGGAATAATGAGAGAAAAGAGATGAAAAATACTCTTTCTGTTCATTCCTCATAATTCACTACGGCAGGTAAGGGAGAATAACCAAAAGCATAACAAAAAGTAAAGGAATGCAATAACAAATGCATAACAGAAAAGAGAGGAATGTAATAACAAACATAATAACAACCCATAGCGGATTGACACCACAGCACTAAATATCTAGGCCAGATTTGAGGAATCTTCAGTGCAGATAAGCATCCCAACCTAAGGGATGATGTTTTGGGGCTGTGTTTAGGCTTGATATCCTCCTCACTAATGAGCCCAACTTCAGATGTAGCTTCTGTAATGACTGGATCAATAGGTACTGGGCTGCTACTGTTCCTACCACAATGTTCCCATCCACGAATTCGCTCATATCTTTGGGATGGCGATCATGTGATTGGCTTTACGTGGTGATTAAGTCAACTAGCTGAATGTAATGGGGCTTCCGTGATATGGGACATAAGATTGTTGGCTCATATTTTGAAGTTGAACAAACTATAATGATTAATTACAGCACTATTTGGCATTAGATATCAATTCTTTGTGCTGCTCCCTCTTCATTTTCTTCTAATTCTTTCTTCTGCCCCTCCCTCCTTTTATTTTACAGGTGAGATTTTGCTCTGCGGAGACTGTTAGGAAGGAATATTTTACGGAAGAAACTTTGCCACCAAACTTCAGAGATTGAAAGTTGGATGGAATAAAAAAGTACGGAAACTTTGCAAACACATTCTTATTAAGCGCGTTTGTCTTGGGACTTTGAAGGACCAATATGTAGATCTGACAACAGCAACACAACATTTATTTAGTTAAAAACTTAAGAGAGCTACAGAAAGGAATTTGATAATAAAAAAAGTGCTGATATAGGTACCCTTAATGTTAAAAACTTAAAAAGAGCTAAAGAAAGGAATTTGAGGAAAACAGTGCTGATTTAGGCACCCTATCGTAGAAAAAAAATAATTTCAGTTAATTGCTTGTTTCGGCATTTTGTCATGTTTTTACCAATTTCTATTGTACAAGCAGTACTTGTGATTTAAATGCATACTAATTTTTTTTTGGCTCTTTTCAATACTTCCAAATAGTGGACGTATCCCTTCATATAATTCTATAATTGTTTAGTATAATATTGTTTTTAGTTCGAAAGAAATAAAAAGAGAGGGGACAGACATCTAATTTAGTTTGAATAGGGATTAATGTCTCTTTTTTCCGTTTCACCTTTCAATAATGGTTACATTTTTTAGAGGAAATACTTAAAGAAAATATCTCACTTAAGAAAACTACGTTTATGCTTTACTTATTAAACATTATAAACAACGACATTAGTGGTACATCTTAATAATCTTGGATATTAAATTTCCCAAAGCATACAGTATCAAGGATTAAGAGAGAAATTACTTTAATTTCAATATTTGGCCTCAATGAAAATAGTTCATTACGCAAAGAACTGACCTTAGAATGAAAACTGCAGATGATGGAGCTTTGAATCATAATGTGAGCAATAATAAAGGGAGAAAATATTGACAATACTCACTACTGTTTCCTAGGAAAACAATCTTGAAGTGCCTTCCCTACATGCCTAATGCTTTGAGTTTGAGGTTCTTTTCTTTGAGGAAAGTGGTCAACTCAAACTGGTTTATGATCTGCTTCTTCAAACACAAGATGCTGAGGTAACTTCTTGCCGTACGTGAGGAATGTTCCACCATTAGCTACAGCTTTGACTACAGCTGTTGCTTGGTATCCATCACGGAAATTCAAACCTGCTGAAGGGCTCAATTCTCCAACTAGACGCTGCATATTCCTAGTAGCAGAAACCAGTGTTAAAACAAAGGTTAAAAACTTAGATTCGTGACAAGAGTGCATATAGCTATTTAACACTTCGTAAATATCTCTGGAGATGTCAAATTGCAATACATTAATGACAACCTCTCAATGATTTCTTAATGCATTGTGTGTTGTGTGTGCAGACAAACAACCAGAATTGCTGGCGTCATTTTAATGCTTTACGTGTAGGAAAGCAAAGCAAATGCTAAAAAGTTCAATGTCAAAATAGTGATATCAAAATTTCAAAACGAAACTAGAATTTTCTACTGTTTGAGTAAACATTTTTACTAAACACTTAATATTTTTATAATATTACATATATTCTGCTAGGTTTCTTCACAAGTTGTGAAGCTGTTGTGTGTCTTCTACTTGCCTAGTTTTTCACCCTCTCTTATCCAAACTGTGGCGGTGAAGACAAGTGATTCTCATTTTTGTACAAAGAGCGATGCGTAGAATACGTTACAAAAGGAAACTGATATATTGAAATCTGGAATTAGGTATGTGATCATTATCAATCAGAAGAAGAAGAAGAAGAAAAAATTGTCTCAAAAGTCAACGTGATCGATAAGAGACGAGGTATAAGTGGAAGGAAACAGCAAGAGAGAAGAAGGGAAAAGGAAAGGAAAATGAAGAAGGGAGTAACTGTACTAAGCATAGCAGTGAACGCGATATGTTTGGCTATGGTTAGCAGTGCGCCGGAGTCCCCACAGTACAGTGTGGTACAGTCGCAGTCCGATTTCGAGATCAGGCTCTATGGAACCTCCCTTTGGATGTCTGCTCCTGCTCTCGACATCTCCTTCGAGAAAGCCACCTGGGACGGTTTTCACAGGTAATCCAACCGCTCTTCTTTCCGCTCACAATAACTAACTCACTAACCGATTTTACTATCTCCCAGGTTGTTCCAGTTTACAGAAGGCGCCAACCTCAATTTCTCGCGAATCCCAATGACCCTTCCCGTCTTGACAACCACCGTCCCCGGAGCCGGTCCCCTTCACTCCCAAGGCTACTACGTTAGTTTATACTTACCCGTTAAGTTCCAAGGAAACCCACCAGTGCCGCTTCCAGAACTCAATATCAGGCCCTATCAATTCACCACCCACTGCGTTGCGGTTAGAAAGTTCTCTGGATTCGCCAACGATGAGAGGATTGTCAAGGAGGCCGAAAAGCTTGCCACCAGCCTCAGTAACTCTCCCTGGGCTCAGTCCAAGACTCGCCGTGGTTACTCGATCGCGCAGTACAATACTCCCATCCGAATTGTGAAGCGTAAAAACGAGGTGTGGGTGGACATTGATGCTCCTCAATTAGGCTGTCAATCGGTTGCTGTTGCCGCGTATTGATGCAAGGAGTATGGAAGAATGGTTTAATACTTGTGAAGGTGTGCTTGCCTGCTTCATGTGCAGGTCTGTCTATACACATGTTTATATTGTGTAACTGTCATGAAACATAGACTTGTGTCTGTAAATAATAGGATTGTGTGAGATTTTTCACATGATCCTGTCTATGGAAAACAGATCGACTCACTTGCACTGTGTCAGTTATGTTATGATGGAGATCTATAGAAGAAAAACATCACTTTCTTTCCTCTTATGACTAAATCAATTGTTAAACTTAGTGACAGTGATTATTGGAGAAGGAGGAGTGTGGGAAAAGATGGGAAGTTGTACCCTCCTCCGGGTATATTCCGATTTGGCTACACAATATGGGGATGTTCCTATTCTGTATCCTCCGGTTATCGAGTCACAACTTTTTATGATCCATTTTAAGTTTTTTTTTCCTAACTTTCACAGGCTTAATTGTAAGACTAAGCTGAGACTGAGTTCGGCCCAGGGTGTGCCACCAGCCATTATGGAGGCACTTTCTGCGTCATATGCATTTGTCAAGTTGTCTAAAATTTACCAGTGTCTGCAAGGTTCCTCGCAGCCATTACATAAACAGAAGCTATATTCATGTTCTATATTTGAGAGATTGAAATTGTTTGGTGTCAAATTTTCAAAGATAGGATGAAAGTTTCTTTGTTGCTTGTTCAAGTTTTCATCAGATGATCTTAGAAGGAACAGTTTTGGAGCACGGATTAGAAGATGAAAGTAACATAAAGCCACCAACCAAACTGCTCATTTCTTTGTTCAGTGATTGCTTGCTTCATCTAACATTTTCTGTGCTGAAATTGATGTTGTAATTTTCAATAAACACGTATTTTACATGCTTAAAGAAAGCTGGGAAAGAAAGTATTAAAAGCACAATGAAAACAAATTATTAAACTCTTACCAATGCAATAAAATGAACTAGCTTGGGAAATTGACTTTTAAGAGAAAAGTTAAATTTAAAATATTAGTTCATTAGGAGAAAGGGTTTCAAAACTTAAATAACACGTCAAGTGATTAACTTTCCTCAACGTAAAATTCTTAATAATGTTGCTCAAAACCATAACAACTAGTTACTTGCAATCCAGAGCCTCTTTCAGTTCAGTATTATTGCAATATGAATGGGACAAGGTTGGCAAGTTCCCTTTGCTTACGCTACCTAGCATGACACACGGGGTGCAATATGACATTTTTATTTATATAAGCTGAGATTGTCACGATCCAAAATAAAAGTTATAAATGGTTCATGGACAAAATGGTTCATGGACAAAATGGTTTATGGATAAATCATGTTTTGAAATACACCTTAAAACTTTAAACACTAAACACGACATTAAAATGGAAAAAAAAAATCGTGATTTAAAACATGACTTTAGATTAAGTTTGGTGTGTTTCAAAGCACATTTGTATTATTTTTTTACTATTTTTTAGAGAAATCATATTCAAAAGAACGAGTTTAATTTTTTGTTTTTTTGTTTTTACAAGTTATGCTTAAAAAGCACGAGTTTATTCTTTTAAAATTTGTGTCAATTCATGATTTCTTTAGGCTGATTTTTTTATATTTTAAAAAATTGTGGTATTCAAATTCTTCTCCTATAGCAACTTTTTTTTTTTTATTGAATAAGAGTGCAACAACTTCCTCTCTCTTCCATGGAAAATCAACTTGGAATCTTTAGTATAATAAAAGGTTTCCTACTTTAAGAAAGTCGAATTCACAAATAAGTCATTACTTCTAATCTCGGTTACATTGCATCCAGCAATGAAAGTCATAAAATCTTGAACTCTAAATTCTAGTGTCTCATTCTCATGTTTCAATGTTTGTGTGAGTTGTGCTGAACCATCTTTGTGCATATAAGTGTGAACAACTTCTCTTCTCATAAACGCATTTGAAGTGCCATGGAATGATTTTACAAAAAAAATAAATTAAAAAAATTATAACTTGTAGAAATCATCAATCAACACATGACTTTCAAAAAACAACTCATGTTTTTAGGTACGGTTTCTTTGCTCAACCACCTAGCTTGAAGTTTTTAGTTGTCTAGCCTTTGTTAGTACTTTGCTAGTACTCTAGAGTCTCATAAAACTAAGTTTCAACGAAGAGTAATAAAAAATGTGTTTTTAGGATACAAGGAAGGTACTAAATAATATGTTTTCTATGGTCTCCATTCTCATCATAATTTTTATTTCAAGAAATGTCATTCTTTATGAAACTATTTATCCCTTTGCAACATCAACTCCTCATTCTCAAACCTAAATCTCCTTTTCTTTCAATATTGCAATCACGAAATATTTTTTTCCTAATGTTACTTCCTTTTTATCTTTTGAAAACACTTTTTAATGTTTCGAGTGAGCAAACTCTTCCTACACCCAACCCATCATGCTTATCTTCACAAAATCCACCTTCCCAACCTATTAGACATTCCACCCGCATTTACGAACAAACATTTTTATTTTGCAGATTCTCATTGTAATCATGTGACTACTTCTAAGTATATCAATGATTCCTTTACAGGTACTCATGCTTATTCTCTTTTCTATGTTATTAAATATAAATTAATTTTTTTCTATTACTACTATTTTTTAATCTACTTATTATACCCAAGCCTCCAAATTGGATTGTTGGAAAAAGACAATGAATGTCGAGTTACATGCTTAAATAGAAAAATCAAACATGCTCTCTTGTTAATTTTCCACAAAGTAAGAGTCGTATTGGTCGCAAATGGGTTTACAAGGTTATGTATCATACTAATGGAACTATTAAAAGATATAGGTCAAACTTATGACCAAAGGCTACACACACCTAAAATGTGTGGACTATCTTCACAACCTTTTTTTCTTCTAATGATTAAAATAATTGTAATAAGGGTATTTCTTGTTGTGTAAGCTACTAAATAATGGTTCATAGAACAATTGTATGCTAGTAATGCTTTCCTTCGTGGAGAGCTTCATGCAAAGGTTTATATGTTACCTCCTCCTAAATCACTTTTGTCTGGTTCTTTTAAGGTTTGTAAGTTGCACAAGTCACTTTTTAGTTTAAAATAGGTCAAGTGACAATGACATAACACTTTGTTTACCACTCTTCTTTCTCTAAAATACAATCAAGTTGTGTTTGTTAAATCCACTTATACTTCATTTACTTCCTTATTAGTTTATGTGGATGACATTGTTTTAGCTAGAAATGATATGGCAAAAATTGACGACATTAAACAAATCTTAGATAACAAATTTAAAATCAAGGACCTTGTATCTTTGAGATATTTTTAGGCCTTGAAATTGCATGGTCTATATTTAGAATTCACACAAATCAGTGAAAATATGCTCTTGAACTTTTGGATGACATTGGTTTGGTAGGTTATAAACCTGGTAAGACCCTTTTTTATCCTTTTATTAAACTACAAGTTGATTACGATAAATGTTACTGGTTATAGATGGTTAGTTGACAAACTTTTGTATCTTCCCATCACCTGGCGAAATATTGCTTATTTTGCATGACAGTTAAGTCAATTTATGTCCAATCCTCTTGGTACTCATTATAAGACTGCTATCAAGATTCTTTGCTACTTAAAAGGATCACATGCTCAAGTATTAATTTTCTCAACTTTTTCGAAATTCATTATTTGCCTTTGTTGATTCAATTTGACATGTTGCTTAGATACCCAAAAATCCATAACTGGTTTGTGTATTTTTTTTGGTTATTCTTTGATCTCTTAGAAGTCGAAGAAGCAAATTACTATTTCTCATTCCTCATGTGAAGTTTAGTATAAAATTTTGGCTAGCCTCACTTGTGAAATCCATTGGTTACATTTTTTTTCTTTGTGATCTTCGTATTTCATTAGATCCTAATTTTGTTTAGTGTGATAATTAATATTCTATCTACTTAGCTCATAATCCTATGTTTTATGAACGTCATAAACACATTAAAATTGACTCTCATGTTGTTTGTGAGAAAAATCAACAAGAGTTAGTTTACTTACTTTTAGATTTTTTTTCAAACTAACCTATTTTAGCAAGCCTCTTCATCACACTTCTTTTAACATTTTTGTTACAGAGTTGGATATTTGGGATACTCACGGTTCAATTTGAAAGAGTTTTAATAGAGTTTTTTTATTATGTAGTTTGTTAATTTGTTAGAGTGCTATATATATATACCTCCTACATGATTCCAACTATTTTAATCTTACCTTATTCTATTAGAAATGGTGAATATATGGATTTTTCAAAAATATTTTTTACTTTTCTTTGTTTAAGATGAGGAAAAAGAGAACAGAGAAAGAAAAAAATGAAGAAGAAAGAAAAAGAAAATTTGGGTGGTTTAAATTAAAGTAAAGTAACGGAAAAGTAGAGAGACAACTAAGTGAAAAATTAGTAAGTAATTTGTTTTTGTAATAAAATATTTTTATATATTAATAAATCTAAAAAATAATTTAAAAATGATAAATTAGAGTTAAAAAAATTCTTAAATTAAAAAATTATCAAATCTTAATAAATAAATAAAAATATTTTAAAATAAAAATATGTTAAAATAAATTACTTTATAAATCATAAAAATATTGATGAATTGATTTTATTTTATTTATCATTTTAATATTTTTATTTTAAATTATTTATTTTATTGTAATATAAAAAATATATATTAATAAAATATTAAAATGGTTAATTTTATTTTACTTGTTATTTTAATATTTTTATTTTATTTTAATTATGTATTGTTGTAATATAAAAACATATGCTGATAAAATATTAAATTACTTTATTTTATCTATTTTGTATTTATTTATTTTATTATAATTTAAAAATATATTAATAATATAATTATTACAAAAAAATATCAATTGCATTTTATACATAATCAATTGTATTTTTTAACCGATTATTTTTATAAATATTTTATTATTTTTTACCTCTTTTCCAAACCGTCCCAATGAAGTGTTGAAAATATAAGGACAAAATTTATTTTTGTTTTTCGTAATTTAAATCTTATTTTTGATACTGTCGACTTTTTTTTTATATGTGTGAACGGGATTGACAGAAAGAAACCCACCGATGAAAGAAAATATATATAAGTAGGGAACTAATAAAAGAAGATAAAATAATTTTCATGATTTGATGTTTTTTTAGAGTACATATTACAAAAATGAAGAAGGCAAGTGCAAGAAAATTATGTATTGAAATTTACAATAAAAAGAAACAAAGTTTTAGTCATTTTAGTTTTATTTAAACTAATTGCTGAAATTCAAAATATTTTATTTTGTTTTCTAGATTATATTATTTAGAAAGAACATTTATATACATAATATTTATAGAGTTTATAACTATACAATGTTGTTACTGTAAACAATTTCATACTTTTTTGACTGATACAAAAAATATTGTGATTAAGATTTTTAAGATAGTTATTATCCAATTGAATGAATAATCATATAAAATAATTTATGATTGTGTAACATTATATTTATCATTAATAATTAATTGATCTCAATCATCTAATATTCATGGAAAATAAATGACAATCAATGAAACTATTGATACGGGTTATTTTTTTTATGGTATATTCTCAGTTGATAACTAGTACTTCTACTAAGAAGCTACTTTCTTAAAGTAGGGTTCATGTTAAACTATAAACATTTTTTTTAATATTTAAACAATAAATTACACATCTGAATAATACTATTCGACCCATACTTGACCACTACGAATAATAAAATTATTCTTATCCACTTTTAACATCTCTTCATTCCCCAGGACTCTCTTAACTCTTTTTTTGTCCATCAAAGACAAAAAAAAAAAAACAAAACAAACGAACAAAAAAAAAACCTTTAAACGGTCTGTTTTGTAAACTAAATCATATTTCCAATCCAAATTAATTAATTTATATACTTTTGTAAGTGTGGTATGCTTAATCCTTCCATTGCATTTCGCAACAAACTCTATCATTTGCGCAGAAAATATTTTTAGTAAGCCATAATTAGCAACATGCATAAACAGATAAAGAAACTGCCAATTTATCATGGGATTATTTTACTCCATCACATGTTATTTTTTTAGTAAGAACAAAAATCAATTTAAGTTTTTTTGAAATTTAAAATCAATTTCAAATTTTTTTTTTTAAGAAATCAATTTCAGACTCCTCACACAAGTTCCACATTACACACCCAATGAAATATTATTCCAGTGTTGATTTATTGATAAATTTTGTATAAACTTTTATGTATATGTTATAGATAAAGTTGATTAATTAATGTAATTTGTAGGTTGGGCCTACACCCTATATGAATAAACAATTTTCTCACGGATGGTAAGGTAACTCAACTGTTACGTCTTTCAGCTCTCTTTTTCTCTTTCTCTCTCTCATTTTCTCATTTTCGTTCTCGTTCACTCGCGTACCCTTCTCCCTCTCCGATCCGAAACCCATCGCCTCTAACTCCCACAGATCTCTCTTTCTCAACCTCACTCAACACCTTCCGCGAAATTCCCCTAACCTTTTGAACGCATATTCTTCTCCTTTTCTCTCTCCTTCTGTTCGCAGCTTTCTGCAATTGCTTCGCTAGGGTTTCTCCGAGGCCACGGATTTTCCACTGTATCCGGTACACTTTCGTTTTCACTTCCAACTCTAATTCATTCGTGATTGATTCCGGGGAAACGAAGGAAAAAACACGTATTTATTGGGGGATTAGAACTGGCATTTTTGCAACTGTAACTTTAGCTGCTGTGGGATTTGATATGCATTCGTTTTTTTTTTTTTTCTGTTGCGAGAGATTAAATGGAACGGTGTAAAACATGTTTTTTTAATGGCGAAAGTGTTTTTGTACAATCGTTTATTTGTATATCTGTATATTTTTTTTTATTTTGAGGAATATAATGATCAAATGCCTTTTTATTGCGATTGTGCCTGTGAACTTCGTTTGGACCCTTGTTTTCTCAGTTTTTGATGATGTTGCGCATGTGTGATTTTTGGCGTAACTTGTGTTAGCCTGGTTGAGGAGCGCTCATTGTTGAAAGTTTGTGTTGCGCTTGTTACCTCTGCTTTTGGATCTCTGGTTTGCGGATAAGATAACTATGGAATTGGCGCATGATTGGTTCTGGTGGAATCGAATTGTTAATGGGCTTTTGGAATGTGTTATCTGATAGACTTGATATAGACACATGGTTGTGAGTTAAGTGTAAAAGGGTTATACCTATGTTTGAGAAGTGGTGCTATAAACAAACACTGACTAACCATGATCAGAAGGAACCGCTGTTTTGTATTGGTTGATTCGTTGCATGAAGATCAGGCTCTTTTTGTAGCTGTTTCAACTTTGAAATATAGTTGCTTGATATTAATTGTACTGGTGGAAAATATGATTAGAAACTTAATACAACATTTGTATATGAGGTGGATGGGCAAACTTCAAACATGGATATTATTTCATTTGATTGGCCGATTGAGTAAAATGAAAAGTTATAATTCTTTATTGGAAAATTGATAGTTGATAACTTGATACACGTGTATTTTGCTGCTGTTTCGATGACCAACAGAATTAATGTACCCCTTGAACTGTTCCTTGCGATTTAGGGGAGTCTAAATTTCATGTAAGTTAATAATCTTACTTAAAATCATCAGTAGTTGAACTGCGTCAATGTAAATATTTTTTATTTATTGGCTCAGACAGGTGATACTTGGTAATAAATGGAGAAAATAATGAAGATAGCATCACTGTATTTTGCTGCCTCTGTAAATTAGCATTTAAATGGCCTGGGTGACTGCCTGAAATGCATGTATTAGAATGATGTTATAGATGAACGGTATACTAAAATTAGAACTATAATCTAATTGACTACGGGATTGGATGTTGAGCTAGTTTAGACATTTTAAAGTTACCAGTTCATATAACTCCCATTATTCCCTTGAAATTTATGGAAGAGTACATCTATTAAATGTTCACAGGTTTAATGTTGGCATTATAATTTATAATACATCTTAAATTCTGCACCTGTATGAATTCAATACAATGTGTCTCGTTAATTCAATTATGTATCTTTGTCTCTCTTAAGCAGGCCTTTGAATTATGTATCTTTGTCTCTCTTAAGCAGGCCTTTCAATTAGGATTGAATGACCGTGTGGCGGCAACTAGACTATGACTTCAAGCATGTTGAGTGGGGAACGGAGGTATGTTTAAATTTGAGTGCTTTTGAAGCCAGTAAAGTGAACTGATGGTGAGGAGTTTGGGCAGTGCATGTCCTGTGGTGTTAAGGGTTTGGGAAGTAAATCATATAGTGAGATTTTTTTTTCTGAAGATATGGCAATTTGGTTCCGTTGTTAAGTTGATTGAACACTAAGACCAGAAACCAGTGTATGAGTGTTATTATATTAAAGAGCTGAGAGAAAAAACAGTGTACCTCACTGTTCACTCCTCTTCCCTATATTGTACTAACCTAATAACTTGATTGGCCAACTCAACATAAAAATACCCCCTGTACCCTTTCACTGCCTTTTGTAATGAAGCATATGGAATTCAAACATGTTTCTTTTGGAATTCTGCCTAAATCCAGTAGTTGTTCTAAGTCCCATCATGCCTTGCTATCTTACTTAGGCCATATCCCAGTATCTTATCCATTATCATAGTTCCCCTCATTGTGCACATGAATTATAAATATATTTACTTATTAAGTGATTAAAAGAAAATTGAAATTGATGATATGCTAATGCTGTTGCAGATGGGCCTCTTCTTCCAGAAGAGGTGGTATGACTGTTTTAGGGAAAGTTGCAGTTCCAAAACCTATCAACTTACCCAGTCAGAGGTATTTATGTTCTGGCTGAACACTTTTAACTTTTCAGTTAACTCTGATTGGGTTGCCATCTGAAAAGTTTACCTCTTATTTTTCTAAAGGTTAGAAAATCATGGTCTGGACCCAAATGTGGAGATTGTTCCTAAGTGAGTATATATTATGTAGACCCAAATGCTATGACTTTTTCTGATGCTTGCTTTCTTGTAGTTTTAGATTATGGATGCCTGTCTAATATTCTTTTATTAGGGGTACACTCAGCTGGGGTAGTAGATCATCATCTTCTACATCTAATGCATGGGGGTCTTCTTCTCTGTCCCCAAATACCGATGGTGGTGCTAGTTCTCCCAGTCACCTCAGTGGCCGTCCATCATCTGGTGGAAGTGGCACACGACCTTCTACTGCTGGTAGTGATAGGGTTCTTGAGCCTACTTCTAATTCATGGGGGTCAAATTCTCGGCCTTCATCAGCATCTGGGGTATTGTCAAAAAATCAGTCTTCATTGACATCATTGCGTCCTCGGAGTGCAGAAACTAGACCTGGTAGCTCCCAGCTGTCTCGATTTGCTGAACCCTTGACTGAAAGTTCAGGCGCTTGGAATGCTGCTAGGACTACAGAAAAACTGGTAGGCTTCTGCTTAAAACTTGAGTACCACTATTAGTTACTTTTGAAGAATTTATAAATGTTTTCTTTTGCTATTCATTGTTTATAGGATCATGTACTGATTCAATCTACCGTTTACGGTCTTACAATAATTGTCACTGGAATTTTACATTTGTAAAAGACACTCCATTTCCTAGCCACCTTTTGTTGGTTTGGGGATGATCCACACCTTCTATGACTATGGTTTACTGGTTAATACGTGGTTATAGATATTCCAAACATGTATATTATATTCTGGAATACATTCAAAATTTGTGTCTTTTCCATGTATTCTTAGGTCCACCTGTCAATGTCTGCCTTTATTTTGCATGAATTGCTACCCCTGCCGCTGATAATAGTTTGGTACAATTGTACAAATGTAGGGAGTTGCACAACCCAAGAATGAAGAATTTTCTCTAAGCTCCGGAGACTTTCCAACCCTTGGTTCTGATAAAGATAAGTCTGTTCTGAATTCTGAGTTGCAAGGTATCATCATACACTCATACTCTCTATAACTGTTATGGTGGTTGCTTTATTAATTAGAGTAACTGTTTCTTTCTAGAGATTAGTTTTGCATTTTATGATTGTATTTTCTTAAATTCAGAACACGTTTTATTTACTGGTTACTTAATTTCAATAAAATGGTTTTTTTTATGTTGTAGAGGGATATTGATTATTCCCTTTAAAGTTTTTAATGTGTGGTTATTTGGCAGTACAGTTATCCTCAGGTTTTGTAATCGAAATTCCTTTTATATGTAAAATTTCGAATGGTTGGAAGAGGGTTGACTTATATTTTATGAATACATATTTTTTGTGTGTCCAATTTGTGTTTGTTAGAATAGTTTATATTTTATTGTGAGCAAAAAAGCTGTTTTGTGTTGTATCTATAAGTAACATAGTATCCCAGGGGTTTCTTTTTTCTCTTTCCTTAAGCTTATGTTGTAAGCTTCTCATCCTTATATATATATATATATACATATATAGTTAAGATATCTTAAAACACTTTTTTCTTTTGAAGTTGGTATATGAGCAGGTCGATCCTGCTCTGTCTGTCTTGTCCTTTTGAGAAGGCGTTTTTTGCCTCTGCCTACTTTCTCCGTTCATGGCTGTTTTTCTTTGGCAGCCATTGGATGTGCAGTGCCTCTCTAAGCGAAGCCCAGCCCAATCGGTTGTGAAAGCTAGTTCTTCCTTATGCGATGCTTCTCTATGTGGCTTTGTCAAGAACGTGCAGTTGACGCATCGCTCTTCAGCCATTGAAACATCGTTGTGCCATGTCCATTGGTTAAGTTGGCATCTTCTTTCTCTGTATTGATCGTCACCTTCCTTTTTGACATTGTTCACGTATAGGTTCTCTTTAACCCTAGGTGGCTTTTCCCCTTTTTTATTTGTTTTGGACTTTTGTTGGAGCCATAAAAGGTTTATGTGCTGGACCTGCCCACTTGTTCTCTGGGTCTCCAATAATTACTTCAGAAAAACTGAATGATAACAATTATTCATCTTGGTATGCTTTTGTTGAATGTTGGTTTCTTGGCCAAGGTTTACATGATCAGTTGAAAAGGACAACAACGAAATATCATCAAGTGTTGAACAGTGGAAGAAGACTTCCTACTTTGTGCTCTGCCATGAAAATATGTGGAACCTTTTATATTCGGGACCCTCAACATTCCAAACATGTAAATCCTTTTGGAAGCTGGCTTAGAGCATCTTTCCAAATGATATTCAGAGACTTTATGATTCTTCCCATAAATTGTCATTTCTCAATTAGACAATTCATGATATGACTTCTTTTATTGCTAATGGTCAATCCTTAAGCTTTTTTTCCCTCTTTCCTTAAGCTTCTCATCCTTATATATATATATGTGTGTATATATATATGTATGTATATATATGGATGTATGTATACACACACACAATATATATGAACATGAATAAACAGTGAAATCCAAGTTAAGATCTCTTAAACCACTAAGTGTGTTAAAGTGAGTGATTTGTGCAAGTTTTGAGTGTGTAATTCATCTCCTACAGTCTATGCCCCATTGGCTTTAAGGTTGGTTAAGCGTGATTGTAGTAATTTTATTGTTAATTGTTAAATAGTTTTACTGCAATATAGTGTTGTCAGTTTTTTACTTTAAAATATACAATGTAGAAACTATATTAGTATCTTTAGGCATACTACTGGTCTTTCCAATGATTTTTTAATAAATTTTCTTTTTATCAACCGATGGCAGACCAAAGTTCTCAAGCTCACCCTGACTCATCTTCTGAACTCAGGAAAGAGACAAGTGAGACCCCTGTTATTGGTATGTATTCATGCTCTTGCCTTTACACTAATGTTTTGTTCCTTTTCTGATGATCTTTTGTGTTTTCAGATGATGATCATGTAAATGCAAATATTAAGGGTGGAACTGTAAATTCTTGGAGGAGAGATTATCAGGTTTATAACGAGGAAGGTGTGAGGCCAGGCATAGAGAAATGGCAGGGAAACTCCCAGCATTATCCTAATGCCGGTATTCCTCCTCAACACTATGATGCTTGGCATGGTCCTCCAGTAAATAACCCTCAGGGCTGTGTTTGGTTTAGGGGTCCTCCCAGTGGTCCCCCATTTGGAAATCCTGTTACTCCAAGTGGCTTTCCAATGGATCCATTTCCATATTACCGTCCACATATGCCCCCTGCTGGTCTTGTGAGCCCACCCCCAGTTCCCCCTCCTGGAGCTGGACCAAGAGGGCACCATAAGAATGGAGATGTCTACAGGCCTCATATAGCCGATGGCTTTATTCGTCCAGGCATTCCTATGAGACCTGGATTTTATCCTGGTTCAATGGCTTATGAGGGATATTACAGTCCTCCAATGGGCTATTGCAATGCAAATGAGCGAGATGTTCCTTTCATGGGAATGGCTGCTGGACCTGTCTATAATAGGTACTCAAATCTTAATCCTCCTGAACCTGGCAATTCACAAGGTAGATCAGCTGGATATGGTAATGCTGGGAAGCAATTAACTTCAGAGCAAGTGGAATCTGGCCATCCTCCTGATACTGCTGGACCATACAGAGTTCTTCTTAAGCAGCAGCCTGAATCAGATGGGAAAAATGAATCAGCAAACTGGGAGGATTCAGAGAAAACAAATGCAGCATATGTTGATGGTCTGGGCCAACCGAGGATGACTGTATGGGAGAATGAGCAGAGATCAAATTACAGAAAGAATGAAGAGTTGAATTTAAGGACAAGTACCCACGGTGAAGTTTCTTCTCAGACTTCAGAAAATCAAGTATCCAGTTCTTCTGTTATTAAGGGTAAAACTCCTGAAAGTTCAGGAAACATAAAATTTGATGATAATTCAGCAAGGAAATTGGATGGTGTTGCCTCTGGTATGCTAGAAGTCTCCCCTAAACCATCTGCTCCTAAAGATGCCAGTCTGATTCAAAAGATAGAGGGTTTAAATGCAAAAGCCAGGGATAATTCATCTGCTAGAATTAGAGAGGAGCAAAGGAGTAAATTTCATACCAGTAATGCTGCAATAGACCATGCGGAAAATACTGTCGGTGCTGATGTCGTGTTTCCAGCACGAACTCATGCCACAGAAATCATAAATCCTGCCCATCATGAAATGGGTGCTGCTGGTGCTGGAAAGAATTTTGAATCCTTATCTTTCAGTGGAACAGCCACATCCAGGTTTGGCAAAAACTTCTACTTGGTGTCTATTACTGTAATCATGGTTCATTTATTTTGGTAAAAAGTATTAAAGTGCTTATTCACAGGCAATCTGCTCATGGAATGCAAGGTAGAGGTGACCATCGTAACAAAGGAAGATCAAACAATCAAGATGCTGATGGTTGGCGAAAGAAATCTGTGGTTGAAGATTCTTCAGCCTCATTGGGTGTACAGTTGGAAGCATCTAATGTTCTTGTGGGTGATCATCAAATATCTGTTCAGACCTATGACAGGTCCGGATCCTATAACCAAGCAAGGCACATTGGTGAATCTGTTCAAACCTTGTCTGATTCTGGTGACAGCCATGCACAGGTAACGTGGGTACCTTTTCTGTGCTTGCTAGCTTAACTCTGCATTTATTACTTACATGATATACTTTGAAAAACACCAGCGTGCCAAAATGAAAGAGTTGGCCATACAGCGGACTAGACAACTGCAGGAAGAAGAGGAGGAACGGACAAGAAAGCAAAAGGCTAAAGCTCGTATGAAGTTGGATGAGTTAAACAAGCGATCACAAGCAGGGGAGGGATCAACTCAGAAAGAGTATATTACAAATCCTCAACAGCAGGAAGAAGAGGAGGAGTGGACAAGAAAGCAAAAAACTAAAGGTCTTGCGAAGTTGGACGAGTTAAATGAGCAATCTCAAGCAGGGGATGGATCAACTCAGAAAGAGTATATTACAAATCCTGCCATCCAGAGTATGCCAGAGGAATTACAACCTTCTGAGTCAAAAACTGCAGCAGGCAAATTTGCAGCTGTCAATTCTGCTGTAAATTGTGATGCCATGTTTCAGATACATGGCCCTAGCATTAATAGAGTGGAAAAATCTCCAGTCTTGCCATGTGAACCAACTGTTGAGACACTTAAAAATTCTGGCAAAGAGCCTATTCTGAAGCATAATCAAGTTGGGGCACTGCATCAGGATATTAATAATGCTGATGATACTAATCCCTTGCATGCTCATAACAGTGTTGCCTCAAAGCAGAAGCGAATGAGCTATAAACAGAAGCAAAATCTTCCATTTGAGAAAACATCAAGTGACAAGGTTGTCCCTACCACCTCAACTGCCCCGAAAGTTGAGAATGAGGCAAGGGTTGATGTTTCTCTCCCTTCTGGTGGGGTTACAAACGAAGTTGGTTCAGCCTGTGGCTCTGACTTACCCATGAATTCAGCTGCTGTGTTTGAGTCTTCAGCAAACCTGAAAAAGAAGAATACTAGGAATAGCAAAAACAAACAGAAACATGAAGAAAGTTCTACTCAGGCTGTACTACCAATACCAAAAGAAACCAATCTTTTCAAAAGCTCAGTTGAAAGTGACAAGTCCAAGGCTTCTGACTTTGAGTTAGATCAGGGTGTACTTCAGCCAGCACCCTTGTCTAAAGATCCAAGTCAGTTTCCAGAGCAACACAGACATTCAGCAAATGAGGAATCCCATGGTAGAACAAATAGCCAGTGGAAATCACAGCATTCTCGCAGGTTGCCAAGAAATATGCAGGCCAATAGACCGGCAGAGAAATCCCATGGGACTGATGCTGTGATGTGGGCACCGGTTAAACCACAGAACAAGAGTGAGGTCATGGATGAATTGGTGGAGAAAAGTAAAACTGAGGCAGTTAATCCTGTAAAGAATGAGCAGCAGGTGCATAATTTAAAAAATAAGAGGGCTGAAATGGAGAGATATATTCCAAAACCTGTTGCAAAAGAAATGGCTCAGCAAGGGAATATACTACAGATAGCTTCATCAAGCAGTCAGGCTCTTACTGATGATAGCATTGTGAGAGTTGATTCTGGGTCACAGGGCCCTCAGGTCATTCAGCATACTAATCCAGTTGTTGGAAAAGTGGGTTCTGGGATGGAGTCTAAAATTAGAGACGGCAGGCATACTAAGCAGGGAAAAGGGTCATGGCGGCAACGAAATCTAACTGAATCAACTAATGTGCATGATGAACTGGATCATGATTCAAACTCTGAACCAAGTGCTCAGAAACCAACAGAGCATCATCATGACCAGAAGTCTGAAGTAAGCTTTGTGAAAGGAGGGCAAACCAAGCATTTCAGTGACTCTGGTGAAATTGATGGTTCAAACAATTATAAATGTAATGATTCAGCTGCTTGGGCTTCAGGTCCTGTTAAAGATCATGCAGGTAGAGGGAGGCGGGCTCCTTTCAGAGGACACAAGGGCGCAGGAGGTAACCGTGACGTTGATAACAAAAGAAATTCTTGGGAGGCAGAGAAAGTTGAAACCCTTATTTCATCCTCTGAGCATGGTCAACCAGATGTTGGGATGGCTTCTAAAGAGAATCGAGGTGTGGGTGAACGTTTGATGTCTCAATGGCAACCTAAATCTCAAGCATCTAATAATCACAGATGGAATATATCAAGTGACCAAAATGTTAGCTCAGTAGTTGTTGGAGGTAACAAAAAGGATCCCACTCATGATGGGGAATCTCTTCCAGTGAGCCGTGGCAAGAGTTCCAATGCTCACGTCTCGCAACCTTTCCATGATCAACTAGTCCCTGAGAAAAGCAAGGCTGGGGAATCTCACCATTTAGGGAATCAAGAGGGTAAAAAGGAGAGAAGAAATGCTCCAACAAAAAGGCATCACTACTCCCCAAATGTGGCTTCTGTTACTTCAGTTGAGCAGGCCCCAACAAGTGCAGATCTTTTGCAGGACCAACGCCCATCGTCTGGGTCTGGAAAAAATGCGAACCAGAATCGGTTTCGAAGAGGACATGATTCTCATGGAAATTTGAAGCCACCAACCCAGGATAACAGACATTATAATCAACCTACTAACCGGGAAAGGCAGGGCCCAAGCATGCATCACGAGTATCACCCTCTTAGCCCATGTGATGATGGCAAATCGGACAACTTTGAAAGACCTAAAAATGGTAACCATGGTGAAAGAAGATTCAGGGAGAGAGGCCCAACTCATTCACGCCGAGGTGGGGGAAACTCTTACGGACGCCAGGGTGGTTTTGAATCTTACGATTAGACGCTGAATCAGTAGTGGAGATACTTTCTTAAGGCAGTCTTTTTTGTCTTCCTTCAGAAGCCACACACCCATCAACTATGCTGCTATATTAAGCCGGGCTTTCAGGTACATGCAATTTAGACTCCATATATCTTGCGTTATGTAGTCACATCAATGATGTACTGATATCTGTATGTGTTCGGCAGGGCTAGGAGCGATGAAGATGATGTCCCCGTTTTTGTGGGGGGCTGGGGGCATAAAAGGGTTTCGTGGATAGAGTTCCCTATGGTTGATTGTTATTTTTCCAGGATATCTGATTGAAAATTAGTAATTTGATGGCATTTTATTTCTTAATCGAAGTATGGAATACTTGACACATGTTTCGTCGTGTCTATTGCTAGGGATAACTAGGATACCAAAGAGAGAACGTGTGTTCTGCGGTGCCCTTTTCCTCATCGTTTTTTTGCTGGAAAATATATGATATGTTCTCACGCTTTTGCGCAATCTGAGTAAATATAATTATTTGAGTTGAGATAATGATTGGTCAGTAATTCAGCGAAGACGTAAGCTACCAAATACTGTTCATATTGTATTGTTTTTGTTTTGTTGGACATTTATTCAAAAGAGTAAAAATGATTCAAGTCCTGGATTTGAAACTAAATCAGAAAACTTCATTTAGTAATTTAAAATGGAGATGGGTATGAAGAGAAAAATAGTAAGTAGGACATGTATGTGTAGTGTATAGGAGGGATACAATGAGATAGTATCAGCAGGAATTAGTTCATGTTATCCCAACTTTTAATGTATATATGCAATTATTAGGTATTTTAGTTACGTATTTTTTAATGGGATTTATTTATACATTCTTGTGAGTATGTTTATATATATATATATATATATATATATATATATATAAGCTTTCATGTAATTTATTACAAAATCAAGTTAACAAGAAAAACATCAATAAAAGTTGTTCAGTTTGATTTTATTAATTTATGTGATTTTATTTAGAATTTTGGAATTAAAATTCTTTTATATAAACTTAGACTTTCCAATGAAATTTATTTTAATAATTTTAGAATGATTTTAAATATACTAATGTTGTAGGATACGATTTTATTTAAATTGTATTTTAGAATAAAACTTTATTTGAGCTTGTATTTTAAAGAATAGTTTTGATTATATATGCATATAAATATAAATGTATAATGTATAATTTTAAAAAGATGCATTATTTATATCTTGGTTAATCCAAATGAGGATGGCATATTTGTATTCGGTTGAGTTTCATATAATTTTTTAATTAACTTCATTAAATTTATTGGATTCAGCTGAGTGAATTTATATATATTATTTAGCAACTCAACTTCTTTAGAATTAAATTGAGTTAAGTTAGGTCATTCATTCCGTAATTTGAAAAAAAATATTACGAAAAAATATCTTAAAATGAATATTTCTAATGTTTCTTTAATAAATTATTAGCTAATTATAATACATAAATAATACTCATACCGTAAATATAAATTATTAGATATACTATTTTTAATTAATATATATATATATATATATATATATATATATTGTATAGTTGGATTTGGTTGGATTCATTACATTTGAAATTCATCAACTCTTATCGGATGGAATTCTAATCGAGTGTATTAAATAAAATTAAACATAAATATAAAAATGTGATTAGGGGGGATTGTTCACTTTGAGTGTAACTATTCATGTATATTCTTTTATCCAAAATTTACTTCCAAACTTTTAAAAGTTAGTAATGTATGAATGCTATATATTTAAATTTTATTTCATAATCTCGTGATAGAAAATTCTTTGAATATGGAAAATCATTATATAGTCCATGGTTTGGTTTGCAATGATATCATCTCTTACAATGTATGTAACATTTTCTTTTGTATAATAATTCACATTAATAAAGTATTACACATTAATTAAATATTAAAATGAATTTGGTATATAATTATGACTCATGTAAGTAAAAATTCATTAAAATATTATGAATAGACAAAAAAATCTATTGAAATTTATTGTGTCTAAAAAAACTTTTAATTATGTTATTTTAGAGATCATTATATTTTTTTTTCAAAATTAAATTTACAAGATCTCATAAAATGCAAATTTTACCATAAATACATTACCATGATTAGTTTAACTTTTATTTATGGTTAATTTAAGACAATCGTGTTAACAAATATTTTCTATACGACTATTATTGGAGTTGGTTCTATAAACGGTTGTAATAAAATTTATATGATTGTTCCAAGTCCGTTGGATATAGGAAGGAATCCTTGAAACTGTTTGGTATGAAAAGCACAATACTTCTTCATTCTTAATTGTTAGTGTGTGGTGTTCCTTTTTTCAACTTTGCTCCCAACCTCATAGTTTTAATTTCACTCTTTTCATGGTGTAGTAATAGAAAGAGAAACATATCATCGAAAGAGAAACATATCATTTAAAATTATTTGATGGTGTTGAGTCCAATACTCGAGTTAATTAAATAAAAACTATTTCAAGTCAAGAACTTGAATGACATTCAATCTAATGCTTATTTCAATCAAATAAAAATAATTTCAAGTAAAAAATTTGGATGGTCTCGAGTCCAAAATACACAAGGATGTGTGCTAGATCGTCCAAATGATAATTTTAATCTTTTTTTTCATTATATAATACAAAATTAGACTGTCTAATACCTTTATACAATGAGATATGTGTTAGTTCAAGTGATAGTTTTAATCTTTTTTTATCAGTATAATACAAAGTTAGACTGTCCAATCCTTTTATACGGTATGATATGTTTTAGACAGTCTAAATAATGATAAATGAGAATTTTTAAAGACAGTCTAATCATTTTATACATCATGATATGCGTTACACGATCCAAGTTATGATTTTAATCCCTTATTTTCATCTGTATAATGCACTATTAGATTGTTGGTATAATTACCTTATTCATTCCTACTTTCTGGGACAATAGTCAATTTAGTGTAGTGGTTTTAAAAAAAAATCAATTTCGTCCCTATGCTTGTTTAAATGTATAAAAAATGGTCCTTTCTGTTAAGTTGCACCAAACGACGTTAACTAGTGCTTATGTGGCAGAGAGAAGTGTGATTGGGTTTAGTGTGAGGTGTGAGGTGTCAAGTGACGTGGATGGTTAAATTAGTTTAGTGAAAAATGAATTGGGGATTAGGGTTTTTGAAATTTGAATTAGGAGTTATGAATTTTTAATTGTAAATTATAAGCAGGGTTGAGAGATTAAGGAAAAATCAATTGGAGATTTAGGGTTTTTTGACTTGCAATTGGGGTGGCAGCAAGAAGACTCTTGGGTGTTCTTTAGGCCATTTAACCCTCGCCTAATGCCACAAAGTCTCATCTCACACCTTCAATTAATGAGATTCATTCACAAAACACAAATTCATTCACACTTCACCCTTGCACGCAGTCAATTTCTTTTTTCAAGTAAAGGCGATGCAATACTCCTGCGATAAGGAAGAAGTAGTCCCAGGCCTTAGGCTTAGGTCCATACCAGATCTGAGAACTTTCGAGATGTGAATCTGTGTGAGCGACACACGTGTGCCCGTGCGTGCAACGTATGTGAGTCTCGGTTGGAATCAGACGCAGAGTTTGTGCATAGAAGGGGTTCGCACGTGTGTGGGCGCCCGAGGGTGGTGGATAGTGTCTCGTGCCGAAGACGGTGCCAGAGAAGACCCATAAATGTTTCAGAAAAACTATGGAGAGAGTGAAGGGTAATGGGTTTGTAAGGAGAAGGAAGTGTTTGGTTTGAAGAAAAATGAGAGAAATCTCATCTGCCATGGCAGTAAGGTGATATGGGGAAGATGATTGCAAACAACCGCCAATGCTTTCTTCTACACTTAAGAAACGATTATTACTCCTAAAATCATATAGCCCACCATCCAAAGTCACAAGAAGAAACCCTAACCCAATTTCATACCACCTCACACCAACCTAATTTGATGTGTCTTTAAATTCACAGTGCACATGAACACCTCTCTCTGCCACATAAGCAACCATTAACGACGTTTGGTGCAACTTAACAGAAAGGACCATTTTGCACACATTTAAACAAACATAGGGACGAAATTGATTTTTTTTTAAAATCACTATACTAAATTGACTATTGCCCCAGAAAGTAGGGACGAATAAGGTAATTATACCTAGATTGTTTAATCCATTTATAAAGTGTGATATGTTGTAGGCAGTCTAACCGATGATATATGTGGTTGTTTAAAAACCATCTAATCCCTTCATACACCAGGATATGTGTTAGACAATCCAAGTGATGATTTTAGTCCCTTTTTTCATCAATATAATACACTGTTAGATTATCTAATGTCTTTATACATTGTGATATGTGCTAAATAGTCTAAGTGATGATATATGAGATTTTTGAAGAGCGTTTAATCCCTTTATACACTCATATATGTGTTGGGCAATTCAAGTGATGATTTTAACCCCTTTTTATTATCAATATAATGCATTGTTAGACTATATAATAGTTGTTATATATCAGTTAGATTGTCTAATTGGTTTTACATGTGGGTTGTTCAAAGTCTGTTTAATAAGTTAGATAATCTAATTGATTATATAATACTTGTATATAGAATGATATGGTTTGAAAGGTCATAGACTTTTTAATGCATAAATCAATACACAATAAATGGAAAAAATTTGTTAATGAACCACTAAATAACACTTTACAATTGTTCAAATTAGTAATAAAAAGAAGTCCATCCCAGTACACGTTTTTAGAAAACATTAAAAAAAAGAAAAAAAAAATACAACAACGATTTCTCAAAATTTGGACATTTTGATTCCACATTTGTAGTGTTTTGAGATCTTAATCTTTTTTGTGGTCGACACTGAAAGAAGGTAAGTGAGAATCATTTGCTTCCACATCTATATAGTATTATCCATGCAAACCAATTGACTAAGTTATTCGCTGGTGGTCTAAGCACATGGTGAATCGATTAGGAGCATCTACGCGTATATGAAAATGGTATATGCGTACGCATTACAAAAACAAGGACGAATTGAGTAGTGGGATGTCAATTCCTACAGACTATTTTGCGAACATATTTTGAAAAATCAGTACCCAATAAAGATATATATAGTGCAAAAATAGTGCAATACTTACCTTTCTTTATTTCTCGTTTGCTTTCTTATTGCTTCTTCATAGGTGTTGCAGAAATAGGGACGAAGACTGAACACATATAAATGTTATAATATGGTTGAAAACTTGGCTCGAAATTTCAAACAAAACCTTTGTGTTGCCTTCTATGATAACTGTCGAATTTTGAGAAGAAACACTTATTTAACATTTTCACAAGGATGAGACAAGTAAAAGAGAATGTGCACACATAGAATGAAACACACAACATACATACAAAAACATATGAAATCTATATATAGTAAATGATCATCACAAGGTGGTTTGAAATTATTTTGTCCAACTTTTATGGTGTTGACACATGTCAAATAACTTCATGAGTTGTTATATTCTGTAGACTAAATGGGAAAATACAAAATAAATTAATATTTATAAAAAAAAGTTCATTTGGTAAAAAGTAGTTTATAAAAGTTTATCAAAAAATAAACTTAATAAACTTTGCCAAACGGCAATTTTGACATGTGATGAAGTTTTAGGAAATGAAAGATAAGCATGTGGTACTGTTCATCCATCGTTCATAGCGTTGTTAGGTTTAGGGTTTCCAGAGTTCCGATTTCCGTTCATTTCTTCACCGCTTCAAAATTCGATTCATAATTCTCTATTTCCATTCCTGCAAGTAATTCCTCAATCGTTTCGTTTCGCTAATTCTAGCTCGTTTTGTTTCCGTAACGTGAATTTCTCTTACTTTCTATTTATGGTTTGTTTATCTGAAACCCTGCGAAGCACCGGAGTCGGAGTCGGAGTCGGAGTCGGTGTCGCTGACATTTTAATCTGTTGCTTTCTAAAATTCATTTTCAATTATATGACAATTTGTATGCTGGACGAAGACATTCAACTTCCAAAGTTGAAATGTCAATGTGCTACACATTACTTACCAAATTTTGTTAAAGATTTCTTGTGAGTCACTCCTTGTTTTGGTTGTGTTTATTTATCTTTGATTTCCTTGTTTTGTTTTTTGGCAATAGGTCCTATCAGTAGGTAATTTGGTGGTTAAAGACTAATGGCTTGTGTTGCTCATCAACAGCAGGTACTTACATATCAAATTGACCTCCTATTGGATTGTCATCATGATTTTAGCCTTATATGGATTTATCGTTGTTAAAGGATGTTGAGGATTGTTTACATGATCACTTGCCGATTGAAGGGTTAAGGAGTTTAGGATAAATTTACATTGTGTTATGATGCTGTCAGATTTTAGTATCAATGCTATTTGTATTTTGTATAGTCAGTAGAGTAGTATTATTACTGTCCTAGTGATGCTTTCTGGTGGCAACACTTGAACTGTTACATAAAATTTAGTAATTTGAACATCCGAGAGTTGTCAACATTTATTAGTTATCAGTCATCCAGAAGATTCAATTTTACTTGAAGATGAAGCTTTACAGCACATTTCTATTTCTCTCTCAAATTCTTCCGTGATTTTAAAGTTCTGTTGGTATTCTTTGGTAAACACTGTTTCAAAATTTCCAAAGCTTTGGTTACTGAGAGGAAAACTACTTCAATTTTGCCTAAATTCTTTTTCTTGGTCAATACAAACACACTAAGTTCAATAAGCGTTTCGTCTAATTTAAGTGGCGTTCTGTGTTTACAATTGAGATTTTCCGTGTTAAGATTTCAAATATAAGGATATATGAAATATAATAATTTGTTTTTATTTTCCCAGGGCTTGTTTGTGGCATTTTCCTCAAGGCATTTGTTATGGAGCAAAAGGCTGAAGCTGAAGCAATGTTTATCAAAATGTCATTTGATTGGAAGAGCTGATTGGCATTACATACTAAGGTGGAGAGTTTGTTGTGCCACTGTGATGCAAATTTTGATCTGTTATACGGGTCACTGTTTTCAATTACTTAAAAATGTGTGGAACATATTTACATAATGATAGAAGTGTCGTAGATTATATCGTATGAGGTTTACCAAAGTCAATTTAAAATGCCACTTTAAGGAGCCTCCTTGAATAAGAGTTAAAAAGCTTTCGAGTCATGATTGATGTAGTTATATTTATATTATTTTTAACATAATAAAGTTGCCATCTGGCCATAGTTTTCTACTCATAGAATTGGAGGTTGATACTATGAAACGAAATACTATTTGGGGATAGAGAGACTGATTAGATGTCCTAGGATTCTTTTACATAGTGGCTTTAAAATTTCAGCTATATACCTGCATTAAAATGAAGATAAAGGATTTCTTGTTTCCAGTGTAGGGCCTCCTCACATTTGCGGATCCAAGCTGAAACCTTTGAAGATTTCAGGCTTCCAAGGCAGTGCCAGAAGTGATGATTCAGTAACCAGTGCTAATGGGTTGCAGGTCCCCAACCCCATGACCTCTGTCAGACTGGATGAGAATGGCGAAGTCAAATCAAAATTTCCAAAGGCCAACAATGTTCCACTCTCTTGTGCTTCTGAAGCAAATGAGAACCTTGCAGTATCATCTGGTATTCATAAACTTATCAAAAAGTGGCATACAATGTTGCACACACTACCACCAAATCAAGGGGAGGAGGAAATCTTGGGAGAACCACCTACAGATGTTTTACCAAATTCTTTACAAGGGACGCAAAAGACTGTAAAAGGTCAGAGTTTGAAGGCAGCATGGTCCTATTTTCTAGCTCTGGACGCTACAATAAAGATTCCTTTCTTAATATTGTAAGTACGATAGTTTTTCCATCCCTGCACTCAAAGTTATTTGCCCCTCTCCCTACATCACGTGTTTGCTGGGTTTGAGGAAAACAAGGATGTGTTGGTGTTTCTTATTGTGTATCATATGCATTGCTGTCAAGTAAGCATATATTTAATTTAACAAGGTGTCTACTTGGACTTTTAGTTTGAAACAAATTTTAGGTTATAAGAATTTATAAAGAAAGGGAAAGTGGGTGGGGATGACTCACGTGGTCGATTTAATGGTAATTAGGATTAGAATTGTACACCTTCTATACAAGTGATTTTTTCTTGGTTGTTAGAATTTAGAAATGTTAAAGTTTTCATTATTCATGTTTAAACAATTCCTAGAGTTGTTTTTAGGGTTCTGATCTCGGGTTTTATAGAAATCCTTTATAATGGTAGGATACTATCAGGTGGATCCTTTGGATCAATATATATGCAATATGCCAATATCAAATGGACACAATGTCAACTAGAAAGAAAATGGACTTGTTTGGACGAGGTTTTGAATAAGATATTTTTGTATATTCTTTTGATAGGATTTTTTTTTCCTTTTAAAGACTTTTTTTCATTTGAATGTATAATTAGCTTTTTTTTTTTTTTTTTATGTTTGAACATCTTTTTTATGTTGGAAAAGAAAAGAAAGAAATATTTTTTTCTTGAAGCACAGAAAGCTTGCTTAAAAAAAGGAAGTTGCCATTTTTAATGCTGTTTGCTTTTTTCTTATAGAGGCTCATGGAACACTTTGAAGTCTGATATATAACAAAAAACTGCAAAACGTACTTGCTTTTAGACAGATTATTTGTATGCAAAGAGAGTAAATGTATTCAAGCACCAACGTTTTCTCCCTTATATATTAAAGCGTATTTAACTGGCAATGTCAACAGTTTGCAGTGTACAATAATAATGCTTGATGCTTTTCTGCATCTTCTGATTCCGTATTTATCTGCAGTGCTCCTTTCTACTTGGCTGTTAATGCAGTTTATGGGGCTGAGGTGTCGAAGGACTTAACTCCTTTATGGGTTTTGGGGCCACTCATTGTTGCTCTCTTCATCATGATGGGGCGGTGGCTATGTGCACTCTATGTCTTCAGCTTCAAGCAGACTATCAAAGTAATTAAGAATTTGCCCTCTTACTTCATGTTGGCCTACAGCTATGTCTTTTGTGGCAAGCTCAAAGGAGACTTCGATGCTCATATTTTGCAGCCTACATTGAGCATAACAAATACTGATTATAAACAGCTGGGTAGAAAAAAGTTGAAAGAATTGTCAGAATGGATTGTAGAGAAGTATCTCGATTTTGTGGAATCAATATGGCCCTACTATTGTCGGACAATCAGATTTTTGAAGAGGGCTAATCTTATTTAAAGTTGAAAGTAATTTGAAGATTAGTGTTTCTATTGAAGGTTAAGACTTAGCAAAAATATTAGTGGGTGGGGTGGGAAAGTTGCAGGAAGTGATTGTGATTTCAAGTGAGAGTCGGCCAATCCCATTTTATGCCGGGGTTTTGGTGTTTTGAGCGAGTATCAGAGGTTGTGTATTAGGTTAGGTTGTACCTGTATTGCTGCCTAATTGATTCTGTACATAATTGATCATTGGCTCATTGGCGGGGTTCTTTTTAAACCTTAACACCCCACCATTTTTCTTGTGCAAGTTGTGTATTATGTATATGGCTACTACAACAAGGAGTCTTAAATTAAGAATAGTTTTCACATTGATTTTAACATTATTAAAATTTTAAATTTATTATTTAAAAAATTAATTTTTAAACATACTTTATGTTTTTTCCCACTATCTACAGGAGTCTCATTTTTAAAATAGAAAAATAATTAAGTTGAAAACAATATTTTTTTTATAACAAAAAGGTCAAAAATGGGCTAAATAGTAAATTGAGTCCTCTCACCAGAGTCTACTTACAAAAATGATAGTGTATGATCATGATTTTCAAATTTAGAATACCTTAAATGTTTATTTTGATTCTCAAAGTTGATTAACTCAACTTGAAACACAGTTTAGAAGTATAAAAAAGATACCTGCCTTGACTGATAATCTCTTGCCCATAAAAAAAAATTATTGATAGTTCTCTTGACTCTCTAACTACCATATAACATATTAGAAAAGAAAAAAGAAAGAGAATGAAATGAACTCGCAATACAGAATTTACAGGCCAATTTTGATTGTATGCGAAAACAGATGTTAAAATGTAGGCAGTTTCTTCCTGCACCCCCACAATTTTGTAAATTTCGAAACTGACCCCCACAATTTCGGAATTTGGGAGTGTGCTACGGATTCATCAATCCGGAAGTGAATCATGGTGCATTCTAGATGAGGGGGTGTTCCAGAATCAAAGTTTGCATAAATTATTGATTTCTGGATTGCTGAATCCGGAAGCCTAATTTCTATTATGGATTGGTGGATCTGGAATGAGTTTTTTTAATTATGGATTTCTGAATCGGGAATGCATATTTTGAATTACGGATTGGCGGATCCAGAATGGTTTTTTCAATTATGAATGTTTTTCATTTTTTTATTTTGAATTGACACTATTATTCATGTATTATCGGAAGCATCAATCTGAGAGATTACCGGATGCGCCAATCCAAAAATTTACCGGAAACGCCAATCCGAAAATTTACCGGATTTCATAATCCGGAATAAAAAAAATAAATATACAGTTTATAGAGGGACAGTTTTGCCTTTGCGCAACCTTGTGGGGGTGCAGGAAGAAAAATGTGGGGTGCATGAAGAAACTGCCTAAAATGTATTTCGTTTTGGATCTATTTTGTTTTGGGCTTTCTGTCTTTTAGGCTTTTTCTCATCTTGGCTGCTTGGCCCTTTTTCTTTTTCCTTTATATTTGCTTTTTTAACACCTCTCACATTTACACTTTTTTATTAATGAAACTATTTCATTTTCTCTTTTTACTCTATTGCTTCTTCTTCTTTCTCTGGACGTTTCTGTGTTATTACTATGCTGTTCCTAAGTTCTTGATTATAGAGTTTGTGTTTGCTGCACTTCTTCCAATTACGTGTGATTATCTTTGTGAACATATTTAACAAAAAAAAAAATGATAGTCAATAATCATGATAAAGGTTTTGGAAGAAATAATAATACAATAGACTATTATATCAAGTTTGCGAGATAAGATTGGTTAGACAACTCTATCATGTTATCATAGGTATTGTACTGGTAGCCTAAAACCGAGAGGTATAGGCCGAGAACTACATGTCCAATAATCAAAGTGATAAATTAGAACCGAAAGGTCTGGACCGAAACCTGAAAGGATAATAAAAATCATAATAAAGCCCAATTTAAATAAGGAACTTGCACAAGGGGGTGTAAAAGTAATAAAAAGGTGTGATAAGAAAGTCCAAAAGTACTGTAGAAGGCCCATCAACGAAACTCTATAAATAGGAGGTCAGCACAAGAAAAAGGTAAGAGTGATTTTATCTGAAAAACCATTACATTGTTTCTGACTTTGGCATCGGAGCGACTTGCAGGTACATCCCCCCACCTGTGATGAATACCAACCGAGAGGAGTAGCCGAGTGGTGCAGCCGAGAAGAGCAGCTGAGATGAATAGCCGAGAGAAGCAGCCGAGAGGAACAACCGCGAGCCTAGCCCAGTTGAGAGTCCAGCCCAAGAAGTAATCCAGCTCAAGAAGTAATCCAGCCCAATAGAAACATGAGAGTATAGCCCGAAATCAGAAGATTTGTGTAAAAGGCCATCTTGTTTTAGTTCGAGTGTTCTTGGTCCCTTTTTGTAAGAACATTTTGGCGCCCACCGTGGGGCCGAGAACTAGTTAGAAAGAAAGGTAGGAGACAAGATGGATCAGAGAGAAGGACAAGACGGAGAGCAAGTAGATAACGTCAGTATGCCAATGACAATGTTGATGCAGCTGCAAAAAGAGTTCGAGACGTTAAAAAAGAGTAATGAAGAAGAGCTGAGTATGTTAAGAGCCGAAAATGCACGCATGAGGAGAAAACTACAAGAGGAGACAGTTTTGAATGCATCATTTGAAACTGTTCAGCCAAGAGCACAAGTCAATGAGAGGATTTATCATAATGAAAGTTCCCAAATGAAAAGAAGATTCCTTGGAGATTCTGAAGTTTTTGCAGGAGCATCTTCAAGAAAACATCCCTTCTGTGATGTTATAGTTGATACTCCATTGCCTGACAATTGGAGAAGTTTAACTATTGACAAGTATGACGGAAGCACAGACCCTGATGAACATGTTGCGGTATACACCACGCAGATCAGTCTATATACGTGGAACGATGCTATTATGTGCAGAGTGTTCCCTACAACGTTAAAAGGGACAGCGTTAAGTTGGTTCACACGCCTTCCGCCTTTGAGCATAGATTGTTTTGATACATTGGTGGAAAAGTTTGGAGCTCAGTTCGCAACTAGTCGTCCCCATCGTTTAACTTCGATTGCTTTGGTGAATATAAGGCAAGAAAAGGGAGAGTCGTTAAGAATGTTCATGGAACGCTTTGGGAAGGTTGCCCTGGGAATTCGAAACCTCAGCCCAGAGGTTACCATGCATCATATGATAACAGCACTAAAGCCGGGACCGTTTGCTGATAGTCTCTGCAAGAAACCTGCGACTAGTTTAGATGAGCTAAGACAACGAGCGTCAAAGTTCATGCAAATGGAAGAACTGAGAGAGTTCCGGAACCAGGCAAGGATGGATGGAGGTGAAAAAAAGGTGATAGAAAAAGAAAGTGGACCTATGGCTAGAAGAGCCAGGGAAGAATTCAGAAGCCGAAAGTTCCAGCAATACACACCCTTAAATACAAACAGAACAAGAGTCTTACAAGAAGCCATGGCGGCAGAGATAATACCACCAACTAGAAAAGTGAGAACACCGGAAAGGGCCGACCACACCAAACATTGTGAATATCATAAAAATCATGGCCACCATACAGAGGAGTGTGTCGGGTTGAAAGATAGAATAGAAGAATTGATTCAGGCTGGGCAGTTGAAGCGTTTTGTTCAAGGAGGAAATGTTAGACTGAGGACCAGTCCGGAGAGAAGATTGAAAGGAATTGAAACAGGGGGAAGAAGGGCAGACAGATTTGAAAGAGAAAAAAGAATAGAAAAAAGAGATGATAGAAGAGGTGGAAGATCAGAAGGAAGAAATGACAGGGTTTATCAAAACACACAATCAGTAAGGAGAAGTAGGGAACGAAGCTTGGGGAGACCTGTCAGGGGGTTTATAAACACTATTTCAGGTGGTTTCTCTGGAAAAGAATCATCATCAGCAAGGAAACAACATTGGAGAAGTATAAGGACCATTAACCACATTTTTAAAAGAAGAACTTTGCCACCAATGCTTTTTACAGATGAAGATTTCCAAGAAATTGATCCCGATCACGACGATCCTATGGTGATAACAGTTGAAATAGCCGAATATGCCGTCATGAAAACCTTGGTTGATCAAGGCAGCTCAGTTGATATTCTGTTTTGGGATACTTTCAAAAGACTGCATCTGAAAGAAGAAAACATTGTACCTTTCCGAGAACAAATCATTGGTTTTTCAGGGGAGAGAGTCAGCACGAAAGGGTATGTGGATTTGATGACTACGTTCGGAAGAGGAAGTAAGACTAAAAAGATTAAAATCAGATATTTGGTGGTGGATGCTTCTACGTCGTATAATGTGTTGTTAGGACGTTCTTCTTTGAATAAGTTGGGAGCAATAGTTTCAACGCCACATCTAGCAATGAAATTTCCAACAGAAAAGGGGGAGATAGCAACAGTTTATGTTAATCAAAGAGATGCTCGAGAATGTTATGCAGCCGGTCTAAAGATGAATTTAAAAACACACAAAGATACCGAAAGAATGGTGGCAATGGCGGATTTGGACCCGAGATTAAATGATGAAAGGTTGGAACCGAAAGAAAAGACTACAGCCGTGGTATTAGGCCGGGATGAGAAGCAATGCACTTATATAAGTGGAAGTTTGCCCGAAGAATTGTTAAACAAACTCGTCACATTGTTACGCGACAACAAAGACTTGTTCGCTTGGACACCGTCTGATATACCTGGAATTGATCCAAAGGTAATTTGTCATAAGTTGTCGGTATGCCGAGAAGCAAGACCGATATCTCAGAAACGAAGAAAGTTGGGTGAAGAGAGAAGAAAGGCAGCAATGGAAGAAACTGAGAAGTTAATGCAAGCCGGTTTCATTAAGGAAGCTCAATATACGACATGGTTGTCCAATGTGGTGCTCGTCAAAAAACCGAATGGAAAGTGGAGAATGTGTACAGATTATACAGACTTAAATAAGGCTTGTCCGAAAGATACATATCCATTGCCCAACATTGACCGATTGGTAGATGGGGCGTCTGGACAAGAAATGATGAGTTTTCTTGATGCTTATTCAGGGTATAACCAAATACAGATGTATGAGCCAGATGTGCCCAAAACAACTTTTACCACAAATACGGCAAATTATTGTTACAAAGTCATGCCCTTCGGCTTAAAGAATGCCGGAGCAACGTATCAGAGATTGATGGATAAGGTGTTCAAAGATCAAATTGGAAGAAACATGGAAGTATATGTGGACGATATGGTTGTGAAGTCAGAGAAAGTGGAGAAACATTTGGGAGATCTTGAGGAGGTGTTTTCACGCATAAGAGAGTACAATATACGTCTCAACCCAGAAAAATGTGTATTTGGCGTCAAAGGTGGAAAATTTCTAGGTTTTATGTTGACCAACAGAGGGATTGAGGCTAATCCTGATAAATGTGAAGCAATTATGAAGATGGGGAACCCGAAAAACCTGAAAGAGGTGCAGAGGTTAGTGGGAAAGCTAAATTCATTGTCAAGGTTTTTACCGATCTTAGCCGAAAAAACTAAACCGATAATAAGCCTGTTAAAAAAATCTGAAACCTTTGAGTGGAATGAAAAATGTGAGCAAACCTTCTCTCAAATCAAAAGCATGGTAGCTGAACCACCAATCCTAATCAAACCTGAGTTGACCCAACCCATCATAGTTTACTTAGCAACTTCCAATGAAGCCATAGGAGCAGCGTTAATCCAAGAGAATCCAGACCAGAAACCAATATACTTTGTAAGTAGATCCCTCCAAAATGCTGAAACCAGATATCCCAAAGTAGAAAAAGTCGCCTTAACCTTGGTGTACGCCGCAAGACGTCTTCGGCCATACTTTCAGAATCATCAGATAATTGTGAGGACAGATTATCCAATATCAAAAATCTTGAGAAAACCAGAACTTGCAGGTAGGATGGTGACATGGTCAATGGAGCTTTCCGAATATGGAATCAAGTATGAACCGAGAGGACCAATCAAAGCTCAAGCCCTTGCAGATTTCATCATCCAGATGCCGACAACAGCACAGCAGGAGCAGTGGATATTGTATGTAGATGGCGCGTCAAGTAAAAAAGGAAGCGGAGCAGGGATAGTACTTGAAGGACCAGACAACTTCCAAATAGAGATGGCATTGAGATTCGAGTTCAGAACATCCAACAACCAGGCCGAATACGAAGCTCTTATTGCAGGACTACTACTGGCGAGAGACATGGGAGTTGAAAACGTCATTTGCAAAAGTGATTCTCAGCTCTCAGTGGGACAGGTACGAGGAGATTATCAGGTAAAAGATCCATTATTGATGCAATATTATCATAAGGTATTAAATGTCATGCAATGTTTTAAACAAGCTGAAATAAAATATATTCCGAGAGAGCTAAACATGAAAGCAGATTCATTATCCAAATTGGCAAGTCAACAGCGGCAACTCCAACACAATTCGGTTATACAACAAACCCTCAGTCACCCGACAGTCGGTTTCGAGGAATGTTGCAACGTCACCACAACAACAGATGAATGGATAGAAACATATTTGGAAGCCATAAAGAATCAAGAGCAAGGTGTTCAATTGGATACAAAAATGACCAAAAAAATAGCTAGTTTTGTGTTAATTGGAGATGAACTCTACAAACGCGGATATTCGATACCTTTGTTGAAATGTCTCTCAAAAGAGCAAGCTCAGTATGTAGTGAAAGAACTTCATGAAGGAATATGTGGCTTACATTGTGGAGCCCGAACAATGGCAACAAAAGTTTGCAGAGCTGGATATTATTGGCCAACACTCCGAGAAGATTGTGAAATTTATGTTAAAACATGCAAGAAGTGTCAAGAATTTGGAAGTTTGAACCATATACCAGCACAGGCGTTACAAGGAATTACTTCTCCATGGCCCTTTGCAAAATGGGGAATTGATATACTCGGTCCATTTCCACTTGGCCGAGGACAAACTAAATTCATGATAGTCGCTGTAGATTACTTTACAAAATGGATAGAAGCAGAAGCACTGACTAAGATAACAGCTCAGCAAGTTCAAACATTTATATGGAAAAATATAATATGTCGATTTGGAATCCCACACACCATAATAACTGATAATGGCCGACAATTCATTGACAAAAAACTTATGGAATTTTATGCAGATTTGGGAATCAAGTCAACAAGCACTTCAGTTGAACATCCGCAGACGAATGGACAAGCGGAGGCTGCAAACAAAGTTATTTTGGGACAATTGAAGAAGAGGTTAGGAAATGCCAAAGGTTTGTGGGCAGAGAAGTTACCAGAGATCTTATGGGCATATAGATGTACACCACAAACTTCAACTGGTGAAACACCATTCAACCTCACATATGGGACGGATGCAATGTTACCTGTAGAAGTGAATGAACCGACGTTACGAAGGCAGATAGAAGACTGGAATATTAACAATGAATGCTTGAGAACCGACCTTGATCTCATTGAAGAACTTAGAGAACGAGCAAAGATAAAAGAGGCAGCAGTAAAAAGAAGAGCAATGAAAAGGTTCAATGCGAAAGTAAAATTCAGAGATTTTAAGGAGGGGGACTTAGTATGGAGAATGCGAACTGATGCACGAAAAGATCCGCGACATGGAAAATTGGCCTCTAATTGGGAAGGTCCATTCAGGATACTCGAAAATTTGCAAAATGGAGCATACAGATTAGAAACTCTAGAAGAAAAAATAGTACCGAGAACATGGAATACAAGTCATTTAAAGTTTTATTTTAGTTGAAATTCGAAGATGTACAAAGAAGGCTGTATATATATCTATCCATCAATGAAGAAGCATTATCCATTAACAATGTGTCGTTCATTTACATAACTTTCGGTCTTGGATGATTTCACACTAAGTGAAAACCCACCCGAAAAGAAACGTATTCATAAATCTTTCGATCTTGGATGATTTCACTCTAAGTGAAAACCCACCCGAAAAGAAACGTATTCATAAAACTTTCGGTCTTGGATGATTTCACTCTAAGTGAAAACCCACCCGAAAAGAAACGTATTCATAAAAATTTCGGTCTTGGATGATTTCACTCTAAGTGAAAACCCACCCGAAAAGAAACGTATTCATAAAACTTTCGGTCTTGGATGATTTCACTCTAAGTGAAAACCCACCCGAAAAGAAACGTATTCATAAAACTTTCGGTCTTGGATGATTTCACTCTAAGTGAAAACCCACCCGAAAAGAAACGTATTCATAAAAATTTCGGTCTTGGATGATTTCACTCTAAGTGAAAACCCACCCGAAAAGAAACGTATTCATAAAACTTTCGGTCTTGGATGATTTCACTCTAAGTGAAAACCCACCCGAAAAGAAACGTATTCATAAAACTTTCGGCTTTAGATGATCTCACTCTAAGAGAAAACCCACCCGAAAAGCAATGTATTCATAAAACTTTCGGCTTTAGATGATTTCACTCTAAGAGAAAATCCACCCGAAAATTCGTATATTCATAAAAACTTGTGATCTCGAACGCTTCCATTTCCAATAAAAAATTCACTCGCATACCATACTTTTGTTGATAATAAATTGGATAAAACCACTAATAAATTATGAATCAATACCCATTATGATATTTTACATAAATTTGATTTCATGCGTTCATAGATTACAAAATCCGCAAAGAATCCGTTATTTCGAAACCACTTTCGGATAAAAACCGACAGATACTCGGCGTATGAACAAAACATCATCGCATTAAAAATAGTACAATTAACTCGGTAGGTGACAATTATGTAGAATACGACCAATAATGCAAAACAATATAACAGTTGACAATCTAACAAACTTTATATGTATTAAGGCTTTCAAAAAGACAGTACATTTAACAAAACGAATCCCCCCACATGGATTAGCATATCAAAAAGCATCCATACATGGATTTGTAGTTCAAAATAAATCTACTTTCGGCAAGCACACCTACGCCTTTCTAGCTCTCAATATTGACATCTTCAGCATCTGTGTCTGGGATTTCGTTAGCCGGCACCAATTCACCCTTGTAAAAATCCTTTTTAACATCAAAGTTGCCTTCATCAAGTGGAATCTTATAAAAATATTTGGCTTGTTGAAGCGCTTTCTCAAAACCAAGTTGATGTTGTTCAAATATAAAGCTTTCGGCTTCAAAAACGTGGGTCCTCAGCTGACTTATCTCTTCATCCATGAGTTTGATGGCATTTTTGTCGGCTTCGTTCGTAGACAATAACGCTAACACCTTCTCATTCAGCAGTTGATTCTCTTTACGGAGTTGAGCGTTTTCTTCACTTGACCTTGAGCTTTCATTCTTCAATTCAACAATTTCTTTTTTAAACTCTTCCTTTGCAACTTCTTGTTCACCTTTTTGTTTCTTCATTTCTTCTAGTTGCTCGAACAAAGAGCTCGTTTTCTCCTTGTATTCAGCAAGGTCAATCCTCAATTTCTCAAATTCAGATAAAGACACACAATTTCCATTTTTCTCCTTCATCATTTTTCCAATCAACAAACTTCTACTCGACAATTCAATAATCGAATCAGCCAATGAAGCAGCATCCATATTTTTCAACATATTGTAAGACGATTCATTAAAAGAAGTTTGGACAAACTTCGCATACTTAGTTGAAGCACAAAAAATGGTTTCAGAAAGTGGTTCCGATGACACATTCTCAACACGACGATGACGCCGAGAAGAAGAGTGTGATCTCTTGCTGCTTCTATCTCGTTTCTTTGATTTTTTCGAAGGCCCAGCAACATCAACATGATGCGCAACTTCAACCACTTCAACAGGTGCAACACGCTCCGCTTCTTCCGTTTCAACAGGATTCACCACATTTTCGCGCCGAGGAGTTACATCACCTACTTTGTTTAGCAGCTTCGAAAAATAAGACCAAGCTTTCGGATTTGTGCTTGCCATCAAAGCTGAAAATCAATAAAAAACTTAGCAAAGTTAAAAAACACATCCTATCAAACAAGTACATGAAGAACAACCACCTACCAATAAGATCTTCTCGTGGATGGGACGAAGTGTACAATTGTAGCAAGGCGCGAGTGAGAACTTGGTACGAGAGGTGACTGAAAACTTCAATAACATGACGATCGGCCGCCCCCATTGAGTGAAAAGATATTGAATTAAACTTCACCGGATCTCTTGTCCAGTAAAGAGGAAATTTTGGAGACTCTCCATTGAAAAAATACTCTTTCCCTATCGGCTCTATTAGAATTTTGAAAAAACCTCCCTTAAAATCCTTATAAGATGATGTAAAAGGTTTAAGGAAGCAAACGTTGGATTTACTAATAAGAGAAAGCCATCCTGGTCGTTTACCAGGCCGAGAACTATAATAATACAGGAACGAAGCTGGACTAGGAGAAAGCGACAGTAATTTACACAAAATGCTAAAAGCTTGCATGGCAGCCCAACCATTAGGGTGAAGCTGAGTAGGGGCAACATTAAGAAAATTAAGAACGCCTATTTGAAAGTTGTTCAAAGGCAATCGAATATGAAGGTCTCTAAAAAAGCAAGCATAAAAATAGAAAAATTCATAACTATCATCTTCTCGGCCATGGCAAACATTATCAACATCCCCAACACGCCGAAAGGAAATAATATCGTTTTCAATATCAGAATAATAAATCTGAGAATGAGAAAGAAAACTACGAAGTTCGGTAGCAGAACGATACTTCGAAAAATATTCCCGAACCCTAGGGTTAACCCACTGATAACCTGGACGAAGGTTTTTCCGAGGCAACATAAAATCGACTTCTTGAGGAACATCAACAGTAGGAGCTCCATTAGAATCATTCATGCAAGAAGGGGTAGCAGATGAAGACTTTGAGTCTGGATGATCCTCTTCCCGAACCACTCGCCCAGTTGATTCACCACCCGCGCTCGAACAATCATCACTAGCAGAAAAGCTTGAAAGAGACATTACCTTTCCAGAATCAACTCTTCTGTTAATAGCGATAAGTTTCACAATCATAAAAAGACTCAGAAAGGAACCTATTTATAACACACGCGAACCCTAGAATTTGAAACGTTATGATCGCACAAAATTATTCAAAAATATATATGATCTAACGGTTAAAATGGACATCTCATGTCAAATCATGTATTTTCAGAAAAGTAAATTACGAAAACCAAGGCATTAAATACCAAATCAAATCAACACTCAAAACTATTATATTATATTAAGACACAAATCATTTCAATCTAAATCAATTATTTTTGTCTCGGGGGCCAGTGTACTGGTAGCCTAAAACCGAGAGGTATAGGCCGAGAACTACATGTCCAATAATCAAAGTGATAAATTAGAACCGAAAGGTCTGGACCGAAACCTGAAAGGATAATAAAAATCATAATAAAGCCCAATTTAAATAAGGAACTTGCACAAGGGGGTGTAAAAGTAATAAAAAGGTGTGATAAGAAAGTCCAAAAGTACTGTAGAAGGCCCATCAACGAAACTCTATAAATAGGAGGTCAGCACAAGAAAAAGGTAAGAGTGATTTTATCTGAAAAACCATTACATTGTTTCTGACTTTGGCATCGGAGCGACTTGCAGGTACATCCCCCCACCTGTGATGAATACCAACCGAGAGGAGTAGCCGAGTGGTGCAGCCGAGAAGAGCAGCCGAGATGAATAGCCGAGAGAAGCAGCCGAGAGGAACAACCGCGAGCCTAGCCCAGTTGAGAGTCCAGCCCAAGAAGTAATCCAGCCCAATAGAAACCCGAGAGTATAGCCCAAAATCAGAAGATTTGTGTAAAAGGCCATCTTGTTTTAGTTCGAGTGTTCTTGGTCCCTTTTTGTAAGAAGAAGTATAATTCTAACTGAGAGAAAGATGTAAGATTAAAAGAAAAAATGTATGTCCTGCCATGTATTTAATAGAGAAGTTATTCATAAAAACACTAAAATGATATTGGATGAAAAATGTGGAGATTAATATCTTACAAAAATGTTAAATTCAGAAGTAGTTTTCGGATGCCTTCAATTCAGTCCTCGAAAGTTATAGTAAATAAAAAAGTTCTTGAAAGTTTTATCTAATTCTTAGTTTTTTTTACATGATCTCTCTAGTGTATGTTAATTCACACTGACTACATCTAACAATATTATACAAATTTTAAAATATTCCAAGAATTTAAGAGATGTTATTTTTATTAATCAATGAATATAGTTATGACAAACGCTAATTTTGTCCTTAAGAAACTAATTAAGAAATTGGAAATGTAGTTTTTTTTAAGTGTAAAAATGCATTATTTTGTGATTTATTAACTTATTATTTAAAAGAAAAATTATTAGTAAATCAACAATTTCTATAATTAGGAAAGGAGTAGTATTATAATATTTTAAATAATATGTACCACTTTAATTTAGAAACAAATTTATATATAAAATATATTTCAACCTCAAAAGTTGAAGTAAAAATGAATAAAATAAAAATTTGATAAATCCAAACAAAGGTTAATAAGATTAAAAGATGTTTTAATTTATGAATAAGTAGAAATGAAAGTTAGATGATTAGTTATTGGTTTCACATACATTATTTATACATAATATTGAAAATGATAAAAGAATTGGAAAAAGATAGTTTGAATAATATTGGTGTTGCGTTTTTTCTTCTTTTACTATACTTTTTTTTTTTTTTAAAAACAGACAACTAAATTATTAGTGTTACACGAATTCTACCATTGGAACATTAAATCTTTTCAGTTGCTTACTATAACAATTGCTACAATTGTTTTGGCCTGGCAATGGATTTTTTCACTCATCCATAAGGTATTGGAAGTCACCTCCAAGAAAATGTTATATTAGACGAACAACGGATCTAAATGGGCATTAATCTCAAAGAAAAATATTATAAGGTAGGATTTAAATATAGAATAAAAAGTATTTTATTTATATTATGTTTTGTGACGGTGTGATTAAACATTTTAACTTCATATTTTTTATTTAAAAATATATCATATTTTATTTATTTTGTATTTTAAACATTCATAATAAGATTGAAATTCAGATTCCAATAACCATGATTTTTTCAATTTATTAAATTTTAAATTACCTCAACCCTCTCTTATATGTTCTAACATATTGTTTCACTAATATTATGAATAATATTAGTTAAATATATGGACTATATATAATGTTTAATAATTTGTTTTGAATGACTTAATCATTCATTTTAAATGATTTAATTATTTATTTTAAATGAAAATTGAATGTATTAATACTTTTATTCAATATTAATTGTTTATTTTGAACAACTTAATTGAATAGATAAAAAAAATTAAATTAATATATTTGGAATAAATAAATTTAAATTAATATATTTGGAATAAATAAATTTAAATTAATATATTTGGAATAAATAAATTTAAATTAGTTTTATATTGTGGAAACACAGAAAATGGAAACAATGATTCTTTTATACAATTTTAAAATATTATAAAGATGTTGGTAAATTATAATTGTTTTTGAATAAAAGTAAATTATTGAATAAAAATATAACTAGTTTATCTTATGTTAATTAAATAAAAGTATATTACTTAATAAATTATATAGACTTAAAATTAATTATCTGAATTAAAAATACTATTTAATTACTAAACAACAATTTATATTTTTAAGCATTAAATTAATATGAAAGAAATAGAAACTATGAGGGAGTTAAAATGAAAAAAAAGAAGAAATATTTTTACAAGAATTAAAAAAGAAAACGATGATATTACAAGAGTAAAAATATGAAAGGGGATTTGGGTGGACCAAAATTTCAAAAATCCATCATTTACTATTATTTTTTCTACTGCATCCAACCCACCCGTAGCAGATGCTACTGCATCAATACCATCTCCACGCGTTGGTTCTAATGCATCAACTCCATATACAAATCTTGGAAGGACACATTTAACTTTTGCATCGAATAACTTAGAGGAAATCCTCTCAGCTGGTGATCACCCTCTGATTCAGCCTATTGGGGGAGGGTAAGAATATAATCAAATTCAATGTATATAATTTACTATTATTGTCTTATAATTTTGACTAACTTTGTTTTGGTATTTTAGGTTTTAACCATAAAAAATTGCATCAAAGGCCATCACTTTCACCATTAAACAACAATTTGGTGAGCTATGGCTAACACAGGGGGCAATCCCAAAGGCTGATCGGGATTTATTTTTTCAACATTTTAAGGTACTTCCTTTTTATTTCCTTTAAAAATGCTTATATTTTAGAATTTGGATTGATGATTCATGTTGTTTTGCAGAGGAAGGTCACATGGAGGGTTGAGGATGAGGAAACAGTTAAGAAAAATTTTCATACGAAGGCTTCTCACACCCTTTCACAAATGTTTAAAATGGCTCGCTAAGAAGGTAAATGACCAGAATGGATTGACAATAGTGTTTGGAACAACCTCCTAGAAAAGTGGAACATGCCTGTGTATCGATCCAAATGTGATATAGCTAAAAAGAATCGTTTGTCTGAAAAAGCCGGATGTTTACACACTGGAGTGATCCATTAGTAGGCATTAACACGTGATTCGTTTGGTATGACTTCCCTATAATTTTTTTTTATTAATCTATGATTAATTATTACCTCCTTAATTTATAAAATTTTTTGTTTATAGAAAAAGGTGGATGTCTGCACACTGGAGGATCCATTAGCATGCATGAACACGCTATTTGTTTGGTATGACTTATGTACCGACCAGTCCTCGGGCGTCATTGACTGCTAGTGACGATGGGCCACGTAAGTTGGGTCCCACAAGCGGTACGTGCTAGGACGCCGATGAGTGGTCAGACGTCGATCACAAGGGTGTGCCGATGACGGAGATCAAGATCAAGAAGAGAAAGAAGCCGAAGATGAAGATGCTCAAGAGGATATTAGCTCATCATCCTTTTTACCTCAAAGGATTACAAGGAGCAAATTTAAAGAATTAGGAAGTAGTGGTAATGTTTTCTCTTTTTGTAGTATCTTTTGTATAAAATGTAAAATGTTTAAATATATAGTTTTTAGGAAGGTGCTAAGAGGGAAACCTAAAGATACCTCTTATGTAAAGCATCTTTAGATATTAGTTAGAACATTCTAGTAGTTGACCCTTTATACCTCACTATAGGCGCTAGAAGTGGGAGATGTGCAAGGGACCTTTGGATAGCTTCTTGTATAAGCTTCTTGTACTTCATGACCGGTTCTTCTCCTATATAAGGAGGGCTTGGGTCCTTCTAAATACAGATTTGATATTGAAACTACCGAAATTCTCCCAAATTGGTGAGTGCTTGAGAGACTTGTGTCTTCTCTTACCTAGTCTTATCTTGAGAGCAATCTTGGAGCCTCAAGTGGCGGCATCTACACTCATCTTGGAGCTTTGCATCCACCAAGTGGCATGTTCCTCTCCAAGGACTCCAACCACATAAATTTTGTTCTTTTTTTCCATCTTATTCATCCATTTCCATGTCCACATAAACTCTAGAAACATGTCTTAGGCTTTTCTTGCACTTTTGTTCGGTTCATTTGTTCCAATTCTTATTTTGTTTGGTTCATTTCATTTGTTAGCCATTTTAATCGGTTCAATAACTTTCTTTCTTGCTTTTGTTCGGTTCATTTGCTTTCTAGATAGTTTTAATCGGTTCCTTTGCTTTCTTGTGCATTTCAATCGGTTCATTTGGCAAGAAATGGGTTTCTTCATGAGTTTTGGTTTGGTGGCTCAAGTTTTGGTGAGTTTTTGAATGAAAGAACATTGATCCAATTCTAGAAAAGTTCCTATTCATATTCCAACTCAAGTTGATTCCATATCATGTCTATGAAACATCTCTATCTTGCTATTGGAATCATATCATGTGGTATCATGAGTCTTAGGTTTCTTCTTGTTTTTTTTGAGTTGTTGTGGCACTTTTAATTCAAGAACTTTACATTCTTGTTATTACCTTTCTGTTTTAGGTTTATTTTTGGGTATTTCTTGCTGTTTTCTTGTTGTTATTACATTGTGTTTGTGTCATTTTGCTTTTTGAATCCTTATAAGTTTTGTGAAAGTCATGTTTCTCCCAAGATGTTATCAATTCTTTGTGGTCCTTTTGTTGTAATTTTTGTTTCTTGATTTTGTGAAGTGCAGTTTTATGTGTTTGTTTCTTGATCCTTTGGTGTCTTTTTCTTTTTAGTATTGATTTCATACTTGTGTAATAGACCTATACAAGTTCTTATAACATCATTTCTATTATGTCTTTGCTAGTTCTTAATTCTGTTTTTCATTCCTGTTAGGTTCTTCTGTTTTCCTGAAAAAGTGCTGACTGTTTCGATTTATTGCAATTGATTTGCTTACTGGAAATTTCTGAAATTCTAGATTTGAGTTCTTCAAAGTGTTATAAAAACATAGAAAAAAGAAGTACTTCAAAATTCAAAGTACAAAAAAAATGATAAATGAAGTACGATCAGTGTGTAATTCTGCCAAAAAAAGTACTGTAATCTGGTAGTGATTTTACAAAATTTATCACAATTAATTGGCTTACTGTTTTTGAGTAATTCCAGTGCCATTATTGAGATAAGATCTTGAACTTTCTGTGGTTTCAATTTCATAATCCAGTTCGCTTTATATCATTCCATATAAATCTGTAAACATCACGCACAGTTTGCACAATTTTTTTTTCCAGTAGTTCTGTTTTTGTTTTCTTCATCTAGTCTAGTGCTTTTCTGTAGGTCTCTTTTGTGTGCCATCCTTTTCATTGAGTACCTTATTTTTTTGCTTGTCTTTTATTCACTAATCTTTGAGTTTGTCATAATTCTTGTACTCCTTTTGTTTAACCTTTCTTGTTTACACCTTTTCTTGTTTGTCTTTGATTGTTCTTTGGTTTTGTGGTGCTTGGCTTTGAGATTGAGTGTTTTTGCTTTGACATCTTTCATTTGAGGTTACTAAGGCCTCAAGAGCAGATTGGTTAAGGGAAGTATTCTTTCTTGGAGTGATTTGAGTGACTCTTACCTTCGAAACTTTGTTATATTTGTTGTTGCTAACATTGTTTTCTTAACTTTGGTTGCTCTTGTGTTTGCTGTTTTCTTTTCTAAATGGATACATATTCAAGTGCTGAATCTTCAAAACCACGTTCTACTCATAAGGCTTATGTTCTTAATGAGTTGAATCAAAAGGATGAAGCATTGCAAAGGTTGGAAGAACGTATGACAAAGATTGAATTGAAGCAAGAAGGAGTTTCCCTTTCTTTGCATGGTAGACAACCTTCTCCTAAGCATTCTTCCAAGGGATCTTCATCTGCTCACAGTAATGGAGAAGATACTAGACGAAGGAGGCATCGTCATCATTCCAATGGGGGAAGTCACCACCGTGAACAAAGACCTCACCAAGAGACCAAGCCTCAAGTTCCTTTTGTAAAAGTCCCTAGCTTTAATGGTGATAGTGATCCTAATGTGTATCTAGATTGGGAGGCTAAATGTGAACAAATTTTTAACACCTATGAGGTTGAGGAGGATCAAAAGGTGAAGATAACCGCCCTAGAATTTGTAGATTATGCCATGAAATGGTGGCATAGCTATGTAACGGACGTTTGTTGTAACAAGAGACCTCCCGTAGTCTCTTGGAACGATTTGGTTGAGTGTATGCGCTTTAGATTCGTACCACCACACTTTAGGAAAGACCTCATGTTGAAGCTCCAACGATTTCAACAAGGCACGCTAAGTGTGGATGCCTATTTTAAGGAGTTAGAAACGCTTTTACTTAAAGTCAATTTGAAAGAAAGTGAGGAAGCTATGATAGCTAGGTTTGTAAGTGGCCTAAGGAGGAATATTCAAGATGTTGTTGAACTTCAAGAGTATTCATCTTTGGGATCTTTGGTTCATCTTGCAATGAAGGTTGAGGCCCAAATTGCTAAAAGAAATGCTTTTTAAAAACTCTCCCAATGATGGTTACTACAACAACTCTTGGAAAAATAAAAAATCCTTTTCAAAACTTCCTTCTAAGGATTCTTCTTTCAAACCTAAGGAATCTAGGCCTTCCACTTCTACTCCTAAATCTCCAATCAAATCGTCTAGTAAGAAATGCTTTAAGTGTTTGGGTTATGGTCACATTGCTGTTAATTGTCCTTCTAAAAGGAATATGTTTGTGCATAATGGCATTGTAGTTAGTGAGCATGATTCGGATTCACCATTCTTCTCATTCTAGAGCATCAAGTGAGCATGAGAGCGAAAGTCCACTTGAAGGAGATTTGTTGGTTGTGAGAAGACTTCTTGGTCAAGTTTTACAACCTTTTGATGAAAGTCAAAGGGAAAATAATTTTCATACAAGATGTCTTATTCAAAACAACATTTGTTCTTTAATAATGGATAGAGGTAGTTGTGCTAATGTGGCTAGTACAAGAGTAGTAGATAAGCTTGGATTGCCTACTATCTCTCATACAAAGCCCTACAAATTACAATGGCTAAGTGAGGTAGGCGAAATCATTGTGAACAAACAAGTCCTCATAAATTTCTCTATTGGAAAATACAAAGATGAGGTCTTGTGTGATGTTGTGCCCATGGAAGCTACACATGTTCTTTTGGGAAGGCCATGACAATTTGATAGAAAAGTTTTTCATGATGGCTTTACCAATAAACTTTCTTTTGATTTCCATGGTCACAAGGTCATTTTAAAATCTCTCTCTCCAAGAGAAGCCCATGAGGACCAAATTCTTATGAAGAAAAAGAGGGAGAATGAAAAAGAAAAGAGTTCTAAGCACACACTTCTTATTTCTAGACATGAGGTCCAAAGGGAAATAGTTGCTCACAATCCTATCTTTTTAGTTATTCCTAGACCTCTTAAGTTAGAACCACTTGAGGATAGTCCCCATTGTTTGGATAATTTGGTAAAGGAGTTTCATGATGTCTTTCAAGATTCTCCTAAAGGACTTCCACCTTTAAGAGGGATTGAGCACCAAATTGATTTGATTCCGGGCTCTTCTTTACCAAATCGTCCCGCCTGTAGGACCAACCCAAGTGAAACTAGGGAAATTCGCCAACAAGTTGAAGAGTTGATTGCTAAAGGGTGGGTTCAAGATAGTATGAGCCCTTGTGCCATGCCTATTATACTTGTTCCTAAGAAAGATGGAACATGGAGGATATGTTCCTATTGTAGGGCTATAAACAACATTACAATTAAGTATAGGCACCCCATACCTAGGTTGATGATTTGTTGGATGAATTGCATGGCTCCCAAATTTTTACAAAGATTGATCTTAAAAGCGGCTACAATCAAATCCGTATAAAACCGGGTGATGAATGGAAGACGGCTTTTAAGACCAACTTTGGCTTATATGAGTAGTTAGTTATGCCATTTGGTTTAACTAATGCTCCAAGTACATTCATGCGCCTCATGCATCATGTTTTAAGACCATTCATTGGCAAGTTTGTTGTTGTTTATTTTGATGATATCCTCATTTATAGCTTGTCTTTGATTGACCATAGGATGCATGTTAGACAAGTCTTTAGAAACCCTTAGGAAAGAACATTTGTATGCTAACATTGCTAAATGTATGTTTGCACTTGATCATATAGAATTCCTAGGGTTTGTTGTTAGTATTAAAGGGGTCCATGTAGATCAATCTAAGGTGGTAGCCATTCAAAATTGGCCAATCCCTACCAATGTGAATGATGTCCAAAGTTTTCATGGCCTTGCTTCTTTTTATAGAAGATTTGTGCCCAACTTTGGTACCATAGCCGCACCCCTCAATGATATAGTGAAAAAGGATGTGGTTTTTAAATGGGGAGAAACACAACAACACGCTTTTGATGTTTTAAAAGAAAAATTGACTAATGCTCCCATTTTAGCCCTTCCTAATTTTGCTAAAACATTTGAGATTGAATGTGATGCTTCAAGTATAGGCATTGGGGCTGTTCTCCTTCAAGAGGGCCACCCTATAACTTACTTTAGTGAGAAATTGAAAGGTAGTCATCTCAACTATTCCACTTATGATAAAGAATTATATGCACTTGTTAGAGCTTTGTTTACTTGGCAACATTACCTTTTTCCTAAAGTGTTTGTGATTCATAGTGATCATGAATCTCTTAAATATTTGAAAAGCCAAAACAAACTCAATAAGAGGCATGCTAAGTGGGTGGAATTCCTTAAGCAATTTCCTTATGTGATCAAACATAAGCAAGGCAAAAATAATGTTGTGGCTAATGCTCTTTCTAGACGCTATGCCTTGCTCAATCTTTTGGGTTCACAATTTCTTGGGTTTGATCACATTAAGGATCTTTATCATGATGACCTTGATTTTTCTCTTATCTAGAGTGTGCTAAAGGTGGACACAAAGATTTTTTTATACAAGATGACTTTCTTTTAAAAGGAAAACGTCTTTGTGTTCCCCAAAACTCCATTAGACTATCTCTTGTTAGAGAGGCTCATGAGGGAGGATTAATGGGCTATTTTGGGGTTGCTAAAACTTTGGATGTGTTACATGAGCATTTCTTTTAGCCTCATATGCATAAACATGTTCATAGTTTGTGTGATAAATGCATAGCTTGTCGTAAAGCTAAATCTAGAGTGCATCCCCATGGTTTATATACTCCTCTTCCTATCCCTTCAATGCCTTGAGTTGATATTTCTATGGATTTCATCTTAGGATTACCCAAGACATCAAAGGGTAAGGATTCCATTTTTGTGGTAGTGGATCGTTTTTCCAAAATGGCACATTTTATTCCTTACCACAAGGTGAATGATGCATGTCATATTGCAAATCTCTTCTTCAAGGAAGTGGTTCATTTACATGGACTTCCTAGAACTATAGTGTCTGATAGAGATTCCAAGTTCTTGAGTCACTTTTGGAAGACCTTGTGGGGCAAACTTGGTACTAAACTTTTATTTTCTACTACTTGTCACCCACAAACCGATGGTCAAACCGAAGTGGTAAATAGAACTTTGGGACAAATGTTGAGATGCTTTATTTCCGGGAATCCAAGGGTTTGGGAGGATTTACTACCACATGTTGAATTTTCTTATAATCGTGTAGTAAATTCTACCACCTCACATTCTCCTTTTGAGGTTGTCTACGGGTTTAATCCCTTAACACCTCTTGATCTTCTTCTTATTCCAATACTTGATGATGTCTGATGCAAAGATAGGGATGAAAAGACTTCTTTTATGAAAAATTTGCATAAAGACATCAAATTGAGAATTGAGAAGAAGGTTGGCAAGTATGTTAAACTTGCCAACAAAAGGATGAAAGCATTATTGTTTGATGTAGGTGATTGAGTTTGGCTTCATTTGAGGAAAGATCGTTTTCCTACCCAAAGGAAGTCCAAACTTATGTCTCGTGGAGATGGACCTTTTCAAGTCCTAAAGAGGATTAATGATAATGCTTATGAGTTAGATATGCCTGATACATTTCTTGGTAGTCATACATTTAATATCAGTGATCTAACTCCTTTTTCTGTAGGTCTCCAGAATTCGTGGTCGAATTCTCTCCAACTCGGGGAGTATGATGGAGATCAAGATCAAGAAGAGAAAGAAGCCGAAGATGAAGATGCTCAAGAGGATATTAGCTCATCATCCTTTTTACCTCAAAGGATTACAAGGAGCAAATTTAAAGAATTAGGAAGTAGTGGTAATGTTTTCTCTTTTTGTAGTATCTTTTGTATAAAATGTAAAATGTTTAAATATATAGTTTTTAGGAAGGTGCTAAGAGGGAAACCTAAAGATACCTCTTATGTAAAGCATACTTAGATATTAGTGTTAGAACATTCTAGTAGTTGACCCTTCATACCTCACTATAGGCGCTAGAAGTGGGAGATGTGCAAGGGACCTTTGGATAGCTTCTTGTATAAGCTTCTTGTACTTCATGACCGGTCCTTCTCCTATATAAGGAGGGCTTGGGTCCTTCTAAATATAGATTTGATATTGAAACTACCGAAATTCTCCCAAATTGGTGAGTGTTTGAGAGACTTGTGTCTTCTCTTACCTAGTCTTATCTTGAGAGCAATCTTTGAGCCTCAAGTGGCGGCATCTACACTCATCTTGGAGCTTTGCATCCTCCAAGTGGCGTGTTCCTCTTCAAGGACTCCAACCACATAAGTTCTCTTCTCTTTTCCATCTTATTCATCCATTTCCATGTCCATATAAACTCTAGAAACATGTCTTAGGCTTTTCTTGCACTTTTGTTCGGTTCATTTGTTCCAATTCTTATTTTGTTCGGTTCATTTCATTTGTTAGCCATTTTAATCGGTTCAATAGCTTTCTTTCTTTCTTTTGTTCGGTTCATTTGCTTTCTAGATAGTTTTAATCGGTTCCTTTGCTTTCTTGTGCATTTCAATCGGTTCATTTGGCAAGAAATGGGTTTCTTCATGAGTTTTGGTTTGGTGGCTCAAGTTTTGGTGAGTTCTTGAATGAAAGAACATTGATCCAATTCTAGAAAAGTGCCTATTCATATTCCAACTCAAGTTGATTCCATATCATGTCTATGAAACATCTCTATCTTGCTATTGGAATCATATCAGCCGATGTGTCCTCGGTAGCAGAGTGAGGGCGATGTGACATCGGGCATCGGTGATTCAAACAACATAACTAGACCACGAGAGGTGTGTCCCAGAAAACACACCAGTTATTCGTAAAACCGTCTAGAGTTAAGGGAGAAGCCCTAGCTTACAGAGAGTCTATGCGTGTGGTGTGAATAGCGCATTCAGGCACGACACAAGTAAAGAACCGCTGGAGGTGCTAAGGCCCATTAGGGTTATGTCTCCCAGGGGCAGGCTGCATGCATGGCACGTGAACAGTTAGGGCACCCCTAGAACGGATGGTCCCAGAGATTAGGTGCACAAGTTGGTACCTAGGTGGCCATTCCATTAGAGGTTGCACTCCAGTAAGGGAGCCTTACGCGCTAGATTGTCCTAAGATTGGGCAATAGCGTCACTAAGGCATCCCCTCAGAAACCCTAAATGCGGGTAACGGAAATATTGGAAACCCAAGACTATATAAAGGGTAGTAAGAAACCTCACAAAGGTATGCAGTTCTTGAGACTAGAACTATTACACACTTTCGGTTTTCTTTGCCCCATTATTGACTTGAGCGTCGAAGTGCAAATGATCTCTAGGACGCTCCTTTGTCTTTCTAGGTACATAGTGTTTTGATCCAAGAAAAGCACGAACCAAGGCAGGGAGAATTGGGCGTGTGATCGTCATTAGGGTTACGAAGGCAATCGAGTCAATTGGCAAGAACAACTTCCCTATAAGTTTTTTTATTAATCTATAATTAATTATTACCTCCTTAATTTATAAAATGTTTTGTTTATAGATAGAGGAGCTTGGCCGCTCAGTCCATATTGATGGAGTGTTTCAACAAACACATATACAAAAGAGCATTGGGGATTTTATAGATGATAGATCGAGGCAGACACATGTTAGTTTTTTTCAACTTTTTTGTTCATGTCCATTAATTATTATTATAATAAATATTATTCATTTTAATAGGAAGATTCTGAAAGTAGATTCTCTCGAGCATTATCTGAGTCACAATTTGCGTCTAACTCGATATCTACTCCATTGGATCCTGTTGAGGAAGAAAGATTATGAAACAGTTGTTGGTTACAAGCTGTAGGTGGAAGGTGTAAGAAATTATGTATATTAATTTCTATAAAGTGACTCACATGACTTAGAGTTTGGGCTTTGGGCCCAAATATGATTTAATAATAATAATAGAATAAAGGCCCATTGGTTAATGTGAGAAATATATATATCTGATGATATACCTAATGAAAACCTACATCTGATGGAGATTGGGTACTAAAGCTATAAGGTTCTGTCTCTGCAAATAATAGTTGTTTCACTGTTAACCATCACGAAAGTGTGAGTGATGAGCATATATTTATTCACACTCACTAGCCTTATTCATAGATTATTGGACTATAATAATAAATAAATCCATTGTTTTAATTAATATTCTTATAAAGTCCAAGTTGCTTCTTGAACCAAAACAGAAAACAAATTCTGAGGAGAAGAAAGAGAAAATAAAATCTACAATATCTCAGAAACAGAATTGGAAGCAAATCTTCTGCAAAATACAAGAATTCTGGAAAGATAGAAACTTGGAAACGGTTAACAAAATATAAACTACAATATTCTCTCAAGATCCTTGGAGCAGAAAAGCCTATAAAAGGACACAAGCATCAAGGAGAAAAGGGAGAGTTTCATAGGGTTTTCTTAGTTTATTTTCTTCTTAGTAATTCTTTTGTTTTGCCTCCGCATGGAAGGCTAAACCTTTTTGGTTGATTCTTTTGTAATTCCCCATTGAGTTATGAGGTTTTGTTCCAATAAAAGTTTCGATTTTTAATTCTCTATAGCAGTTGTTTTTATTGTCTAATCTCCTGGAAAACTGGTTTTTGTGAGAGGTTGTACTTGAACGCATGATTGAGAGTCTTCCTTATCTTAAACTTTGGTTTCTTAGTTAGTTCGCATTGTTCTAATTAATTTCTTGGGCGCATGATTCAAGGGAGAGGAGGTAAGCATTCCCATGGAGTCTACGCATGGAACAAAGTGGGTATTGATTAAACCAGTAGACGCATGTTTTACTGGTGAGTTTCAGTTGAATCAGATCGGCGCATGTTCAATCTGGTTTAGCTCTGTTGGAGGATTGAGAAAAGATTAATCTTTAGAGAACCTGTGAAGAATTCAATGGTGGAAGAACTTGGGATCAACCGCTTTTTATTTGTTATTTTAATTTTTTTTATATTTTCTGCACAACTATCTCAAACCCCCTTTTTATCTTTATTGTTATTGCTAACTTGTATTGTCTGCAGATAGATTTTAAACCCTGATAAACTGATTTTACTATTGGATTCGTTGGGAGACGACTTGGGGACATTTGTCCACAATTATACTATCATCTCTCTAGTGTTAGACAAGTCTACGCTAGAATCATATTAATTTGACAGCAAAACGACAGATATCAGTGAGACAAGAACGGAATTGCAAGAGATAGATTGGGATAAAAGGAGATAAAGTAACTGCTCAATTAGGATCACTCATGGATCCAGGTAAGTGCCTACTTCTTCACTTTATGTTTTGTGTGAGAATCATGATATGATAAGATCTATATGTGAACACATTATTGTATGTGTTCAATTTACGTTTATTCATGTTTTAACTTACATGTGGTATCAGAGCCTTGTTGCTCATTTTTGTGATTCTCCATTAATGTTTTTTTTTTCAAAATTCAAAGAACCCTAATTTTATAGATATTCCCAATTTTTTTTAAGAATCCTAATTTAAAATTAGGTTTATAAATTAAGGTTTTCATTCCTCTATAATAATTCCCTAATTGTCCTAAGCCGTCAATATTAGAGAACCCTAATTTTAATTAATTTATGCATCAATGTCATTAACAACGTAAAAACCTATGAACCTATAAGTGGGACTGCAAGCCTTCGCCGCTGTCATCCTGTGTTTTTCCGTCACCACCCATAACTGCAGCGGTGCTAGTGGCACACGCGGTGCGGTGGCGGCATGGTGGCACACGCGGTGCCGTTGCGCTTGCGGCGTATCTTCGTTTTCTGACCTCCGCGCCCAGCGATGGTTCACGCGGTGGGGCGCGGCGACGTGTTGCGTAGCGCGAGCGGTGGTCGCTGGACCTTGTTCGCGCGTAGTGGCGTCGGGGTTGGAGAGAAAGAGCGACTGCGTCGCGCGGTGGTTCGGAGCGAGCGTTCGCATAAAGGTCGGCAACGCGCGGTGGTCCTTGGCTGGTAGTTGCCGCATGATGCGTGGTGACTGTGATTGGTTTTTAGGATTTCATGATAAAGTGAAAGGTGGTGGCTGTGATTGATTTTTAGGGTTTCATGAAAGGGAATTGTATTATAATATAAAATAATGAAACAATATATAAATAAATAAAAATGGGTGGACCGTGTACGAGTAAGTCTATGCACCTAACATCTAACCACCAAGTATTGTGGGTATATAGGATTTAAGAAAACCATATTGATTCAGGAACCATCGTAAAACTGTACTTAAGTGCGATTGAAGAAATTAAATATTGAACTGATTAAGGAATATTTCTTTTATCTCAGCACAGACTGCAACTGGTGTAAGTTTATGCACCTAACATCATGTTTCTTTATTTTTATTTTTATTTATTTTATTTTGATTAATGTTTAATTAAAGTTTTAATTCAATTTGAATTATATTAAAGTTTAATTAAAGTTTTTATGAAATTTTATAAAGTTTTAATGTATTTTTATTTGCATTAAATTAAAGTTTAATTAAAGTTTTTATGAAATTTTATAAAGTTTTAATGTAATTTTATTTGCAATAAATTAAAGTTTAATTAAAGTTTTAATGAAATTTTATTATGTCATAATGTAATTTAATTTGCATTTAAATTAAATTTTAATTAATTGATTGAAAGTGAGGAATGAAAAATTATATTTCCGCTTTATGTATTTACTTTTAAATTGAAATTTTGGAATTATTTGTATGATAGATTTGTAATCACCAAAGTGATCAAATCTTTAAGTTTTATTTAATTCCAAATTATGGATGATGAAATTTTATTTCAATTAATGATATTATTTATGGAATTATTTGTATGATAGATTTGTAATCACCAAAGTGATCAAATCTTTAAGTTTTATTTAATTCCAAATTATGGATGATGAAATTTTATTTCAATTAATGATATTATTTATGGAATTATTTGTATGATAGATTTGTAATCACCAAAGTGATCAAATCTTTAAGTTTTATTTAATTCCAAATTATGGATGATGAAATTTTATTTCAATTAATGATATTATTTATGGAATTATTTGTATGATAGATTTGTAATCACCAAAGTGATCAAATCTTTAAGTTTTATTTAATTCCAAATTATGGATGATGAAATTTTATTTCAATTAATGATATTATTTATGGAATTATTTGTATGATAGATTTGTAATCACCAAAGTGATCAAATCTTTAAGTTTTATTTAATTCCAAATTATGGATGATGAAATTTTATTTCAATTAATGATATTATTTATGGAATTATTTGTATGATAGATTTGTAATCACCAAAGTGATCAAATCTTTAAGTTTTATTTAATTCCAAATTATGGATGATGAAATTTTATTTCAATTAATGATATTATTTATGGAATTATTTGTATGATAGATTTGTAATCACCAAAGTGATCAAATCTTTAAGTTTTATTTAATTCCAAATTATGGATGATGAAATTTTATTTCAATTAATGATATTATTTATGGAATTATTTGTATGATAGATTTGTAATCACCAAAGTGATCAAATCTTTAAGTTTTATTTAATTCCAAATTATGGATGATGAAATTTTATTTCAATTAATGATATTATTTATGGAATTATTTGTATGATAGATTTGTAATCACCAAAGTGATCAAATCTTTAAGTTTTATTTAATTCCAAATTATGGATGAATTTTATTTCAATTAATGATATAATTTCTGGAATTATTTGTATGATAGATTTGTTAATCACCAAAGTGATCAAATCTTTAAGTTTTATTTAATTCCAGATTACTGATAAATTTTATTCCAATTACCTATAGAATGGATGCTAAATTATGAAGTATATGGGTAAATGGAAATTCATTATTATAGGGCATTATGGATCACCCAAAGGTTGATTAGTTGTCCTTATAATTAATGGATATGATTGTTGGTAGTGAGTATGTGTTATTAGTTTTTGCTTGTATATCCAAAGATAACAAGTGTTTCTAGTTAATGCATATATCTTACCAAATAAAGTTAATACTATTAGCATCATTATGTTTTGTGTATTAATGGATCTCCCAAAGGAGAACATTAGTATACATATAATGTTTTCTGAATCTGTATAGTATGTTTAGTTTATTACTCGAAGTATTAATGTTAAGCATGTGTGATTGCAGTATCTGTTCCTGTAGCCTTACATTCGCAAGTTACGTCTGTTCCAGTCTTTAATGGTCTAAATTTTTCTGACTGGAGTGAAAAAGTCCAATTTCACTTAGGTATATTGGATCTTGATTTGGCCATTCGAATCGAGAAACCTGCTGCTATTACCGATGATAGTAGCAATAAGGAGAAAGCTCATTATAGGGCTTGGGAAAAGTCAAATAGACTCAGCCTGATATTTATGCGAATGAGCATAGCAAACAATATTAAGTCTACTCTTCCCGAAACCGAAAATGCAAAAGAATTCATGAAGTCTGTGAAAGAGTGCTCCCAAACAGCTGATAAGTCTCTTGCTGGGACATTAATGACTACCTTAATCACCATGAAATTTGATGGTTCTCGTACTATGCACGAACATGTCATTGAAATGACTAATATTGCGGCAAGACTTAAGTCTCTGGGAATGGCAGTGGATGATAATTTTCTCGTACAGTTCATTTTGAACTCTTTACCGTCTGAGTATGATCTTTTCCAGATGAACTATAACACTATGAAAGATAAGTGGAATATGCATGAATTGCATAGCATGTTAGTTCAGGAAGAGACTAGATTGAAGAATCGAGGAAACCACTCCATACATTATGTGAACAATCAAGGAGCTAGAAAGAAAGGTTTCAAGAAACAAGGAAAGGGTAAAGGACCACTGAAGATAAATGAGTCCTCTGCTACGCTCCAGAAGAAGAATGACAAATGTCATTTCTGCAAGAAAGCTGGACATTTCCAAAAGGATTGTCTGAAACGTAAGGCTTGGTTCGAAAAGAAGGGGATTACTTTCAACCCGAACCATAAAGCCAAATGAAAAGTTTGTCTTCATGGGGAATAGAGAGAAGGTTCCAGTGAAAGCAGTCGGCTCGACATTGGATTTTATTTAGATTTAATGGATAGTTTTATTTTTATTTTATGTACCTAGGATATCTAGGAATTTAGTTTTATTGTCTAAACTTGATGATGCCGGATACTCTTTTATATTTGGGAATGTTTCAGTTTATATTACTGTACCTGTTTCATTGTGGATGTATGCTTTAAAAAACCGCCATGTATCTGTTGAACAGGGTTCCTAGTAAGGCATAACACAAGAATTGTTAAATCTGGAAATGCACGGTTCATTGAAAATGGTGAAACCAGTGGGAGTAATACTTCACAAAATGTGGAGATTAAGAAAGTTAGAGTACATGTTCCTTTAACTAGTACCTCTACTCCAAGTATTGTTGTTCCTAATGTAGTTGAACCACTCAACAATGAAGAACAACAACAAATTAATAATCATGAAGTTAACAATGAACCTGTAGTAGAACAACCACAAGAAATAGTATAAAGAAGATCTACTATTTCGAATGATTATGTGGTTTATCTACAAGAGTCAGAAAATGACTTAAGTATTGATAATGATCCAGTTTCATTTTCAGACGCCATCAATGTTGATAATTCTGATAATGGTTAGATGCTATGAAATATGAGCTTAAATCAATGGCATAGAATGATGTATGGGGCCTTATAGAATTGCCAGAAGGATGCAAGAGAGTCGGGTGTAAATGGGTCTTTAAGACTATATGTGACTCTCATGGCAACTAATGATCTTGGTCTATTAAGTGAGACTAAGAAGTTTCTCTCTAATAACTTTGAGATGAAAGATATGGGTGAGGCATACTATGTGATAGGAATTGAAATATTCCGTGACAGATCACAAGGACTGTTAGGTTTGTCTCAGAAAGCATATATTAATAAAGTTTTAGAGAGATTCAGAATGGATAAATGTTCGACATCTCCTGTTCCAATACAGAAAGGAGACAAATTTAGTCTCATGCAATGCCCAAAGAATGACTTGGAACGGAAACAGATGGAGAATATACGTTATGCATCTATTGTTGGGAGTTTAATGTATGCTCAAACTTGTACACGACCAGATATTAGTTTTGCAGTTGGTATGCTTGGTAGATATCAGAGTAATCCAGGATTAGATCATTGGAAAGCTGCAAAGAAAGTTTTAAGATACTTGCAAGGAACGAAAGATCACATGCTTACTTATAAAAGATATGATCATCTTGAGGTGATTGGATATACAGATTCAGATTTTGCTGGCTGTGTGGATACACGAAAGTCTACATTTGGTTATGTGTATCTTTTAGCCGGAGGAGCGATTTCATGGAAAAGTGCGAAGCAGTCAGTCATCGCTGCGTCCACTATGGAGGCTGAATTTGTGGCATGCTTTGAGGCCATAGTTCAGGCTAATTGGTTGCGGAATTTTATTTCAGGACTTGGAATTATTGACAGTATTGCCAAGCCGCTGAAAATTTATTGTGATAACTCCGCAGCAGTCTTCTTTTCTAAAAACGACAAGTATTCCAAAGGTGCTAAACATATGGAATTGAAATACTTTGCCGTTAAAGAAGAAGTTCAGAAACATAAAGTGTCAATAGAACATATTAGCACTGATCTTATGATTGCTGACCCTTTAACAAAAGGGTTACCGCCCAAAACATTTACTGGTCATGTTGTAAATATGGGCATTATGTTTACTAGTGAATTATGAATGTTGTTAATGCTTATTTGACACTCTGAGCTCATTGATAAATAAAGTTTCTGAAATTTATGTTGTTTTCTACTTTATGTATATGCATGCAAATTATGTTATTATGGTGTGGAAAACAAATTATGTTGTTATTGATGACAATGACATTATGTTTGAACCTATTATGGATTTCTCACTATAAAGTCATATTAAGGAGAAAGAATGATATAGTAGTACATGGAAGGAAATGTGTTGATTCAAATGACATGTAACCGCCATGACTCTTATTATTTCTGTATTCTTGATTATGAATAATGATAGAACCAATTTATGTAAGGCCTTTTAAATGCGCATTTATGTCATTATTAAATCATGGAAGTATTATAACTCATATGAGTCAAGTGAGAGAATGTAAGAAATTATGTATATTAATTTCTATAAAGTGACTCACATGACTTAGAGTTTGGGCTTTGGGCCCAAATATGATTTAATAATAATAATAGAATAAAGGCTCATTGGTTAATGTGAGAAATATATATATCTGATGATATACCTAATGAAAACCTACATCTGATGGAGATTGGGTACTAAAGCTATAAGATTCTGTCTCTGCAAATAATAGTTGTCTCACTGTTAACCATCACGAAAGTGTGAGACAAGAACGGAATTGCAAGAGATAGATTGGGATAAAAGGAGATAAAGTAACTGCTCAATTAGGATCACTCATGAATCCAGGTAAGTGCCTACTTCTTCACTTTATGTTTTGTGTGAGAATCATGATATGATAAGATCTATATGTGAACACATTATTGTATGTGTTCAATTTACGTTTATTCATGTTTTAACTTACAGAAGGTACAAGGGACGAGTGTACGAGATTGGGTGTGTCAATAGTCAGAACGACTGTGTTGATTGCTACCTACAAGAAACACAACCATCTTCTAGTAAAGTTAATTTAGAAGAAATTGTTGAACTTACAACGACTATCAACAAGTGAGTAGTAGATTCGACACATGAATTCTCGGTTTCAATACTTTCAAGATCTGATGATTCAATATTTACCACTTGAAGCAGTGACAACTACACAACATATTTTTCAGTAACCAAATACTCAACAAAATCAGATGCAAGATAATGATGATGAACAACAAAATTCACTTGATAAAGATTATAATAATTATCAACTCCTTAAAAACTTTGTAATAACTTATTGGTTATGGTGTAAGCAGCTTCAACAAATAGTTTGGTGCCAAAACTCCAATAAAATATACAGCTTCAAAAACCTAACCAAAGTCGACATATTACTAAAGAGAATGAAGATGTCAACGCTGAGGCAATCTGCATTGTACTGTTCTTAATGGAATTACTTCTTTTTCTCTAACATGTCACTTCTCTAATAAATCTTGTGCATGACGCAAAAGCTTTGAAAACTTTAAGATTACCATGTTTAGGATCGAAATTGAATTTAAATATTTTAAATGATATTTTGACATTATTCTAAGTTTTATTGCAGCGATATATTCGTACTCACTCCAATGCAGAATCTCGATATTTTATATTCTTTTAAACAACGTCTTGCTGTATCTCGATGTTGTTCTAAATCTTTGTTTATACATTTGGTCTTCTCAATAATGCACCTTCTACCTTGGCTGCATCTCTTCCCGTAATCCAAAAATGTACACACAACTATTCCTCCATTTTTGTATTCAAGGGTAGTTAATCTCCCCCATGACATTATTCCTTTTCATTCTTGTGAAAAGTAGACTTTAACCAAGATTAGGTAGCAACTAAAAAGAATAAAGAACTCTCATTGGATTGTGAGCCATCAATCAGTCTCTACAATATGAAAAGAGCTTTTAGAGTGAAGCCATTGTTTGGGAAGATAAATAGATTTATATGTGGATACATATAGAATGTTTGGATACAAAAATATAAAGCATTTGGATTAATTAGATATGAATATGAGTATAATTAATATTTAATTTTTAAATTATTAAGATGCTATGAATTTATTTTGATATTTTATTATAATTTTTGGGTTGTGATTTCATATTATATTAAAGGATTATATTATTTCCTATTAAAATCTTAGTAATACTAAAAAATTATTTAATAAATACTTGAGCAAACACAAGTATGATATATTTGTTATTCAATAGGAATAAAATACAGTGTTTTTACATTGCATATTCGAAACTAGAATAAATATAATGTTTAGATCAATAAGAAGGTGAATATAATCAAATTCACACTGATTTTGTTTTGTTGTTATTCATAACTATTATTCATTTTTAGTTTATTGTTAGACCTGACAATTTAGATCGGGCCAGACCGAATTAGGCCTGACTCAAGTGTTGAGTCAGGCTAACATGGATTGTGACAAGTTAGGTCGAACTGAGTCTAATTTTAGACAGGTCAAGTTAGTCTTTGACGAGTCCGACTCATGTCAGACAAAGTTGGATTTGATCCATGTTGTCTAAGTTGTGTCGTGCTTAGGTCAAATCGAGTCAGACAAAGCTTAGATTAGGTTGAGTTGGGCATAACTTAGGTCTACTCGAGTCAATTCCAAATCATTATGAGTAGGGTTGGGTCAAACACAAGTCTTGTATGTTGACCTAAGTCAACTAGGTTGGATCAGGTTAAGCTTAGGTCAAGCCAAGGTTGATCAAGTCCAAATCATGTTGAGTTGGGTTGAGCCCACTGATGACTTTTCTACGACAAGTGCACCGTGTTGTCAGAAGTAATAATTTTTCCTAAGGACGGATATCAAATCCACAGGGAACAGTTGAATAATCAAGTAAAAGATTCACTAAATAGAAAACAGAATAATAAAGTTTGTTGGAGTTTGTTATGATTGCAATGATTAATTAGAAAACAAGTTAAAGAGTTTGTTGCTTCAATTAGGAAAATAGGGATTGGGGTTCATCATTCTCACTCTTTTGTATTTTGATTAGCATGACAATATTGTATCCTTTGATTGATATTGATGCCCGTATAAAAATCATTTATATTGATTTCTTCCTCGCATATAAAATTATTAAGATGCTTCCTAAATATCGATTCCTCGCATATTTATAAAAACTTCAGTAAGATCAGACGTTGATAAAAAATAACATTTCAAATCTATTCCTAACATTCAAATATGTTAAGCATTATCATTTGGGTCAGAAACTTAGAGGTACTTTTCAATCAAATCTAAATTTCGAGATCTTGGAAAACAAGCATTACTAATAAAATGATAATACCAATCATCAATCAAGAACAAAATATTATGTTTAAATATCACCTCAATACATAAGAGCTTAAACAAATTACTCACAAACCCAAATGATAGAATTAGTCACACATGTTGGTTGTTACAAGTAGGGAGAGCAAGCAAAGAAGATTGATAGCTGTCGTTTTGCTGTCAAATTAATATGATTCTAGCGTAGACTTGTCTAACACTAGAGAGATGATAATATAGTTGTGGTCAGATGACCCCAAGTCGTCTCCCAACGAATCCAATAGTAATTTCAGTGAATAGAATTCAAAACCTATCTGCAAACAATGAAAATTAGCAATAATGGTAAAGAAACAGGGGTTACGATCGTTTAGCAAGAAAATATAAATGATGATTTGAATCAGTAAAGAATGCAGATTGACTCCCAAGTTCTTCCACCAATGAATTCTTCACGGGCTCTCTAAAGATTATTCTTTTCTCAATCCTCAGCAGAGCTAAACTAGATTGAACATGCGCCAAACCTAATTCAACTGAAGCTCACCAGTAAAGCATGCGTCTACCGATTTAATCAATACCCACTTTGTTCCATGCGTATACTCCATGGGAATGCTTATCTCCTCTCTCTTGAATCATGCGCCCAAGAAATTAATTAGAACAATACGAACTAACTAAGAAACCAAAGTTTAAGATAAGGAAGACTCTCAATCATGCGTTCAAGTACAACCTCTCACAAAAACTAGTTTTCCAGGAGATTAGACAATAAAAACAACTGCTATAGAGAATTAAAAATAGAAACTTTTATTGATCAAAACCTCAGAACTCAATGGGGAATCACAAAGGAATCAACCAAAAGGTTTAGCTTTCCATGCAGAGGCAAAAGAATTACAAATAAGAAAAGAAACTAAGAAAACCCTATGAAGCTCTCTCCCTTTCTACTTGATGCTTGTGTCCTTTTATAAGGCTTTTCTGCTCCAAGGATCTTGGGAAAATATTGCAGTTTAGATTTTGTAAACAGTTTCCACTTTCCATAATTCTTTTTATTTTGCAGAAGATTTGCTTCCAATTCTGTTTCTGGAATCTTGTAGCTTTTATTTTCTCTTTCTTCTCCAACAGAATTTGTTTTCTGTTTTGATTCAAAGAAGCAACTTGGACTTTTGCATATTTGGCCCATTCACAAAGGTAGATGCTTCAGATCATTTACCCTAAAAACACAAAATTAACAATAATAATAGTTAAGGCCTAAATAAACCCAATTATAAGAATATTAATTAAAACAATGGATTTATTAATTATTATAGTCCAATAATCTATGATTAAGGCTATTAAGTGTGAATAAATATATGCTCATCAAAGATTCAGGATGTTTCTCCTTGATGGTTGCCTCCTCTAGGGTTTTTAACACCTTTTATCCTCCCTATTGGATTCCAATCCACTCAATGGTATTTTCCTCTCAATCATTGATTTCTAGGGTTGTGCCTCAAGCCTCATATTTAACTTAGTTGGGTTTGGGCTAAATGACTTCTCGCTTGGACGTTATTGGGCGAGTTACACAAAAAAGGCCCAACGTCATTGGAATAATCTCGCCTAGGCGAGATTGAGCTCGCTTGGGCGAGATCCTTTGGGGCATCTAGTTTAAGCAAGTTTGGGCGAGCTTTGGTGAGTGCTAGTGCGTTCCAACTTTCCCTTTTTAGCTTTGTATATTCTCCTTTTGTCCAATCATCTCCATTCTTCCCTAGAATCATGAAATTAACATAAATTTGGGAATAAATCGTTCTTATTCAAATTAAAATCAAAAAATATGTAAAAAGGTATAAATTCATAAATTATGAGTTATTTTATGTTTATTTTATCAATTAATATCCATAAGTGCTTGTATTTTAATATGAAATATTACTGAAATCTGACACTTATCACCCACGTTGGGTCGACTCGAGTCGGACCCATCTCAGGCTGAATCAATTCGGGCCCACATTAGGCCGAGTCGAACATACCACAAGCTAGGTTGAGTGGGCCAAGTCAAGCCGAGTAAATTCAAGTCAAACTCACATTGGGTTGAGTCTAATGTAAACCATTTTAGGTCAAGTCAAGTTAGGTCCATATCAAGTCGAGTAGAGTCTGACTCACATTTGGTCGAGTCAAGTTAAGCACATGTCAGATCGAGTCGAGTCAAGTTAAGTCCATGTCAGGTTGAGTCAATTCAACCCACATCAAAACAAGTCAAGTTGGGTCCACCTCGGGTCAAGTTAAGTCAACCCCACCTTGGACCAAGTTGAGCCCACGTCGATCAAAGTCGAGTCGGGTCCACGTCAGGTAGAGTTAAGTCAGAGCCACGTTGGGCTGAGTTGAGTCGAACCAACATTGGATAGAGTCGCATTGTGCTCATGTTGGATTGAGTAAGGTTGAGCCCACATTGAGTCGAGTAGAGTCGAGTAAGGCTGACATTGACTTAAGTCGAGTTAGGTCAAGTCATGCCCACTATGGGTCAAGTCGAATTAAACTCACTTCAAATTGAGACAAATATGGCTCATGTCAGGCTAGGTTTAGAACATGTCATGTTAGATCAAGCTGAAATTTAGGTCATGTTGGTCTAACCCAGGTTGGGTTTGGTTTGGTTTGGTTGACTCAGTCAAGCAAGTTAAGTTAGACCCTAACCTTCTAATTAAATTATAAATAATAAAATTCAATTAAAGGTCAATTTATACTTAATGTAAACTATTTAAAATTAATTTGTAATACAAAATATTTTAAAGACTCATGCAAATATAAAAAATATCTAAAAAAGTATTAAGAATTAATTGAAGTTTTATAGTGAGTCAATTTACTTTAACCCTAATCGACTTTATACGAGAGTTTTAGGGATGGAGAGTTTTTAACCTATTCATTTGTTGAGCTAGTATAAGGTGACTTATTTTAGGATTGGGTTGAGGTTAACTCATAGATGAAATTGACACTGTTTTCAGGTTGGGGATTTGTTGATGCTGATCAAAATATAACATCAAGAAAACGTGGACTTGGTGCAAATGTAGCTAACAAATTAGAATGACGTTATTTTTCAAATTTTAGGTTGCAAGAACTTGCTGAGAAATGAGAAAGGTGAATGAGAACATGAACGATAACGTGCAAGGTAGTGTTAGGAAAGGAAAAGGTAATTATTTTCAGGAAACTTTTTGTAGTAGTGACCACATAGTGGAAGTATAGAAGCGTGAATAAAAACCTCTCATCTTGAAAAATACGGTATTGATTGAAAGCACTATTGGGTTAGTACCAAAGTAGATAACAAAAATTTCCATTCACATTTTTTCTTCTACACTCACCCTTTACTTCCGTCTCATATCCGATAAACACCACCAATATTGTGAAAAAGGAAAAAATAAGAAGAAAAAAAGGTTAGGAAAACTCTTTTTTTACAATAAATGTAAAAAGTAGTACAATAAATGCAATTTTTTCTACATCACATAATTTTCGTTGTCAACCATATTACATCATGAATATATATTTAAATAAATTTCTTTGTAAATATTTTATAAAATTAAAACAAACTTCTCTAAAAAGTAAAATTAATTTATGTATAATTTAAAAATAAGTGTTTACACTTTAAAAAAGAACTACCACTTTAAATAATACATAAACTAATTTTTTCTTATCCTCTTGTGAGAAAGTTTCATGCTCATACTGATGAAATAATTGAAGTTTTTAGTACAATGTAATGTGATGTTTCCTTTTTGAGGGGTTGCTTATGCTTGAATCATGGGAAACTGGGCGAAGGCGTGGTATAAAGCTAACACTGAAAGCTAAGTAGTGAGCAGAATCTGAAAAATAAGATTTGAGACACTTTTGTCTTCATGTATTTTGGCTTATTTACATTTATCACTAATCTGGATGATATATGAAATAAAGATTATCACCCTTAACTTCATTGAGGCAATAAGGATAATGCAATATAATTTGTGTATAATCTATTCGGTATAATACACCAAACCTCACATGGTTTTGGCTTTTATTCTGGACATTCATTCATACAAGAAGAATTAATGAAGCTGGAATTGACCAAAATTAATGTGGTTGTTTTCTCTTCCATGTTTTCTTCTCATATTTAATTTGAAAGTAGGTCGTTTAGGTACGGAAGAATTATGCTTAACCCTCTAATCAGTTTGATCCTATAATAATAGAAATGCACATATAGAAGATGACAATGATGAAACCTAACACATTGTCTTGTGCTTTCACCCCTGGCTAAATTAAGGAAATAAATCAGAAAAAGAAACTCAAGGGAAAACCAGACAGAGAAAGCCTAAAAAACGTGTGAAAGTTACCCTCATTCATATTTTCCTCGTATCATTATGAAATCTAACTTTCTCAAATCTCATCATGCATGCTTGAAATCTTATGGCCTTTGGTTTTTCTCTTTTAAGAAAACTCAGAAGAATCTTATCACGGCAAGCTGAGAGTAATACCACATGCTCGTATGTTGTGCTTGAATATCCTGAGGGATATCTTAGCATTCGGATTGCCATAATGTGTTTGTACCAATTTAGTTGACAATTTTTGAGGTTTAAACAACTGGTACTCTTGTAAAGTCAAATCGTGCTCAAACTTGTTTTTCTTGAACTCCGACGTCTTATGAAAACTATTTCGAAGATACTACGAATTTGTCCAGCACCACTGTGAACAAAATTTGAGGATTACAAAAGTTGTCCCACTTTTGCCACTTTTTTCTCGACCGTGAGAGGATCTTTTTCTTCGTGTTCTATAATTCTCTGCACAAAAGCTACTAAAGAACCTTAAAATATTAAATTTGTTGCCTAGAGAAAAAAAAAGGGGTGAAAAGGCACCAAAATCATGGTTACACTGAAAAGGTAGAAACTAGAAACACATCACTACATTTTTAAGATATATAATAGGTTGAACTTCTTCATTTACCACAAACACATCCCACATCTGTACTGTTTCAACTTTCTTCTTAAACAAAGTAGGCAGGGCTTACTTTTGTACTATTTAAAACCGTATCTTAACAACCAATTAGCACTTGAACTTGCGTCTTTGTTCATTATTCCTTCATTTCCCATTCTATTTTTTCTTACTATTTTCATTTTATACCATCAAAATTTCAGCCCTTGTTAATTGTTCTTCTCTATTCTTTTATACAGAATGGACCACCTTGTCCTAGAGCATACCCTTTGAATAATTTGGTCTTCTGTGTAAACCTTGGAAATGAAACTTATACCTGTGAGACATTCTGCAATGGGTTCCATTTGGATGTGCCATTTCTTTCTGTTACTGTCCATACTAAATACTTCTTTTATTTCAATTATGGCCAACAATGCAACAGATTCCTACTGGCTTCTCAGAATTAAATCAGAATTGGTAGATCCATTAGGAGCACTTGGCAACTGGTCTCCATCAACTCATGTCTGCAACTGGAATGGAATAACATGTGCAGCTGATCAGGAACATATTATTGGCCTGAATCTGTCGAGTTCAGGAATATCCGGTTCCATTTCAGTTGAGTTCGGTCACCTTGCTTCTATTCAAACTCTTGATTTGTCTTCAAATTCTCTTTCTGGCTCCATCCCTTCGGAGCTGGGGGAGCTTCAAAATCTAAGAATATTGCAACTATACTCAAATGATATCTCTGGGAACATTCCTGCAGAGATAGGTAACATGAGGAAGTTGCAAATTCTTAGAATAGGGGACAACATGTTGACAGGTGAAATTCCACCTAGTATTGCCAATATGAGTGAATTGACAGTTTTGGCAATAGGATACTGCCACTTGAATGGAAGCATACCAGTTGGGATTGGAAAATTGAAGCATCTAATATCTCTTGATTTACAAATGAACAGCCTTGGTGGCCCCATACCTGAAGAGATTCAAGGCTGTGAAGAACTCCAAAACTTTGCAGCATCAAACAACATGTTTGAAGGAGACATACCTTTCTCTATGGGGTCTCTTAAATCATTGAAAATTCTGAACCTGGCCAATAACAGTTTATCTGGATCAATTCCTCCAGCTTTGAGTCATCTTTCTAACTTGACATACCTGAATTTGCTCGGAAACAAACTACATGGAGAAATTCCTTCTGTGCTTAATAGTCTGATTCAGCTGCAGAAGTTAGACTTGTCCAAAAACAACCTCTCTGGATCAATACCTCTCCTTAATGTAAAATTGCAAAGTCTTGAAGCTCTAGTTCTGTCTGATAATGCTTTGACAGGTAGCATTCCAAATAACTTCTGCCTCAGAGGTTCAAAGCTTCAACAACTTTTTTTGGCTAGAAACATGCTCTCTGGCAAGTTTCCTTTGGAGCTACTCAACTGCCCCTCAATCCAACAGTTGGACCTTTCTGATAACAGTTTTGAAGGAGAACTTCCTGCAAGCCTGGACAAACTGAATAGCCTCACATATCTCGTTCTCAACAACAACAGCTTTGTTGGATCTCTACCTCCCGAAATTGGGAACATTAGTAGCTTAGAGGGTCTTTTCCTATTTGGTAACTTCTTGACAGGTAAAATTCCAATGGAGATTGGAAGGCTGCAGAGATTGAGCACCATTTACCTCTATGACAACCAGATGTCTGGACTCATACCAAGAGAGATAACAAACTGCACAAGCTTAGAGGAAATTGACTTCTTTGGTAATCACTTCACAGGGCCCATTCCGGAGACTATAGGTAAGCTCAAGGACTTAGTTGTTCTGCATCTTAGGCAGAATGACTTGTCTGGTCCGATCCCACCAAGCATGGGGTACTGTAAAAGCCTTCAGATATTGGCCTTAGCAGATAACATGTTGTCTGGTTCCATTCCACCTACATTCAGTTACCTCTCGGAACTCACCAAAATTACCCTTTACAACAACTCCTTTGAAGGACCTCTCCCTCATTCACTCTCTTCTCTCAAGAGCCTCAAAATCATCAACTTTTCAAACAACAAGTTCAGTGGAAGTTTCTTTCCTCTCACTGGTTCAAATTCTCTTACCATTCTGGATTTGACCAACAACAGCTTCTCAGGTCCCATCCCTTCCACTCTAGCCAATTCTAGAAACCTCAGCCGTCTCAGACTTGGAAAAAATTATCTCACCGGAAGCATTCCTTCTGAATTTCACCAACTAACTGAGCTCAATTTTCTTGATTTATCATTCAACAATTTAACAGGAGAGATGCCACCTCAACTCTTGAACTCCAAGAAAATTGAACACATCCTGATGAGTAACAACAGGTTGAGTGGCAAATTACCTGTTTGGTTGGGAAGCTTACAAGAACTTGGTGAGCTAGATCTCTCATACAATAGCTTCAGTGGGAGGGTACCTTCTGAGCTTGGTAACTGCTCAAAATTGCTCAAGCTTTCTCTCCATCACAACAATCTCTCCGGTGAAATCCCACAAGAGCTTGGAAACCTCACTGCCCTCAATGTCTTCAATTTGCAAAGGAACGGATTCTCTGGCCCCATTCCTCCAACAATTCAGCAATGCACAAAACTGTATGAGCTTAGGCTCTCAGAGAACTTTTTAACAGGTACCATACCAGTTGAGCTAGGAGGGCTTGCTGAGTTGCAAGTGATATTGGACTTGAGTAAAAATCTATTTACTGGTGAGATTCCACCATCTCTAGGAAACCTCATGAAGCTAGAGAGACTCAACCTCTCTTTCAACCAACTTAAAGGAAACGTTCCTCCTTCACTAGGCAAACTCACAAGCCTGCACGTGTTGAATCTCTCAAACAACCATCTTGAAGGCCAGATTCCTCCAACATTTTCAGGATTCCCACTAAGCTCATTCCTGAACAATCACGGCTTGTGTGGCCCACCACTGAGATCATGCTCAGAATCTACGGCGCTGGGGGAAATGCAGCTATCAAACAAACAAGTGGCAGCGATCATTGTGGCCATTGTCTTTACTTCCACAGTGATATGCTTAGTGATGTTATACATCATGCTCAGGATCTGGTGCAACTGGAGAAAAGTGGCCATTTCAAGTGCAGAAGGTGGCACTGTTGCCCACAAGGCAAGGAATGGAGAGTATTGGAATATGAACTCATTTGGGTTGATTCCTTCACCAGATAAGCAGAATTCAGCAACAACAACTTCCTTCTATAATCTTAAAATGGAAACAATGGAAAATACACATATGTAACATATTTTTCATTAGTTTGGGTTCCAAGCTTTGAGGAACCACTGTATCTCTCTACTTCCACATCCTCAAATGCTAACATCATTTAATTCAATACAAATATTTGAATGAAGAATTATTTGTATTCCCTGTATCTTTTTTTTTCTTACTTCCCTTTATACATTTTTTTATAAAAATAAATTATATACAATTTTCACCTTCTTGTGAAATTGTAACACTTATTCAACCAGTCAAGATTCAATACTTCAATTGAGATTAAACTAGAGCTAATAACATTATTTTAATAATTGAAATAAAGAAAATAAATGTTAAAAATTAAACAGTTTCGTAATTTTATAATGCAAAAAACTAAAATAAAGTATAAATTTTATAGGTTCTTAATATTTAAAATATATAAAAGCGTTAAAAAGTCTACATAAGTTGAAATTTCAATAGTATACATTAACATTTTACTAATAATAGCAATTTCGTAGGTAGAATAAAAAGGAAAATAACCATTATGTAGATTTATTTTATTTTTTAAGAAAAAAAGTTAAAATTATAGTTTGTTAAAAAATTATCAAACCGATATTTTTACTAATTTAACTGATTTCTTGCATCCCCAATTTTGCATAACAACATAACTAAACAAAGAACTAATTTCCAGTGGAATTGACTGATCCAACCATACAAACAACTACACCATTAATATTCTTTAGTAATAAAACTTAAAAAGCCAAACACATGGAAATATAAAAGCTATGTGTAAATTAAAATTAATGTAAATATTAAAGTTAGCTTAAGATATAGCATTAATGTTTCCGTAGTATATGCAAGCAAAACCAATTAAAAATCTTTTGAATATACAAAGAAATTCTTGTCTTAAAGAAAGCCGGAGGTAGGGATGGAAAAAATTCTGCATATATGAATATTCTAAATAGATAATTAGTAATGGGTATTGGTATTTTAATTCAATTTGAATATATTTTAAATAAAAATAATATTAGTAATTGAAAAAGTCTTTAGAATTTGATTTTATTTATCTATATTTTTTTAGACCTATGAAATGGAATTTATTTTTAAAAATAATAATTTTTTAAAACTTATACTTTGTTACAACTTATTTAAATTTGTTTTCTAGAAAATTTAAATTTATTTGTATTAATATTTTAGTGTGAAAATTTATATTAATTATATTTTAAAATTAATTAATATTTTAAATAATTTTATTTAAAATTTTAAAAAATATATACATATCACTACAAGAAAAAATGGTTTTAACGAAATTTATTTTTACATTATCCAAGTTAAAACCTCTATTAAGTCATTTACCTAGGGTTGTAATTTTTCTCACTAAATCATCATCCATCGGGGAACATGTTCCCCGAGGTTTTTTTAAACCTCAGGAAAAGTCTTTCAAAACCTCTGTTAAATACCTCAGAAAATGGGTTTAAGAACCTCCGTAAAATACCACGAGTTTAAAAACCTCTCTTAAATACCATGGGTTTCAAAACATCCGTTAAATACCATGGTTTTAAGAACTTTCGTAAAATACCATGAGTTTCAAAATTTTCGTAAAATGACTTGTTATCTTAAATAACCTTCAACCCTATTTTCCACCATCTCTAATGATAACTTCTCTCTTTCACTGTAGACACACTGTTTTTCGGCACAAACTCAATGGCCGCCGAGGATAGTCATAGCAAGGAATCACAATTCAGCCACACTTATGTCTATTATATCTAAGAAGAAGAAACACTAAATAAAACATTATCTTCTTCTTACTTCATATTGCTTCTTCCATCACCTTACTGTCCCAACTTAGAAACTAGTGTTTATCACTAAAGAACATATTGCAAGAAGAAATTAACTTTATCACTTATCACTTTTACCGTGAATTTGATGCATTTTAAAATAAAGGTCTTAATTTAAAATATTTCAAAAATATGATAATTAAATATTAACAATTATAACTAAAACTAAAATTGCACATAAGATATATGTACATCAAAAGCTAAAACAAAATAAGTCAAGTTTTTTGAAATATGAGTTTGTAGCAAAAAAAACTATGAATTATATTAACCAACTACCATCAATCATAATAAATATGCAAATACGGTTGAAATATTTATTATCCAATATTAGTTGTTGAAATACTTATTATCCAAGGTTATTTTGCTGAGTTTTTAAAATAATTTTTTAAAACTTTAGAAAACTTATTTGTAATGTAAAGTTACACTTTCAAAATTTTAGAGAATTTAGTTATAATATATATAAAATATATTAAATATTTGAAATTTAACGAAGATTAAAAAAACTCCGTTATTTTGCTGAGGTTTTAGAATAAACCTTTGGAATTTAATGAAGATTAAACAAATATCTGTAATTTTTTTGAGATTTCAGAATAAACCTTTAGAATATAACAAAGGTTAAAAAAAACTTTGTTAGTTTGTTGATGTTTTAAAATAAACCTTTGAAATTTAACTAATGTTTCGTTATTTTGCTGAGGTTTTAGAATAACATTTGGAACTGAACGAAGGTTAAAAAATCTACGTTAATTAAATCAATTCTTAGAGTTATATTAACCCGCTAAATAACCTACATTAATTTTTATTTTTTTTCTTATAGTGTATATCAATATTAAAAAAACATCAATATTAAAAAATATAGATATAATAATGAAACTCACCCAATCTATTTTGGCCTATTCCGCAATTAACCGTAAAAACCTGAACAAAACCTTATTCCTGATTAGTTTTGCTAAATCTCCAACGACGTTAGTTATTCAATTCTAGAATACTACTTCAAACATAAAAATAAAGAATAAATTATAACTTCAATCAGAATACTCATTAAATTGCTGTTTGGTTTAGATAGAAAACACACAATACATTTTAGTCTTTAAATAAACAAATTGGTCCACATTAAGAAAGTTTAAAATTTGGTCCCTATACTTTGACGATATTTTTTGTTTAAGTTCCTATAAGAAACGAATCTATGCTTTGATACGTTATTGCATGATACATTTTCAAATCCCTACACTTGACACTTTTCAAATCCCTACACTTGACACATGAGTACAGTGGCAAACTAACATAAAATTGAGCGTTTTTCCAAACATCTTAGAAAACAAAGACATCAAAAGCTACTACATTCCCAACAAATCCAGCAACTCTAACATTTTTAATCATACAATTATACCATACAGAGAGATGTCATCAGTGGTAAGCCGCTCCATTAACATAGATTATGATAGAATAACGATTGATAAAGAAATAAAATATAAAGTTCAATAAGAAATCACATACACTAGACCAGTATACTTGTGTTTCCAGATACACAAGTCTATACTCTATATCCATAGAATGCAAATTGCAAATAACAAAGCCATTTGTGAAAAGAACCTTAGAAAAAACTACACCACAAAGCTAGTTGTTGAAGATCCTAGGACCTTGTAAACTCAACACTAGAATCTCATGCATCACTCAAGTCCCATACCTTATAATTAGATTTCATATCCCACGAGCTAGGCAACCCCAACCCTTTGTATAGTCCCAAGCAAATGCTGCAATGTCTGTGTAACCAACCAAGCTGCTAGTTACACTGAGACATGGTGGAAAGCTATGATACCAAATTGATAAGAACCTTGGAAGAATCAGACTAAAAGAGCTAGTTGCTACATTAGAGTTCAAGGCCTCAAAAACTTCACACTAGAAACCAGTGTTTTCAATGTTGAAAATTCAAGTTTTCTACCTTACAATTGGATCCTTACGCTCTGCCTAATTTATTCTACTACCAAATATACCCTAATACGGCCATCAGTTTTTTTTTCTGAATAATTATCATCATTGCAGTTTCTAATTCTAATTCTAATACAGAATACTTATGTATGGTAAGTGATCTTCTATGACATTTCTATTCCTAACAATACATTACTAACTTATAGTCACAAATGCCAACATGCCGTTATTATTACACATTTAATAATGCATTGACTGCTAATGACTCAGTTCTTATTAGGCTGGCTTGAATATATGCAATTTGGCAAACATTTGATATGCAAATCTGCACCTAATATTTACACATTTTAACAAACCAGAAGTATCAGGTTAATGTTAAAAATATAATATAAAGTTTTCACTTTAGTCAATTGGACCAAACTAACGACAGACCCACAGAATTTGGATTAACTTTTGATTAGTTTTCAGGCTTTTGACAAAAGCAAGAATATTAAGGATCAAAACACAAAATTCTAAAAACATAATTATTCTTTATATGAAATGAGATTGTGTTCATAAATTTCTTTTCTTTGGAACATTGCACATATATAGTATTTGATTCAGCACTTCAAGATCTTTGATTCTTCTATATTGCCATATTTATGTGATCAAACTTTGTGGGTAGTGTACACAACACATTTTCATTCACATGCAACTCAACCACCTTCTGTCCAAGACTCGGCATTGTGTTCACAATCGTCTTTTTAATTTCCATTGAAAAAAGCTCATACTATGTTTCTATTAGTATATTATGGAGAGTGCACTAACTAGTTGGATAAGTAAAAACAATAATCAAAGTCCGTGATTTTAAAACAAGTTAAAAATCTGGACTTGTAAAAGAATTAAATTATTTATTTCATAAAATTAATTTAAATAGAAAAATATAGTTATAAATATAATATATTAATAGTTTTATTTATTTAAATATTATATTTTTAATTTTTAAAATAAATTGTAATAGTAATAAGTATATATTTTTTATTTTTAAGTTCAATAAATTTAAAAAAAATACATAATAAAACTTTAAATTTAAATTTATAATATTATTTTAAATGGCGAATTGGCTTTTCGTGCTAGTGGTTCTTCTAAGTTGGTGAATCATATGCTTATTGGACTAGTTAGTTAAAATAGCCAGTTGGACTTGCTAGGTACTATTGCAAGTTGCAATCATGTTTTCAAGTTGCATCTCATGATAGTGAAATAACAAAACTACTCGTGCTTGATGTTTATAAAATAAACCTGAATTTTCTTCTTTTTTTTTGTCTTCTTCTTCCCCGAAAGTGCACCTCTTTTGCTGTCTCTCCTTGTTTTCGTGTAAAAATACATTATTATATAATCTAAAATGTATTAATATATAAAAAAAATATTAAAAAGTTTCACCATTGTACCATCTTTATCTTGTTATTCTTAATTTTAAATAGTTTTACATATTTAGTTTTATATAATTATAGATTTAGAGTATTGGAGGGAATTCCTTATTTTATATAGATTTGATTATTCTAATAATTTTACACATTAATTTGTTACATAAATAATTCATATCAATATTACATTAAAAATATCATATCCAGTTTTTCTATAATTTATTTTAATAATTAAATCTTTTAAACCATCTTTAGATATATTGTTTGTTTAATATACCTCTCAAACCTGTAGAACTTATTTCCATTACTTCTTTTATAAAGATGTTTATCGCCTTATAAAATTAATTTATCCCTTTAATTAAGAAAAACACATAATGATTGTAAAATGTCCTTTACACTATCATGAACATAGCTATCAATTTGGGAATTATACTTTTTCTTTAAATACTTAATAAAAAAAGGCTCGTACTCCACAATGGACCGAAGAAAATATTTTCGAATAAATAAGTTTAGGAAAAATAGAGATTGGCAATTGCAAACTTACAAATACATCACTACAGTGAATGTCAGTCTTGTAATCAAACTTGAGATGAATGCATAGACAATATTAGAAAAGAATCAATATGAGAAAACAGTTCCACAAGTCATAACAAATGTTATACATCAACAAGTTGTAAGGACAAAGCACAGCCCGAGTTTCCTCTTCCCTACCCCTGAAGTCCTGCTTCAACCACACAATTATATACTCCAAATTACTTCATGACCATAATATTCAGTTTGTTCCTTGCGTCTTATGTTGAGCAAAATCCATTCATGTTCTACTTTGCTTAACTTCCAACCTTGCACATCAGAATTTTATACACTCAAATTTAAAATGTTCATCAGGAAAGTAATGACTATCCTCAGTTTTCTCTTATCCCCTTTGAGGTCACTCCTGAAGGATACTAGGATCATCGTAAGAATTCAAGTTCATCTACCTAGGCTCAGGTGCCCTCATATTTATTTGGATATTTGAATCAGGGCTCCCAGCAATGAACATGTCAGAATGAGAAAAGGAATTCTCTAGTACTGTCGAATCATCATTGGGAATTAGTGAACTAGTGGTGCTGTGGAAGGAGGACCTTGCACTTGCGAGCCCTTTTGAGGATACAGTGCGGTCATTTTGACTTAGTCCACTGAAATTAAGGAATGGTTTTTGCTTTGGGGAGGGAATAGCGTAGTCTTTCTTGGTTAGCATCTGAACTACTTCAGACATGGATGGTCTGAGAGTAACAGTTGATTGTGTACAAAGAAGGCCAGTTTGGAGCGTATTTGATGCTTCTTCTACCGTAAGTTTACCGTGCAGAGCTGGATCAACGGATGCTGTTATATTATTTGTCTTGTAATTCTTCCAGACCTGAACAAGAGATAAAATGATCATGCTACTGGCTGCTAAGAAATTCACTAATAGCAATTACCAATAAGTTAAGGTGTGAGGGATAGTTAATCTTACGCTGTGGAGTAGTGAAGTTGACCCCGGTATGTGATCACTGTTCTTCTTACCACACACAATTTCAACAATTAGCACACCAAAAGCATAGATGTCTACTTTCTCTGTCAATTGTCCTTTGGAAACATATTCAGGAGCCATATATCCCCTGCCAAAAGCAGTTGACTTTAATATGCGACCAGACCAATTATGTGACACAAGTGATTTTTTTATTCGAAGTCATTAAAACTTTGTCGATTGCTAAATAACTAAGAGGTTGAGATTCCACAGAAACGTTTTTACAAGGATTTGCAGTTTTGAACATCGCATAGTCTGGATATCAACTATCAATGTAACTATTAAGAGTTATGTAACTAATTTCAGAATCCTCGTGTTTTTACACAAATTGAAATGAAAGAATTTTTTCTACTTACAGTGTCCTCGAATTTCCTGTGCTAAGATGAGATTTATTTCCAGTAACACTGCGAGCAAGACCAAAATCCGCTATTTTTGGATTCATATTCTCATCAAATAGAATGTTGCTGGACTTTATGTCTCTGTGAATAATCTTTGTTCCAGAGCCTTCATGAAGGTATGCTAGGCCCTCAGCTAACCCACATATGATTTGAAACCGTTGTTCCCAGTTCAGAGCATCTTCTGAGTCCTTACCTGCAAATTACAAGGGATATATATTCTCAATTTTGAAAAAAAGCACGTAGAAAGATACAAAAGGAGAATAAGATAACTTGTATATCTGTTCCTTCAATTCCCCCTTCAAAGCTAAATTGAATCTCTTGATATCAATTGTTGCTAGTCAGTAAACAATAACAAAGCTTAAACGCCAAGTCACCAATGAAAATCATGATTTTCCTCTATAGCTACTTGTAGCACTTTTAGTTAATTATAAGAGCTATTATAGTTCATAATGAAAATAACACCCCAAAATTCCTATAGACTAATCAAATGTATTCGATTAAGAATACACAAAACAGTTAAATAGACATGAACAAATGTCTCTCTGGCCAGTAAAAGAAGACATTCAAATCATGGTCAGTAAATAATTCAGAAAAAACACCAACTTCAACAACAATTGCTCAAACTGGACAACTCACTGAAAAGGACTTGATCAAGACTTCCACTGGGCACAAATTCATAAACCAACAGACTTTCAGGGCCTTCAATGCTGCACCCCAAAAGCTTTACCACATTCTTGTGTTGAATCCCATTAATCAAATTGACCTCATTGAAGAACCCCTCTGTCCATTGCCGTTTATTAAAAAACAATCGTTTAACAGCAACAGTCCCCCCAGAGGGGAGGGTTCCTTTGAACACGGAAGCAGCTTCCCCTTGGCCTAATTTGTTTGCGGGATCAAAATGATCTGTGGCCTTCTCGAGCAAATCGTACCTAAAACTGAAGCCAGCTACGGAGGAAAAATCAGGTGACACACCACCACTGTCCCTTACTGAAGAGAGTTAGATTTAGAACATTAGAGCATAGAAAAATACTAGACAAAAAAGTACAACCACAATGGCATTAAATGAACAAACATTACCTTTTCTACGTGACGACATTTTTTGGCAGCATATAAATGCAGCAAAGGCGATGAGTAAAATCCCTACGATCGCTGATAATACACATGCAACGATCATCCAAACACCAGGCCTTTCTTCTGAAAACATTTCAAGTTAAAAGTTACTTCGATTGTAAAAAATATATAAATACCAATGTCCTGTCGTAACTAGCCTGGTGTGGGGATGTATGCTTAAAGCATGGAGGGATAGGGTTTGATTATTCTAATTATATTAAAAGTTTATCTTCTTTATAATTTACAATTTAGAACAGAAAACTGAACGAAACAACCTTCAGTTTTCTATTCTCATTTGTATCCTTTATAATTATTCTTAAAATGTGAAGGAAACACTTGATCATCTTGACAAACTTAAATAATTGAAATGTAGAGTCTTGACCAAAACCACACATGAAAGTTGGTTCCTTTCCCAGCTAAGAAGAAGACAATTTGGTGCAAATTGTGTATAAACTATTAAAGTAATTCAAATGGTAAAGTTAATAGTCTGAAGGCAAGATTAGTCACCAAGATACACGTAGATATAAGTAATCAAATCTAGTGCATCACTTCAAATACAATTTATATATTTTAAGCTTGCTGCATATAAAATGTTCCTCCCTGGGGGAATGTTTGGATCATTGTTTGTACTAATTCAAGTTAATTTAAAATATTGTTTCTTGATAAAAGTGACATGGTTTTTTGAAATAATTGTAGTAGAAGTTAAAGACACAAAGGCTTAGTTACCTGTAGAATTATTGATGTTAGGTAGTGCAACGTCGTTGTAGAATTTGCGCGTTGAATACCTCAATATACAACCAGTGAATAGACCCCTACCCTCAACATTCGGCACACATTCCTGCACTTTCTTCGCCGCTTCTGTCAAGCATATCTTGCACCTCCCTTTGTTCAACGTCGACCAGCACTGCGCCAGGGCGAAAACCCCCTCCTCTCCGTCCACCGCGAACCCACGCTCTGCCGCCTCCTTCGTCACGTTCGACACCATCTCCGCCACCCGTTTGCCCCCGTCATCCCCCAGAGTCGGGGTCATGCAGATGCCGATGTCACGAGTGGGGTCCACGCTCTCGCGGATGAAGGAGTAGTTGTCGTATCGGAGGAAGCAGCCGTCGAGGTAGATTGTGCCAGCTGTCTTGGGCACGCACCGTGACAGCACCTGCCTCGCTTGGCTGAAACACTTGTAGCAGTCTGTGGACCTCAGGTCGCGCCGGCATTGGCCCAACGCGTACATAGGAGGCCCAGAACCCAGCAGCGTCTGCGCTCCCCACCCTCGCTCTTTAACCTGAAACGACAACGTGTCCATCAGGGCCATGAACCTGGACGCGCTGGACCCAGGGTTCTCAGAACCCCCGCACGTGAAACCCGTTTCGCGTATACCCGTGCCGGAGCAAACCGCACGTGGGATTAACAACGACGACGACAGCAACATTAGCCATAGGCAGGTAACAATAAGGTTTTCGGGAACGTTAAAAAATTGCACCATTGTTTTTCTTCTAATTAACGATTGCTCTGTTCTTTCCTTGTGTTTAAAATAGCGAGAATCAAACGAGTAATGATATGGTATTTGGCTTTGATGCATTGTTATGATTACTCCTTTGTTGCATTGTAGACATGTCTTTATCGTGGGGTTCCGCCGCGGAGGTAGATAGGGAGAGAGTATTCCCGATCTCGGTGTAGATAGTCTTCTTGATTAATTTCCTCAGAGGCATGATCCTTTTAGGTTTTTGTGATTTGCAGCGAGGTAGAAAGATTATATAAGAAGAGAAAAAAAACGTTGTGCATGCGGGGATTGTGATAAACGAAAGGAGAAATGAACTGGCTTGGGTTTTGGTTTTTCTTTATTTAGGGAGAGTGCTGCCTGGCTCTTTTCTCTCTCCATTGCACATCTTCAACTTACTCCACCTCCAAAACTAGTCGTTACAGACTATATAGTCCATCTATTAAAAGTGCCTCGTGTGAAAATTTTATGATCATTATTTAAGACAAATATTCATTATTTCGTTATAACTTACTAATTTCTACAAAAATTAAACTGACTCACCTAAAATTTCTTATGTTAACTATTTCTTTATTATTTATAAACCTCAAATTTCAAACATTACATGCAAAATCATAATTCAATTCCATTCTGCGCTTTAAAATATGAGGTTTATTAGAGGCTCAAACTTGTAAAGTTTTATTGTTTGGAAGATTGTTAGGCAAAACCCTTTTATAATTGACTATTGGATTTAATTTAAAATAAATGAGGCGTTTTTTGTTTTATCAGTTCTGTACTTTGTTATTGCAGCGGGGATGTTCGAGTGCTTGGCAAAGAGAATTTGACAATTTGTTTTATAGATCTATATGCATAGAAAAGTAGTCAAATCCTTCACTTTCAACTATTCTGCTTTCTAGCGTGGTGAGAGATGTAATATTTTATTAGACCATTTACACCACAAAAGTCTCGTAAGAAATTCTTATAGCATCTTATTCTTACAGTTTAATCAACAGAATATATAATCTTTAAATATCCCTTACAAATTTTACTTTAATACATTGAGATCTTATAAGAATGATTTTTGGACATTTATTTTTCTTGGTGTTATGAACATATGGTTTTTAATATTGAAAAATATTTTCTATCAAGACTTAAGATTCTATTATTAGATAGTTGTTTTCTAATGAAGGTTTCTAATGAATTGTGATTCTAAGTGTTGATAGGCTTCTTGAAAACTTCAATAGCATATATAACAATTTAAAATTATATGACAAATCATACAGTGATACATGCATCTATAAAAAAGTGCTAGATGGATACTGATCCGTGAAAAAAAATGTTTCAACGACTAATTTTTGTCGGTACTGGTTGAAAACACTGTGTTGAAGGTAACTTCCTTACTTTGATTGAATGGTAATGAAATGAGGTATGCATCGTTAATGAAATTTGCAAGTGCGAAAAGGCCAGGTAATGTTATTCGTCCTCGTTAATGAAATTCTCTACTTCATGATCACTGCCTAAAAATCAAAGAATAGGAGGAGGAATAAAAGTTAAGTAAATGAACTATAAGGGCAGATAACATTACCCTGCGTCCTGCGCTTCTGAATAATGTTTGAGCAAGCCTTTAAAGGGGAACACGGGATACAAATCAAAACTCACTCTCACTCTCTCATTGTCTGAGCACTGTCTTCACCAAAAAAAATGGCATTTACATATGGAATACGTGGCCCAGTTCATGATGATAGTCTCACACAAAATATATCATACTTTTGAAATTTGATTGCACGTCATCCACAACACCACATACGTCAATAGTCCTGTACAATAAGGTAAGTTACACATAACCAAAAAACCATAAATTCCTCTCCAATTCACAAACTCCCACAACCTTGTCTAATTGTTTTCACTACATATCTTAATTTAAAATATTTACGTAAAAATAGTAAAAAAAACTCACATTTTTCTATAAATATTTTTAATAAAGATTTAGCCACTAATATCATAATTGTATGATTGGATCTCCTAATACTATAATTGTGTAATTTTAATTCATCGATTAATTCTAATATTTAGTGCAAATAAAGTTAAATTGTAGTACTTGAGACTCAATTGGATATAAGAACTAGATCCAAGAGATTACAAGTGTAATTTTTTTTTTTCAAAACAGAGTCTTTAGTGTGAGTACCTGCTAATACTTGATCGTGTGTGTAGGTAGGCCTTGCACCTGACGGTATCCCAACTGTAAAATTCACAGAAAGAGTATGAAAACCCAACAAAGCATTTTTTTTTTCAAAAGAAATTAATGATTAATTAGCGAAAATGTTGATAAATGGGGGAACCTGAATCACAATTGGAGGTGGAATTGAAGTCCCCGCACATACAGACCTGTCTGATCCCGTCGGAACCATAGCCACAGGTGCCACCAGTGGCCTCACAGGCGCCACAGAACTCATCATTCCCCTGCACGGAGTACCTCACACGGATCCCATAGGACCACCCGCCTGGGCCATCAACCTTGAGCGGAGCGACGCTATAAGCACTGCTATACCCTTCACACTGAAGCTTGGTCAGGTTAATCTCCCTAATAGCCTGATAGGGAACGGCACAGCATTCAGGTGGGCCGGAGCCAAAGAAGGAGGCAGAGCCCAATCGCTTGTGGCCCATCATCTCCCAGGCGGGGCAGGAGAGGTACTCCTCGCAGCCCATGCCGGAGACGTTGCGGCAGGGGAGGTGTTTTCCGGGGAAGCCCTGGAAGAGAGGGGAGCGAGGGGAGCAGGCGATGAGCATGAAGACGTTGTCGGCGGCGGGGTTCATGTAAGGAGCACGCCAGGGTTCGACAGAGAAGCCGTTGCCTCGGGATCCGAGGACGAGGTTGTGGCAGGTGGACATGTGAGGTTCGTGAAGCGTGAGGGCCTGGTAGGCGTAGTCGATTTCGAGGACCCTGTAGGAGCCGGAGCTGACGTGGAACATGAGGACCTCGTTCATGCAGAAAAGGAGGTCACGGAAGCCAGGGTGGCCGCAGCCGTATTGTAGTGCGAAGGGGTAGTCTATGGTTATGTTGCCGCAGTATGAACGGCATGTGTTGGTGTGGCACCAACTTAGAGGGATTAAATATGCTGCCCAGAGAAACCACACTGCAAACACCACTGAACCCATGCCCCTCAATATTCACCACTCTCTACTCACTCACTGCTTCTTCCGTTACTTGATCATTTATTTTGGTGCTGAGGAATCTAGGTGAATTGTGTGGGGGTTTTCCTTCGCTTTATGTTGAGCTAGGGACCACGGTTAACTGTTGTTTTTATTTTAATGGAAGCTTTTCAATTTCTCCTTTCTTCCTCAACAATATACTCCTTCCTTTACAATCTTTATGAGGTTACTTATACAACAAACTATTATGCAGACAAAAATATGGGTTAAGATGCATACTCATACTAATAAAACAAAAAAGTTTATATCTTTGGGATGGTTGCTAAATAATTCCATCCTTAATTCATCACAGATTTAATCTCCCAACACCTTCTGTGTTTGTTTGTCTCAAGCTACATCTACTGAAATTTTGAAAATTAAAATTAAAAAAATAAAATAAAGACTAAAGCATATGGCTTCAAATTGAATTTAGTAAAAAGATAAATTTAAATTCAAGATGAGAATGAATGATGGTTCTTTAGTCACCTTTACTAAGGGTTTTGAAACAATGATGGATCTCATTTACTTCTTTTCCAAAATTATTTGCTGTCAGTAAAATTTCGGCCCCATACATAGACAAATAAAAATTGTTAATTTATATATATATATATATATATATTTCTTCTTTAATATTTCTCTTTTAAATTTTCAGAACTTCTTTAAAAATAAAATCATGATACGGGCTCGAGTTGTAAGTAATACTAAAGTGTAAAGTCGTTTACGAGACTTGAAATTGAAGATTTTTGGCTTATCAGTCTTTTTCTTCTTCTTCAGAGTCTCGATTTTAAGCCATCAAGGGAAACTATTATTTTACTGAAAATTAAATATTTATTATACTTTTGTATTAGATGGATTAATGATACTCAAACAGTAAAAAAAAACACTTAATAATATATATTTGTGTTGGATGGGTGTTTAAATTTTAAAGGTGTTTATTTATTCTTTCTGGTGTAATAAATATCCTGATGGAATCAAAAATATTTCGGTTTCACTTTAAAATTAATGGGTGTTTCTATTTTTATCAACATTTTTCACTTGTTACCCGTTTGGGTCAGACTTTAAAATTTTAAAAATGTGTTAAAGTGTATTAACTTGATTTTTTTTTTTTTTATACAGTAAGTTTGGTTGTTTGGTTGGATTCCTATGTGTTTGCATGATTCTTTTCTTTTCTTTTCAAGAAAATAAATTGTCATTAAAATATGAGATTCCAAACTAATTGAAATAATATTTGATATTTTCATGCCGATAGAAAAATATTGATATTTTCTAGAGTGATATTTTTTATGAAAAAAGTAATTACAATTTTAAATAATACATATTCACGTTCGTTTTATCAGGTGATTTGAGGTATAGAATATTCACTATGTCTAGACTGGATTTTATTTTCAGAAAGGTTATTGAACATATAATATGATGTAAATTTTGAACACATCAGATAAGAAACTTAATAACTTTTATTAAAGTTGTGTTATTATCATTGATTTTGCTAAGAGGTTCATTTAAATATATATATATATATATATAATTAAATGTTAGATTTATTTAATTTTTTATGTAGTTAACTAATAAGGTCCATTTTTAGTTTGTTGAATATCCAGCTTATCTTTGATGGAAAATGATTTTTCAAACTTTAATGTTACATTTCTTTAAATATTTAAAATAACATATAATGAGATCCTTTCATTATATATAACTTTTTTACTATAATTACTCTTAAGGACAGTTATTTTCTTTTTGTATAAAACATATAACTTCTAATTTTCCTATAATTTTTTACATTCAATTTTTTTCTAATAAAATATATTTTAAATAATTTCTTTTATATTTTTTAGTTATAATATTTAATAATAATTCTAATTATTTTTAGAAATTTTAAAATACGAGGTTAATATAAACTTGACTATGAGTACCAATAGTATTAGATATTGAAAAAGTTCGTCATACTTCGTAATAATTATTTTCATTAATAATGTTTTTTCTCTATTCTTTCCTTGTTATTAACAATTTTTTGGACAACAAATTTATTTTAATAAAAACAAGTATTAAAATAAGTACAACAATTATAAAAAAAAGTCATATACTTCCATTACTAATAAATTTGTACTTAAAGTATTTACTTTTAATGAAATACTTAAAATAGATTAAATTAAAAAAAATTGAAATATTGATCACTTAAAAAAGAAAAAGGAAATAAAACAAAAGGAATCAGTGTGCAGGGCGTGCAACCCTGTGTTAGTCTCGGGTAGTACCTAAATTTAAAGTTTCCACGACGGTGCAATTGTTTCATTCTGCTACCATTGGCACACACCGAATCGATTTTGTTGGAGATCGATTTCCCTTTCCCCTTTCGCCCTTTCGTTTTCGAATTCTCTTGAGTTGCCTAATTTTTCGCCAATCAAACAGTTTGTAGTACTTCCATTTCCATTCTGTTGATTTTGCCGTGCCTCTGATCATGGAAGTCCCTGACAGTGCCGAATCCACCGATCCTAAAGTACAAAACTCCTCTATGCTACTCTCTTTTTTTTCGTTTTTATTTTAACTAAGAATTTTGTTGCATTGTTTGGTGTGTGGATGGATAGTAGTGTGCAACTGATTTGAATAACGAACCCTAGAATTTTTCTCTTTATAGGATAGTGGCGCAACTTATAAATTTTGTAACTGCAATGACTTGGTTCGTTTTGGGCTCAATTGACAGCTGACTTGAACAGAAAGAGAATTTGTATTCTTAAACATCTCTATGAAACGATGATCAAGCCTGTACACTTATTAATAGTGACGAGTATTAGAATGATTTACTTAATAGAATTCCATTATCTGTCAATATAGAACAAAAGAAAATATGTCTAATCTAGAGTTGCAATGTTGGAATGGATAATATTTTGCTTTTCCCATTTCTAGGTGTTTTTTAGTCTGACCTTAGATGTGTAGTGATGCATTATAAGTTTCTCTCTGAAGAAAATAAATTAGGTATCTGTTATGATTTATGAGGTGGAGAGCCGTGAATCTCTTGACCAAGTTTTAAAATGTAACGAAAATCACTTTTAGAATTCTGTAGATCAGAGGCTTCTCAATTCTAATAACTGTTGAGTAAATTAATGAGTGTATCCAGAAATTTGGCCATGTCATATAATTCATAATGTATTGAATTTTATGTTGTTGACCTTGCACTCATTTATTGAGAAAACATTCTGTTTTCCTCCTGGATTTTGAAAAATGTTGCTATCAAGTGTGTGCTGGACTTTACCATACTGAATTCGTTTAACTTTATTGCTATGCTAATACTTGCCTTAATCAGAATTCTCCAAGACTAGCTGGAACAGTCAACTGGGGTACAGCCACTGTCATTGGAGTATTTGCAGGCATGTTATATGGTGGTAGCAAGGAGGCAGCTGCTTCTGTTGTAAGTATATGAGTAAAAATATGCTTCAAAACCCTGTTTCATATTGTATTTTCAAAGTCTATTATGCTCAACTCATAAAAGGTCATTGAAAGTAAAGACAAGAGTACAAGTAAAGATCATTTTCTTTAACCAATCAAAGGGCATATTCTGTGATTTGGTGTGAGTTTGATTTGGTTTTCTTACTGTTAGACATGTCCATGATGAGTCAAGTATTTCATAGTTATTTATTTACACTGTGGTTCCCAAGAATTAATATTCCTTGTGAAAGTACTTAGGTCTTCGGTAGAAGAAGAATGTACAATAAAGCAGAAGACTATAATCTCTCCATTACAAAATGAGTACAATTGGTTTAAAACAATATTTCATGTTGTCTATTCTATAACAGAAACAAAGATAAGTAAACTAGACTTTTTGACTAATGCACACTGTTCATTAAGATTTTCCCAGAATGGTAACATAAGAATGTAGTTGCAAACCCATTACGTGGATACTACTATAAAGATATCAAAAGGATTGCCATAAACCATACACAGATGATCTGCTATAATATAATTTTTTTCTTAATCCTCGTGTAGTTTAAGACCCTTAACTAAGGACTACATGAATTGTTTTGATTTGGCAAGTTGTTAAAACTGTTGACTATAAACTGTTATGTTGTATTTGCTCATTTACTGTGTTGTCCTCTTTCTGCTTCTGTCCCTCCCCTCCTCATGCGCCTTCAGTTTGAAACTACTCTTTTTCTTAGAAAAGGATAACTAAGACAGCACATTTTTCCAATCATATGTTTGAGGATTTTCTAATTATTCATGTCATCTAGTGTTTGGATAGGGCCAGTAGCACACTTGGGTTAAGGTACTGTTTAGATAAGTTTGTCATAGCACTTATAAGAAAAGAAAATAAGAAGGAAAAAGAAAATAACTTTCCATTAGCTAAGACTAAATTTTATAATTATTCATGTCTTCTAGTCTGAATTTTCATTTGGGTTTAGTCCATAAGCCCTTATAGGAGAAAAATATTGGAAGAGGAAAAGAAATTAGCTTCCATATGCTAAAATTAGTTTATACATAAACTAATTTATAAAAACTCTCATATTGACTTATCTAAAAACTAGCTTATTCATAAGTTAATTTAGCTTAGGAAAGAAACTTATTTTTTTTCCTTATTTTCTTCTTCCATAAGAGAAGTTTATTAGACAATGCCTAATTATAATTTTTACTCTTTGCAAATGGGCAATGTTCACTTTTAGACCTTCAAGAAATAATTGTCTTTTGGATCACTCATTTATATAAATGTGTCATTTATGGTTCCTATTTCCCTAGACAAGGGACAAAAAAGAGTTGATGTAATGTGAAACACAACGATCACACATGACACATTTTCAGAAATGAAAAACCAAAAGGTAACTATTTTTGTAAGGGCCTGAACTGAACATGTCTTTATTTATAGGGACTAAAAATATATCTAAACCTTTTAATTAGTTTTGCTATTTGTATGAACTGCACATTTTAGTTGTTTTCTATGCACTGTATTGTTGTTTAGATAAGGAGAGTAACTATCATTGTTTCAAAATGTCTTTCTGAAGAAGACTGAACAAATACTAATTATCCTGACTCTTGACCGAAAGAAGATTGATAGAAATTGTTAGAGCTTGTACATTATTTAGAAATATGACTAGAATGAAAATATATTGGTGGGCTTATTAGGTCATCTTCTATTACACTGCTATGATGTCTGTCCACTTGAGATGTTTAGTTCTTGGTTTGAAGGGTATATATTGAAGATCCCCCAATGGAGTTTGTTAGCGATCTCAAATTGTTTTAGATTTACATCTTAATGCAACAAAAACCATTCTCAGCCCTCAAACATTGGTTTACATATGGAAAGATTTTTTACAAGCATGCTGCTGACATTTATCTTTTTGTATAGCCAATCATAGTTTGTTTGTTTTTTGCCAAACATGTTATTGTAAACATTTTTTGTCTAGATTATCCCAATTAAATGTGGCAGTCATAAGGAATTTCACATGTGTTGCTAGAGCAAGGATGCAGAAGTTATGTTGAAACTTGGGAGCACTGAAGATAAACGCGAGCAATATCGATTGATGAGAGATGCAATGGAGAAACGATTCCTTAGAGTTACAAGGGGCTCAATAGTGGGAGGGATACGCCTTGGAATGTTTACTGCTGCGTTTTACAGCATGCAAAATCTGCTTGCAGAGAAGAGAGGTGTTCATGATGTTTTTAATGTTGTTGGAGCTGGATCCGCAACTGCTTCAGCTTTTGGTTTAATCAGTAAGAAATCATGCACTCACTGTACTTGATATATTGTTACTTAATATGATGACAACAGTTAACTGTCCTAGATTTTTATCCTACTCTCATTAGGTTGAAAATCTTAGATAATGTACAAAATGGTCAGACCACAAAATTAGTGTGCTAATATATTGTATCCTGATTTGTTTAAGTGCCTGGATCACTACGTTGGCGAGCAAGGAATATGGCGCTAGGGTCGGTGCTGGGAGCAGCATTTTGCTTTCCTCTTGGTAATATTGGTTGTTATTATTTGTTTGGTAGTTTCGTTAGTGAGTAAAAGGAGAGGAAGCAAATTCATTATTCAATTGCTTATCTGAATTGTGGATGTGGGCTAGTTACTGAATTTTTTTCCCGCTAATTCTCTGGCAGGTTGGATCCATCTGAAGCTGGTACAAATGGCTACTGAAGCAAGTCCACCTCCAGGTCAGAGAGAAGTTAAGAGTGGGGTTAGTGCTGCAATTGAGAGGCTTGAAGGAAATTTAAGTAAATGAAATGCTACTGTTAGGTGTGGCACCCCTTCACGGCCAGCACGCTCTAGCATTTTTATTCATGGAAGAGGGGTCATTTTGCGTTAAGGAATGACGTCAATGCCCTTTTATTGAAAGAAGTGCTAATTCGATAATTTAGTTGAACCTGTTACTCAAGATTTTTCATGAGATTCAGCTATGATACTTCCGGTCTAGGTTAAAAGTAGTAAGCATATTTTTAAAGTGATTTGGATTTCAATTATTCTAGTAGCCCAAAGGCAAGAAAAATAACATTTTAACAGTAGTAATGAGTAAACTTGTACAGACAGTCTATGCCAGACATTCCGAGTAAAGTTGAGATCCATAAAAGAACAGATTGGGCTACTTGTCCACTTAACATATCTGGATTACAGGTATGAAAGAAGTTTTTTACTTCCTGCACCCCATATTTGTAAGGAATGACTGAATTGTGTTGTTCATTTCTCTCTCGCTGCACCCACCACCACTGCTGCATCATTAATGTCAGGTCTTCGGACCTTCTACTAAGCCACTCCAGCTTAGTGACTTGGGAGGACATTACAAAATAAAGGGTTTTTCTTCCCGTCTAAAATATAAATATATTTGGATTTTATAATTGGGAAAAGGATAAAATCCAAATTTTCCAAAATTTTATAAATCCAAAATTTGATATTCTTAATTCTGTAATCCAAAATATTTCTAGATTCATCAAATTGAAAAAAAAAAAAACATGGCTTCAATAGAGGTAATTTTGGGATTTACAAAAATTATGGGATGAAGGAAGAAATTCCAACAGAAGAAACAAGAATGAGAGCCAATTCTGTATTCAATTTGAAAAGGGTATAGGTTAAAACCTTCGTAAGACCTCTGCTCTCATGTCATCTTTTACACTGCAGTATCCAGTTGCTATAGGATTTTGGGGACTGCCTTGGAAAAAGTTGTATGTTTCAAATATATTATAAGCATATTCTTCTTCATCATTTTTTATCACCTGTTTAATTCCTTTTATGGATAGTAATAATCTGTCAAAACTCGAGTGCCTTTCAACGTTTTTTCATTCTCCTGGTTCATGTCTACTTTTAAAAATAATTCAAAACCCGTTACTCTTACATCGGAACATACATTCGTTAATTGAAAGTCGAGTCTTTTAAATCCCTTTTCCATTTCTTTCTAACCAAACATTATTCAGGCATTGATTCTCGAAATTCATCATGCTTTTTTATGTTTTTTTATGTTTACAACGAAAAAATAAAAACTAACTGAACCCCTTTTCAAAGCTTTGCAAGTGGAAACATATAAAGAAGATTTTTTTATTTCAAAGTGTCTTTAAGAAACTCAACTCCTGCACAAGAGAAAGCATCAAAAAACAGTTTTCTTCTGTCCTGATCTAGAAATCTAAGGTTCAACTATAAGCCATTAGCAAGGTAAAACAATACAACATATCAGCTATGAATATAAAAAAAAAAATACAAAATATAGCACAAATAAATAGGCGCTGCTACAAACTTGAAACAATAACGGGAAAGCAAATAACCAAGTAACCTATCAATGATTTGATATTTAACCTAGAATTCAAGGAACAGCGAAAACAATAAACTATAAGCATTTAAGAGACTCTCATCTGCCACTGCAGCACAGGTAATGAATGGCTTCACTCATTTATCATGGTTGACTCCAAAAAATCCTCTTCCACATCTATTTACCTCGTGTTTTGTCACGGGCTCCTTCTTCAACTTGTTAGTCTTGCAGCGTCTATAAACAATATAAAATTTCACATTGTTCCTTACCCTGCAAAGATCGAGGGAGACTTAAGGTAAAGCTACCATGTCTTTGGAATAATTGTTTGGACACTACTCAATACAGAGATCAGTAAAACATTGTTCAGACAGGTTTTAATTTGGAAGGAATTGAGACTGCAATCTAAAACCGGTTTAATCTATCCTGCTGAATACATGCCTAAACCCCAAACCCCAAACCATGCCTACCTAAAACTTTAATATTCCACAGGATTTGGTAGGAATCATGACAGAGAAAGAAAAAAAAAAAGCCATTGCATAGTTATGGTTTTGTTTCCTAAGCATAATGAGGTTAGTAACAAAAAATTGACTTTGTTGGCAAAGAAATAAACATTTTTAAACCTGGTATAAAAAAGACAGATAAAAAATTACCTTTAACTGGACTATGAATTGCACCTTCTTGTGCCTTCTTTTTTGTCTTTTTTACTGCCTCATCTGTAACCATAAAATTCGTTAATTAATAATGAAAAACATTAGAAGATATTTTTTGTGCTGATACAAGAAAATGATGGGTAGCTTTCCTTCTAGAACAGTCATATGCATACAGTGCAAAACTTTGCAAAGACAGTTAATATGTATTGAACACCATAATCACTATGTTGTCATATGCCAGTCACAAGGAAGATACTTTTATTACATAACCTATGATACCTTTAAATTTTCTTTTCTTGTTAGCTCTCCTTCTTTTCCTTTCTGCCTGCGTAAGCTCCACTTCTTCCTTAATATCACCCTTGCCATCAAACACCTCTTCTGGAGCCAACATAGCAGCATCTGAAACAGCCACAGGAGCAATCTACACATGGAAGGCATAATACATTGTCAGACTGATAAATGTAAGAAACACAAGCAGAAATAACTGATAAAAAAAATAGTTGTTTACTTCTTCCATTGCCAGAGCAGGAACATTAGCTTGAATAGACATGTCCTCTATAACCTGTCCATTTCAATCCAAGGCAAAATAAGAAGAAATCTCAAGTCAAGTATATATAGTCTATCAAGAGATAATGAGAACGTTGGTGTCATACAGGTTTTGGGGCAAAGTTAAAATGAGATAGGGCATCCAGCTTCAGACAGAGTCTCTTAAACAGCATGCTAGCCTGATAACGAGTACAAGGTACAAGATTCAATGTATAATAATGAAATATAAAAAGGGTGGATACACAACCTGATACAATGAGCCAGTTTTGTATAATGCATGAGGAAATCAAGCACATAACAAATGAGAAAGAGATTAAATAGTAATTTAAACAGAAACAAAGTAAGACAATCAAGACTTGCACCTCATTCTTTTGTTCATCTTTAAAAGACAATGGAGCAGATGTGGGGTCTGTCTTCTGAACATATTCTTGCTGTCAACAATTAAAAAGAAATATTTGAGGTACATCACAAGGATGAAATGTAAAAAACCTTAATTAGTCAAAGGTTTCCAGTGTTGCAGAACATTTGCTTGAGATACGAACCTCATAAATTTCTGCGAGACCCTGTTTGCTTTTATTGTCATCCTGAATTCATAACAGAAATGAAATTACTTGTACAACTTACATACAGATAGAGCTAAAAAAATGGTGATTGAACTCTAAAATCTATTTCAGTAAAATAAGCCTTACCAACTCTTTAACTTCCCGAGGCACTTTAGATGGCAATTTAGAAAGCCTTTGAACATCATTAAAAAGCCCCTATAATAAACACAAGTGTACATTAGAAACAACATAAAGTTATGTAGTCTCATCTCATGTATTACTTGGTAGTAATTATATAATCAGCTTAACACAGCCAACTTTTCACAGAAATTGTACATGCTGCCATCTATATATCAGCTTCCACTCATGTAAATGACATGATGAATTTACTAGACGTCCAAACCATATCAGTTCACCATATTAAGTTACCTCAATAATCCTTTTCTTGATCATATCCTCAATTGAAGCTGTAACTTCCTCAGTGATTACAGGAGCAGGCCTCACATTGTGCTCAAAGTCTAGATCAACTTCCAATGCACTATTTTTGGGTCTCTTTGCTGCAGTTACCTGTAACAAAATCATCAATCAATAATCAAATACCAGATTGGCAAAAAGCTAGCAAATCCAACCCACAAAATAATCAGATAAAAAAAATGAGTAAGGGACTAATGTATTACCTCACCCTGCATAGTCCATGTTTTTGGATCTATGTTAGCTTTCTCCATCTGCTCTATCTTGGATTGAATTTTTTCCAGCTGCTTTTCGTGGGCAGATGCAGTCCCTTTCTTCTACACATGTGTAATAAAATAAAAATAAGAAACTGATAAAGCTGTTTACAATAAATAGTAAATATAATATACATATATATATAGAGAGAGAGAGATAGACCTCATTGTCAAATTCCATGTCATCCTCATCTTCGGAATATTTAGATTCCCGAAGTACTTGAGCTTTTCTTTTTGAGCCCCTTTCCTTTTTACCTCCAAAGAAGTCTTCATACCTGATGGCAACAGTTGAAAAAAATGAACCCCACATACAGATATGGTAAAATACAACTAAAGTAGAAATAAATTATGCAAGGAGCAATACAATTAAAAAGAAGTATCCAGACAATTGCATAACATGAGTGGTGAGAACTGGAACTTAATAATTAAGCAAATACACCAAAACAAACAAACCACAGAATAATTAAATAATGGTAAATAAATATTGTAAAACTTAAAGAGAGAGGAAAGATCACTTGGCCAACTTCATTTGACCAGAGAAAACTATAGAGGAAATCCAAAACCAAAGGAATTACTATTGAAAAAAAAAATAGAAAATGTATTTTGATTCTAGAAAAACTTTAAGCATAAATGGCATACAGTGAGATGACACGTTTTTCCTTCAGTTTCTTCAAGATGCAAAAGGTCCCACTCTGAATTTTCATTACTCCTTTATTTTAACGATCAGGCTAATATCCACCCAATCAATTCTTTCTATTGGGTCCTCTATTGGTCTTCTTCTCAAATTGACCAAATTAGGAATAACCACCATCTTCCATGGGTGTTACCTCCTAAATTCTCACTAATATATTTGTTCCTTATTATCTAGTGTTGTACGCCTATTCTAACATCCTCATCTCTGCAACTACAACTAAGAGCAGATACAGATCTACACCAACATGTCCTAGAGACATATGCCACCTCAATCACACATTAATTTTTAAATTATATATACAATCTTTTATAGGTATATATGTATCTCAGCCTATTGTTTTTCATACTGCTTGCATAATATAATTAATGAGAACAACAATACAGAATAGTAATTATGAACCAAAACCAGACTTTCTCCATCAGAGTGTTTCTTTTTCAATGTAAATATAATAATTTTAAACACAATTACTTATGAGTCACCATTGTTCATAGTCGGCTTGCTCCCACCACTTCCTAAAATTCCCAGACTGTAATTATTTGAGCACTTACTTTTCTTTTGCCTGTCAGCTTGTGTTACACACTGAAAATTCAGTACCATAAAGCATAGTTGGTCTTATGTCTATGCAGTAAAACCCAAAGCATTCCTCCATTTCATCTACCAAGTTTGGATCACAATCGTACTATTTAAGTTTCCCTCCATCAATTCATAATTTTGTGTGTTAATTTCAAGATACCCAAAATGTGCTACTTGCAGCATGGTATGCTTTCTAATTTTCACCTCCAAGCCATCATTATCATGCAATGTCCATGTTTTATTAATGATACATTTTTCTTACAGTAAATTAAGTAAGGGAATTGATGGAAAAGGAAATAGGATGTGTATACAACCACAGCTTGGAAACAATGAAAGCAAAACAAATAACTATTGAGTTAAATAGATGGTGAAGCTTTGATGCAGAGGAGAACCATGTCCTGGAAGTCCGAAAATAGGAATTTCACGTCGACCTTCACCTACAAATAGGAATTTCAAGTTTCTGGTGGGAAAGAGGGGAAGAGAGAACAAAGAAGGATAAAGAGGATAGAGGAAAGGAGAAGAGAAACAGAGAGAACAAAGAACTGGACACTGCACTTCTCTTATTATCATTCAGTCTGTCAACAGTCCTACCTTATTTATAGTTAACTACTCAACAGCCATAAAATCCTAGCTAACAGCAGCAGACTAACTAACTAATTAATTAACATTCTTTTCTTATTATATATCTCATGAATAGAAGAAAACACAACACTGATGATGTCAAGGGCAACAGCCAGAGTCTTCACTTAGTATGGGTACGTGAGACTCATACAGATAAATACCAGAAATAGGAAAAGGAGAACTGCAAAACTAGCTTAACATTTTTTTTTTGTTCGATGAAGAGCAAGTGGTTTGGAATAGGGGCTGCTCTCTCTCCCCTCCCTCTCCCATGTTTGGAAATAATATCAAAAGAATAAAATAAAATAAGTTAAGACATTGCATATCAGGTTGTCAAGTGACAAGTGTTAAACATTCAAATCACAATTCTATATGTACTATCATATGCCTAGACCTCCTGGTGGTATTGTTATTCGCATCTCTCCACAAAGTTTTACCCAAGAACAAGACATACACGTGATATATAAAGATATTTGTGGAACATAGATAGTCAAGCAGAGAAATTATGGACTAGTGATAATTTTTATAACCAATAACTTGAGTTGTAATCTTAAAATGGATGAAGATCCTTTTATTCTAGTGGGAGCACAATAATAAACACCTTGCACTTTCCATGTTCTCTGCTTCTTCATCTACATCATCTTCGTCACCAGACCCAAAATCACCATCCTAGATAAATATAATCAGAATGGGTCACAAACCAAATAATTAATAAACAACCAAATAACAACTTAACAAGCACTGAACATTATCAATACGGATTTCACAGGCAATTTAGAAGAAAAGAAAAACATTAAAAAAGCAACATATATCACTATTAAAAAAAAATCAACAAAAACAAACAAGACCCCATCATACCTCACACAAACCCTAACGGCAATACCAATTATTCGAATCTTAAAATTGACATGAACTACCTAAAACAACTGTCCCAGGTCATGATCATGTTCCAAAAACCCCAAAAAAGACTAATGAAAACCAAATTAAGCAAAGAGCACGCTTACCTCATCACTTTCCTCGTCATCATCTTCCTCCTCACCTTCTCTGTCTGCCTCACCATTCTCAAAATCCTCTTCCTCCTTATCTAAGTACTTCGCCAATTCATCTATTTTCAAGAATTTATCCTCAATGCCACCGCCATCTTCATTCTCCTCTTCCTCTTCTTCTTCTTCTTCTACTTCATCTTCCTCTTCCACTTCCATTCTTTCTTCTTCTCCCTCCTTTCCTTCGTCCTCGTCTCCTTCCTCTTCCTCTTCCTCATCCAACTCCTCGTCAAAACCGTCACTATCTCCCTCCCACTCGTCTCTACTATTTTGCTCCACCTTGCTCCCACTCTTCGAAGGAACCTTCAGCTGGGAAATCTCTTCAGGATTTTCAGACAGCTGCTTCAAGCGGCGGCGCAGGGTGGATAACAGAGGCTGTGATTGGAGGTCGATTTGTTGCCATATCTGTTCGGCATCGAAACCTTCCACGAGGAGTTGGTCCAATGGCGATTTAGGGGAAAATGGTTGGAGGGTAGAAAACAAGTATTGGGACGCCGTACGAGCAGCTTCCGACAGCTCCACGTTCGGCGCCAGCCATGAGGGCGGATCCGTCACTTTCAGGCGCCTTAGGGCTTCGACGCCAGCGTCACTCGCGTTCGCCATTGTTGGGTGCACTGTGACTCTGTTCTGCGGTGATGAAAGGGTTTAGTTTAGGGTTTTAGCACAACGAAAATTTGACAAGGACTAAAAATGTGCGCTTTTTTGGACCTAATAAATAAATAAATTCGATTAATTATTGGAAAATACTTTTTACACACAAATTAGAAATTTTGAGTATGTTATGATTAGATTTAGATTGCGATTTCGATATGTATAAAAAATCATTATATATTGGCAATATTTTTTTTTCTGCACTCATCATACAATATTTAATGTTATTATTTTAATAATTTTTTTATCATTTAATTATAATTTTATTTTTTATTAAAATTGTTACATAAAAAAATTTGTATACGGTTGTAAAATTGTCACTAATGGATGTATCGCATTTTTTATTTTTATTATTAATGTGTATTTGCATTTTTATTGTTATTATGTATTTAATTTTTTATTTCTATTATGTATCTGCATTTTTTTGTTTTTATGTTAAATATTAAAATTCTAATAAACAATGTTATAAAACACACTTTTAGTATTGAACGAAACACTAGGGATGGTGGTGCTGTTGAATCTTTATTGTATTGAAGATTGTATGGGCAAAATAAAATCGGAGAACATAATAGATATCTTTTAATTTTAAAAATAGATAATAAAATCAGTTTAAATCAACGTACTCATCCCTCTTCACTCTGTGCACATCTAACAACCACTAAGTGATAATAAAAAAAATGGAAAAAATATGCTTTTATTATCTTTTAAAATTACAAAATAATCAAAATAAATTAACAATAATATAATAAAATAAATATAGAAGGATATTTATAAACTAATTTGAAGTAGCAAGCATAAAATAGATCATTAATATTAACTAAAATATAAATAACATTAAAAATAAGATATAATAAAATTCAATAATAAATAATAGATATCTTTAATTTTAAAAATAGATAATAAAATCAGTTTAAAAAGTAACTTATAAATCCGTCCACTCTCCACATCTAGCTACCATTATTTTTTTCCAAATACAATATAAAAACCAATTATTCAGTTTGTGTTCTTTTATCACTTATATTTTTTTAAAAAAAATTTGAAATCAAATATAAAAACTGATTATTCAAATTAATTAATATCTTATCATTCTGAGTTGATCTTTTATTATTTATATTTTTTATTTTATTATATTAAAATTTGGAAAAAATTAAATATAAAATTTAATCAAATTAAATAATATCTTACTATAATATTTTATTACTTACAAACTTTACTCAAACTAACACTATAATCGTATTTTTTTTTCATTTATATATAATTACGTTTAATATTAAAATTGACAGTTCATTTTAATAAAAAAAGACACATAAATTTTATTAAAATATAGTTATTATAGTACTAATATATGGTAAATTTATTGATGGATAAAAATATATATATTTGGTAATAGTTAAAATTTATTTAAAACTACAAAATCAACCGAAAAAATAATTAAATAAAATTTGAGTTTCATATTTTAGAAAAGTAACTACTTATATCTTCACTCTCTTCACATCTAGCAACAAATATTGACAAATATCTTTAATTTTTGGCAGTTTCTTCCTGCACCCCTACATTTTTCTTCCTGCACCCCCACAATGTAATGCAAAGACAATAATATCCTTACTATTTTTTAAAAACCTCAAAATACACATAAAATTCACACTAATTTTTCTTCTTCCGGACAATGCAATTCGGTAATTTTATGGAATGGGAAATCCGCATTTATTTTTTTGCATTCCGGATTGAAAAATCCATAAATATTCTGGATTGATGAATCCGGTAATCTTCCGAATCCATCAATCTGTAACAAAAATTAGACTTCCGGATTCAGCAATCCGGAAATCAACAAGTTGCTTTCGAAACAAGGTGAAGGTCAGTTTTGGGATTTACAAAATTGTGGGGGTGCAGGAAGAAAAATGTAGGGGTGCAGGAAGAAGAAGCCTTAATTTTTTAAGGGTGGCAATGCGGGTTGGCCCGCCTTGTATAGGCTCGTTCTGCACTTGGTATGCAAAAAATGGACCGGGTTGGCCCGTCTTGCATAGAATTTGTGGGCTGATTTTTGTAGCCCATCCCGCATAAAGGTTGGCCCGCGAGCCTATGGCAGGCCGCATAAGAAATATTTTTTTAAATAAAAATTTTGATTTCTTTTATTTAGATGCATTAGGTAAATGGTCTCATAATATTTTCACGAGACATGCATAGTAAAATGTTATTAAAAATTTCAGAATGTGAAATATGAGGCTACATGAAGAAAATATGGAGGTGCAGAAAAAAAGAAATTTCTACATTTTAAAGTTATGCGGGTCAACCCGCCCTGCCCCGCACTTGACCCGTGCGAGCTGTGGTTATGCGGGACGAGTCTAAACGAGCCAACAGGTTGAAATAAGCAACCACCCCGCGTTTTTTTAGCGAGTTGCGAACCGACCTACCCCACTTTGTCACCCCTACTATACATACATGTTCTAAGATAGGATAAATGTATGCATTTGTCAATATTTATTATCCTCAAACAATATTGATGATTAACTTGAGCATGGAGGACATTTTGCAGGTATCGCTCCCACTTGCCTTGAATACTGATAACTGCGTACTATGCGGAGTCGATACCCAAAAAATTGAAGGAAGAACGCTACATTAAGGACAAAACCTTTTTGACTCTCACAAGAACAATTGGTGTGCCCATTGGAAGGTTGAGAAGGACTTTAGAAGGCTTTATGGTAACTAACATGAACATAACTAATGACTAAAAACAACTAATTTGAGAACAATAAAGACTGACCAAATGAACTTATGGTCATGCAAAGAGAAATAATTGAGATCAAGCTAAAAACCTTAAAAAAAATCATATTCTCAAATAGAAGAACAAAGAGATAAGGAAGAAGCTAGCAAAGAAAACTTCAATACCGCAGACCTAGAGTCCGAGCAAGGCTCCCTGCCAAAAGTATACCACCGTCTTCAATTTATTTGTCGTCAGCGATGACTTGACCTCCAGAGGCCAAAAGTTAGAAGGTCGATAACTTGTTGAATATCATGACAAATACTTCCGACATAATGGGAGAGACACATCGACATACTTTCAACATAGATGTTATTGCCATCAACTTAGATGTTTTTGCCATCAACCTAGAGGTTCTCGGCATCAACCAAGATGTTCTCGATATCAACCTAGATTTTATCGGCATGAATCAACATGTATTTAGCTTTACATCAACCACGATGTCAAAGTAGAACATCAATCTAGATGTTCTCAGTACCAACCTAGATGTTCTCGACACAACCTAAATGTTATCGGCATGAACCAATGCACCAAGAACATACAAGTCCAAATGTTACACCATTTCCCAACTATTAAATCAATCTCAATCCAACGACTATAATGACCCCATAATGAATCCCACAAACGCAAACTCCGCCAAAACGTAGAAGTTTCTAGACTCTTCAAGACCTTTGTCCAATCAAGCCTGGGTCAATGTACAAATAAATAGTAAAGTACATCTCAGCACCAACAGGACCACCTAAACAAGATAATTTTTTCTTTCAAATCATTAACTGACAATCCAACTCTAGAAAAGCAAAAAGCTTTTGGAGTTTGAGGGCTAGTGTACCATCCGTGGTCAAACACCTCATTGAATACATGACTAAAGACATCCAAGAAGTTTAGTCAAATACACATCCACAAACCAAGAAACACCATATATAGGCGCATCATTAGCATAATTAAAGTGTACGAAATAACTGTCTAATACTATGATTAACTCGATAATTCGCGCTAAACCAACTCACTACCAAAGGTCCATCTTTACCTTATAAATACATGCTCCAAAACAAGGCAAATCTACACATTTATTATTTCAACCATCAAATATCAAGAACTAACTTGAGTGTCGAAAGACCTTTTACAAGTACCTTCCTGTCTGGGTCGAAGACTAACGACTGAGTATTGTACAAAACCGACCTAGAAGACTGAAGGACGAACACAATAGTGAGGATGATACATTTTCGGCTCTTACAATAATAATAATATTTTCAAGAAAAAACTATTTAAAGACTAAATTAGTCTATACATAAATTAATTTATTAAAATGGTTTTATATCAATCTTCTAAATAATTTAATTTATGTATAAGCTAATTTTATTTTTAAGTTAAATTTATTTATTCTTTCTTTATATATGTATATGATTTTTTTAAGAGCAGTGATGACATCAATGCTCCAAATTACATCTCTCTTATGCCTATTATTTTACAAAAATACTCCTATCACATAAGTAATCCAACACTTAAAAGAAAATGTAATTTGGAATAAAGAAAAAATGGGGTGTTAAAAAATCATTTTTCTTTTTTTAAACAACTCCTAAATGACTAATGCTAAAAACAACAATAGTTGTAAGAAAAATATAAGGAACACGCTCTTTTAATTATTTTTTCTCATTGAATGAAATATATTAAAAATAATTAAACTGTGAGTTGTAATACTTCTCTAGTACATTTTAGTTGTTATTTAATGAATTTGGATAATAATTTTACAGTTTTAAAAATCAATGGAATGAGTTAAAAAATTATTTCACTTCAATAATATAAACACATTTTAATTAAAAACATTCATTACTGAAATTATCAAAAGATAATTTAAATTATGATCAGAAAGAGTACATAAAATAATAAAATGATGACATGTAAGAGTATCTATAACACAATTGCATATACGAGCACTTAATTATTTTTATCAGTAAAGAATATATTTCTTGGGTAAAAAATAGCAGGAAAATGAGAAAAATTAACACAAGTAAACACTTATTTTAACAACCTTATAGTAAATTTTCTTCTAAAAGTTTTTGAAAATTTTACGTAAACAAGCATGCCTGATAGATGTTCTAAGTTTAAAGATATCATATGGAAAAGAGTTTCTTTAGTTTTATTTTCCTCATTTCCAATATTTTTTTAAAAAACAATATTTTTTATAATTAAAAGAAATACTAAATAACTATATTATAATAAATCAATAAATCAATGCACTCATTGCAGTTTTTACATACACATGCCATCTTTCGACAAGTGTCAACACAAAGTAACGCCTAAAACTCTCCTTGCTTCTTAACCATTAAAAACTCAAGAACAACAACAAAACTTATATACTTTGCCTTTTGTATTTGTTCACGTCAACTTATGAACCCAAACTTCTTCTGAATATGATCTTTTTTACTATTTTCTTACAACTACGTCTCTTCCCTTTTTCTACCAGAAAATTTATGTTCTTCTGAAAATTGAAGTCATCTGATACATAGGTACGAGTCAGGGTACCGCGTAGACAACACGCTGTGTTTTAGCTTCATTATCAAAGCGAATATGCCATAGCACGGAATATGCAATAATGCCATCGAAAAGTAACTGAAAATCAATTACAAGCCAGTGAGAAAGTGTTAGCAAAATGTTATATCAACACTTAATCAGAATCAGATACCCCACAAATAGAAACATGAACATAAGAAGAATAAATAATGTATACCATAGTGGAGCATACGAGGAGGACAAATCAAGAAATGGATATGGCCACCTGTTTAGAGAAAAAAAACGTATAATTAAGATGTTTCTTTAGTGATTTAGTGATCAAAATAATAATAAGGGTTGTTACCAGAGTTTAACTATAGCATGAACAATCCACTGGAGAATCACGTATGTAATTGTCCACATGCAAAAGTATCCTATTCGAAACCAAGGGAACCTCTGCAGAGAACAAAATAAAGGGTAAGGATTTAATTTAAATATGTATATGCAATGGAAATGGAATCAAATCTAGAAACTCACCAAGGAATTTAAAGACGCATCACCTAGCAGGAAAACAGCATTGATGGTGTGCATACTGATTATTAGCTGCCACATTACAAATTTTGACTTATGATTTAGCTCTGATGTCTCCTCTTATGGTAAGAAAAGGAACGCAGGTGTAATACAAGTTACAACTATGTATGTATGCTTATGTTATAAAAAAAATATTAACAAATCTAATCTATTGAGTCACACATGGCTTACCAAATTTATGTTATAATCTTTCATTGTTAGAAACGGAACAATTATGAACCAAAACACACAATCTGTCAGCATTACAGCACCTGCAATCATCTGTTCACAAAAAAAAAAAAAGACAATTTATGTGCCATCTCATTTGTCAATAAAGTAATGTTAGGCTGAAAATGTTAATGAAGGACAAAAAGATAAAGATTTACTAAAAGTTGAGTTCATCACTTGTATAAACCAGTGATGTAGGCCAAGTTTACCTGGAATATTATTTGAAAGATATAACCCCAGGTGCCCGCAGGTTGGCGAACAAGATGTTCTTGTGGAACTCCTAATCCTTTGTCATTGTTTGATGGATTAGAACTGTGGGGGGTTGAAGGTGCATCATAAATTCCTTGCTCTGCATCTCCATCAACATTTCTAACCTTATCACCACTGGCTTCTTTAAGATGCTGGTAACATCCACGAATGGAGAGCAAAGATCCCAGCTACAAAATCAAACATACAATGACAGTGTATAGCCAGATTATGCACTAGATCACATACATGAAATAGCAAACAAATTATGAGGCCCTTCATAAGAGAATCATTTACCCCAAAATAAATGGTGACTGCAGCAAAAGTCCACCTGTTTCATAGCAACAAAAAGCAAAAGAAGGAAAAATCAATAATCAAAAGCCAGAAGAGAAATCCTTTACAAGCTAATCCATGCAGTAAGAGCTGAAACGGGCCTTTTGTTATAAAAGATAGCAGCTTCAAATGGAAGATTTTATGGGGTAAAAAACACTTGTTATGTTAGGCACACACAAACCGATAACAAAAGGGATTGTATGAGCCTCTTTAAGTCCAAGAAACGAAACAATCCCTTCATCTAGCAAAACAAAACTACCAGCTTAGTTTTGATTTGAGATTAATGAACTCTGTTTAAAGTTTAATTAGCTTTCAAATTTGTGGTCCAGCCACAGACTTCTGCTTTCTGTTCTATACCAACAACTTAGGATGGTTCTTAATGTAGAAAAACATTAATATGCATAAGTTCAATTTTAGTTTACGAGTTTGATTCGTTTAACTTATTATGTTATTATTTCTCCCGCAATTGTTTACTGAGAAGTTCATAGAAACCGGGCTGTAGTTATACATATGCAGAGAGACCCTGTGCATATAATGTGCATTAATCCATTTCAACAACATTCAAATTTTATATGAAGAAATTCAAAAGGGGAAACGAACACTCACTGAGTATAAAAGTAGAAAATGCTTCCTCCGTCCGCAGTGGCAGTGAGTATGAGAAGCACCAATAGTACAACAAATGCAAAAACTCTAAACCCCAGTAACCAGACAGGGTGGATTCCTTTCAAACAAGGCCTCCAAATTTCATCCTCATACAGAGTGGACAATGTTTCTTTCTTCTCTTCCTTGTCATCATTTCCTGTTGCCTTCCTTGAAACTTCATACTTCAATATAATCAATGAAGAAAAGATAGCCGAAAGAAGAACCCAAATGACACAAACCAGGACCCTCCAATTCAACCAGTAACTTTGTGTGGTTGTATCCGAAGTGATGATGGGTTGCCAGGTGCCTTTCGGAGAGCCTGTCACAAACCTCATTTCGTTACTTCAGATTCTCTCACAGGTAAGTGGAGAGGGAGATGGTGTTGTTATGCTTCCCTTAGGAAAATATCACAAATGCTATGGAATAACAAAACAAATAGAATGGAACTATGGCCTTAAGAGACTAGGGGAGGACCATTCTTAGTCTCTGTGATCAAAAGTGGGGCCTAATGAGAAAGTACACACGATAGTAATTTTTCATGCATTTCAAACTAGGAACAGCTGCAAAAGTTTTGGGCCAGGGAGAACTAAAAGCTTGAAGTCTCTTGACCCATTTTAGCCACATTAAGTAATTGTTTAATTATCGGATAAGGTGGAGATTTCAGACTTTGGATGGATTTTGCACAAAAGGATACAACACCGACAATGTTAATTGTATGTCGATCAGTCTATATATAAAGGAAAAAAAGAGGCAGCTAAGAAGTGTAAGCAAAAAAAAAAGGTTGAATTGAAACTTGCAAGGGAAAGCAAAACAATGTGGAGGAGCGAGAAGAGATGCTTTGCTTCTTTGCTTTTGTATATAGAAAACTATTAAAGGTTGTAGACTAGGGAGAGAGAGAATGAAAAAAAAAGGAAGGTACTGTGTGGTGTGCTTGGAGCACAAGCTTCTTCTATCGCCTTTATTGTTGCAATCTAACCAAAATCTAGCTGCAGCCTTGACCACCGTATTCCCATGCAAATCTTAAACTAAAAATAAGACACATGCATGTTTCTGTGAACCCTTCTTGGGTTAATAATCTTAATATATTTCTCTTTTTTAATGACAGAGAGAAGGACAGAGGAAAGGGACCAGAGACAGGGTACAATTGTATTTGCATTTTGTATTGGAATGGTTGGAGCTAAGATTCTTCATGTATTCCAAGAATGGTTTTGCCTCGCATGAGTCACGACTTGCTAAAAAAGAAATAAAGTGATAACCACCAGTGAAAGGGATGACACGGCTAAAAGAAAAGGTAAACTATATCATCCCTTTTTCAAAATTTAATATGTTTCTAATCTCTATACTTATGAAAGTAGTTTTAGTTCTTTGCGAGGATGAAAAACATTAGTCCCAAAATCTGTTAAAGTGTAATGAAGAATATATATTTTTAAAATGAAGAGATGAAAAGATACCTGATGTAATAATTTGTTATATATGAAACATAGGTTGGATCATGGTTTCGTACTAATGATACGAAAAATGAATGTTTGGAGAATGTTTTATTAGGTCCACAATGTTAGGAACACATTGGCAATCAATTATGAAAGAGGGGTTTGGGAACGTTGACTCGTCATGATGCATGAAGAATTGAAAATTGAAGGAAAGCACCCACTGTGTTTCAATAATGGAATTTCTATTTGAACAACAAATATGTATAATTTTTTTTTATTATAATTATTTTTATCGGAAATGAATTTGTAATTCGATGAGGACTCACATAATCAACTTTTAATTGATTTTCGATAAAAGAGGTTCACTTATAATCTGATACTTAAAGTAAGTAAAAACATAAACATAATAATTTCTTAACATAGAGTTAAGAATAAGAATATAAAATAATGAAAAAATAAAAAAAAGAGAAAAATAGAATGAAAAAATGTTGTATAAGTAACGTATGGTGGTAAAGGAAAACTTAGGGTGGTTTTGTTAGGCATTGCATGGGGTCCAGTGGTGGTGGAGCAGACATGACTTGTGGTGGTGACTACAAATTAGGGGGTTCAGACGCTTGACAGCTGGAAGATAAGAGTTTTGGTAAAGGTTTGGTTTTGAAGTTTTTTTCTTTTGAAGGTTACAAATTTGGTTAGGGTTTTGAATGTGCGTGTGGGCCTTCCTTCTTCCGTAGCCACCAAAATCTGGATCTCATTAAAATTAAAATTACGATTACAACCATAATCAGTGTATTATCAAAAGATAAGCAGCATATTAGATTTTATGGCTGATTTTTTTTTCTCTAATCAATACAAAATAAACGAAATGTCATGATGTTATAACGATAAAAAACTATTTTTTTTAAGAATGAATGAATTATTTTTAAATCAGACAAGCTTGAACGCTACAATCTTATTTTTTACTTTATTTAAAAAAATATATATTTTCGTACACTTGTTTTTTTTCTTACCTTACTACTTGTTTTCTCTCTGTTTTCTTTTTCTTTGCGTTCAAATAAGAAAAATATATGTTGGCTACAAACATAGCATTACGTATTATCAAAAAACACGCATCAACTTAAAAAAAAGTTACATTGGTCGTATAGGTTACTAAATCAATGAAGTGCCTTTTTGGATTAAATTTATTTAAAAATGTTTTATACAAATTTCTAAAAAAGAAAACTAAATTATACATATGGATCGTAGAATTTGGATATATGTATATATATAATGGAAGACCCATAACTGAGATGAATTTTCATAAAGTCTACATGAAATCCCATACGAAAAAAGAAGAAAAAAAAACTTAAAAGGAAGCACCGAATGTACTAAAATATTAATTAGTTAATGTCTGTGGTTTAGTAAATTTTTAATTTTCAGAGCCTATTAAACTGATTTTTTTTTAGTGATGAACTAGACTAAGTATTCAAAATAGGAAAAATAAGTAAGTCGAGATTAATCTGAACAACCTAAGATAATTCAACTAAATTTTAATGGTTTGTAATTTTATGTTTGGTTTATTTTTACTGTTATGTATCATATTAATAATAAAAGAATAATATTGTTTAAAAAACTGTATAAATTTTTTTGACACATGTTATTTTGATTGCTGATTTAGACTACTAATGTAACCTCAGCATATACATCCATCTTTATCTTTTTTTTTTTTTTTTACTTTTTCCCCTTCAATTTCTTTCTAATTTTTCTTTAAAATACTTTATTGCTTTTAATATGTGAAGATGACTTAGTTATTATATTTTAATTTCTATAAAGGGATTATATTTAGTTGAAAATTGTTTGAAGATTTAAATTTGAGTGTTCTTAGGTTTGTTTAATAAATTATTGCTTTAAAATATTGAAATTAGTTATTTTTAGTGAGAATTTGATTTACTTATTAGATTATACATGTTAAAATATTGAATACGGTTAGATAAGTAAAGTTAATTTCTATAACTTCCTTGTGTTAGTTTACAAATTTGAAGTAAATATAAATATACATATTTTGAGTTCGAAGTATCAGGTTGAATAGGTTGAATTGAAATAAGTGAAGGATGATGATGCATATATAAAAACAAATGCATAAACAATATTTGAAGGTTAATAAAGACTATATTTTATGTTTTTATTTTGTAAATATATATATATATATATATATATTCTTAAGTAAAATTTAAATCTAATTTAATTTCACAAAATAAATTGTAAGACAAGATAAAAAAATTATTTTTAAATGAAATAATCTTTTAATCATTGAGTCTAATTATGATTGGGATTAAGGTTGAGTGGAATTAAATTGATTAAAAGAAACAGCAAACCACTAAACTAAATTTATTGAATTGAATTTAGGGTTCAAGTGATCATCAATTTAAATTATGAATATATTTCTTAGAACTTTTTCATAGTTTTTAATAAATAATTCTTTAAAGTTCTGGTTCGAATGAAAAAAAAATGCTAACAAAGCATACAAATTTATTAAATACGTTTGTTTGGTTATGACATAAGAAACTATGCATTAACCAAACAAAATTAATTTAATGTAGTTCTTTTGCCTTAAACTTATATTTTCCTTAAAATGGTATTCTTAAAAGTTGAAGGCTTACATTGGTTTGGTTGATCTGAAAAATTGGTCTTTCGATCCAACTTAATTTCCAAACTGCAAATATGATCAACATTAATAGCAACTTTAACTAAGTTGAAAAAAATATTTTAAATTATTCTAAATTACATTATTTATTAATGTTTTGATGTGTATGAATAAATTGATAAGTCTATTTTATATGTTAATACAATTATTCTTTAAGTTGTATTTGGATTGAGAAACAAACGTGTGGAACATGAGAGAATGGTGTGTGAGAATGAAATAAAAATGTGAAGAAAATGTGTGTTTGGATTGTGTTATATTAAAATAGATACGTGAAATTTTTTTATTAAAGTCTGTAAATAAAGTGATAGTTGGTAGTAGTTTTATTTAATTATAAAATTAAATATGATAATAATAATTCTTTATATAGAATTCCATAAAGTTAACTATTTATATAACCCAATGGATTTTGCATGTAATATAAGACACAACACAATCGATTTCAGATAAAAACATGTTGAAAATATTTTTCCATCCAGTATAGGATAACAAAATCGACTGTGAACTATAAAAATGCATGAAATCCATTTTTTTAAGTGTTATATGAATGCAAATTGATTTGAAGACTTCCAATACCAATGTCCTGCATGTGCTCTGTACTTAGTGCTTCATTAACATGCATGCAATAGTGCCAAGGGGGCAATGAGTTAAATAATACAAGTGTACATGGTTATTCCTTCTTTGTCTGCTTATGAGAAAAAATACAAATTCAACACCCCTCACACATTTGTCCTAACACTCATGTACCAAGTTACTAAAGCAAACATGAACAATCCGCGTCCTTCTATCTGCGTCAACCTTAGATATGTGGAAACAAATACAAAATAAATAAATTAATAAAAGCATAAAAATGAGGTAAATTTGTTTTAGCAATTCTTTCTTTGTATTTATGGGAAGAGTTGCGAATAAAATTATATATATATATTTATAATTATTATATTAAATATATATTATATTTATATTATCAATTCATCAATATTTATATTTAATTTACAATAAAATAATTATAATTAATTATATAATATAAATAATAATAATAAAAATAGTAAAAACTAGTAATAAATATATAAAATAAAATAAAAATATTAATAATTAAATAATTAAATGAATTATAAATAATAAAAAGTAATGATAAAATTAAAATTATTAACTAATTGTAAATAATATTTTTTATTTAATAATTAATTTATAACATATAAATAAATTAGTTATTATATATATATATTATTTTATAATTTTTTAAAATTGAGTATGTTATCAAATCATTCACAATTTTATTCTAATTTTTTTTTTTTTTACTTTCTACTCTATTTATCTTAATTTAAACGATATTAGTAATATCTCGTTCATTTCTATGCAATTAAAACATAAATTTAAAATTTTTCGTTGGTCCAAATTCCTATATCACTGGAATAGGGGTGGGTACATTAAACAAGTAGCACAAGAACCTCACAACAGTTTATTGTTTTTTCTTTAACTTAGCTAAGAATATATTTCCTCTCTCTTTTTTATCACAATCAACAAAGTGTAAGAAAATTCACAATTTACTATAACTCTTGCTCTTTTTTTTTTTTTCTGTAAAAGTATAGTTTTCTGAATATTTCATCCTATAAAATTTGTTTGTTTAACTTTGGAAAGAAAAGAGTAACCTAACCTATAATATATATAATTCAAAAGAAGCACAAACAACAAGTTTTGACATGTGGCGCTAAGAAAAAAAAATCAAAAAAATCAAAAGAAAATATGTCAAAAACTATAAAAAGAAATGGTGGATCCTTCTATCATTTTAAACTGCGATTTAAAATATTCTGTCTCGCAAAAATACCACACTTTCCACTTTATGATATGCTATTTAGCAAACGACATACTATATATTTGTTGTTTGACTTGAGATCACCAAATAAGACAACATCTGGATTTTCAAAGAGAGATTCAATGTGATTTGCAGGACAACTTCATTCGGATTTCAAAATTTGAAAGTTAAGGTTTGAAAACAAATTTTAACCTTATTTTTTTGGTTTTTGTTGTCATTTTTGCTTTTAAGGGAAGGAATTCATTTTCCCTTTGGGTCAGCTTTGACTTATGCGATTTAATTTTTTTGCATCATCTATTTGTTCTAAATCTACCACTTATCTTCTTCTTCTTTTTTTATCAAGTTTAAAAAAAATATCTTCAATCGAATTTCGTATAATTGTTTTTTGAAATTTAAATTGCTATTGTCCGTCGATAGAAGTTTAGTTTTCGAAATTAAATTTTCAGGAGCATATTAAAATTATGACAATATATTTAGAAATTCTGTAATTAGTTTCTATATGAAATTGATTTATTGAATTTTCTGCACATCAATTCAAAGAAATACAAATGTATGCCTGATCATTTATTCGTAATCATAGAATTTTTTGCACTAGGGAAAGCAAATAGATTGCTTAAACCATTTAGATTGGCGATGAGCATGATAAATATTTACATGTTGCAGAAGGTGAAGCTGTAGTTCATTTCAAATATTACAACCTTCATCGTCTCCAAGAAGAGAGAGAGAAAATGGAGCAATGGCCACATTGAATGATCGTGAGCCTACTCTTTCAACATGTATCATTTCATAGTCACCTTCCTGCATCATGATACAAAACTCTGGTTTTATGTGCGATGTGATGGAAATCCATGAAAGTGGAAATGCATCTCGAATAAAACAAGCAAATACAAACCATGAATCTGTATCATTTAGAGTTTAAATTAAATTACATTTTTTCCACCGATTTCCATTCTGATGAAGAAACTAAGTGTTGCATGTTGAAGTCATGATACCAACTCAATCTGTAGTAATATTAAAACTATTCTCTGAAACATTGAAAAATAGGATGCATCCATGAACCAATCACCCTCACCGAAGCATGTCAAAATAAGGCTTCTAATTTTGCTTTACTTTACCCATGGAAAGATCTACTGATTATGCAAATAATGACAGTTGCTCAGTTTGAAAACATGCCAGCGTTGCATCCACTCAAACTTAATGCCATGTATGTTTAAAGAAACCCAGTTCTGGCATGTTGACAATTTATATGCAATTTTTATTTGATTGAATTGAAGCAAATCAATCATGAGAGTATACGTCAATAAAATAATGAGGAAATTAAGTTCTTTTTTATGTATCATTTTGCTTAGACTAGGAAGTTTTTTTTAGGTATTTTTTTCATAAGTTAGTACTCCATGTTTGTATGTTCTTTTTTCTCTTTTATGTTATATTTAAAGTGTTTTTTTTTTTCTCTTTTATGTTATATTTAAAATGAGTTTCATAAAATGAGTTTCATCCTAATGGTTAACATGAGTTTTATAAAAAAAAAGTCCGATTCTTCCCTCATCATAAATTTAATTACATTTTTAGTTTCTTGAAATTATAACTTTAATCTTTCTGTATGTTTTTTTGTTAAATATTTAATAAGTTTAGCTGATAGACACTACATGATAACATTCACTTGGCTTGTTGTCAAGCTTGATTATACTCTTGATATTTTTGAGAATGTAATCATGAATGATTACAGAGAAACCAAAAGTACCATTACCACGTTAACATTAGTAACATCTAAAATATTTGTTAAACATTTAATAAAAGATTGACGGAAAGACCAAGAATGTAGGAATGCCCTATCAAGAAAATCCAATTTAGTCATGGGAAACGGAAGACCAAATTGCACAATTATAACATGCGGATCAAAACTGTAATTAGACTACTTTACTATATTTGATTGCATAATACCTAAAGTATTGAAATATCCTTGGCTTCTATTTGATAATTGATGGAAAGGTATATTATTACATATTACCAAACATCATCAGCAATATTTTAACTAAAAGGTCCAACCTTACTCAAATCAATTCTGATTATCCAGTAAATAAGTAAATCTTACCATTCTACCATTAGGTGTGTTCAGTGGGCATGCCGAAGAGTATTCAAAACTATTTCCAGGAAGTATCAACGGCTGTTCACCAACAACTCCAATTCCCCTGTCATGTGGAAAATAAAGTGCAGAAGTTATGTATAACACTTTGAAAAAATAACAATATAGCAAAACAAAAGAATGATTAACTCACCAGACGTTTTCCATCTTCCCATTAGCATCCGTTATAATCCAATGCCTTCTAAGGAGTTGAACAGGTTGGTCCGAGTCATTGGTAATTCTTATTCTATATGCAAAGAAGTATAACCCCTTTGAAGGCTGACTTCTGCCCTCTATATATACACTCCTAACTTGAACCCTGATTCCCTGAATAAGTCGCAATTAAATGTTAAGAATTCCAATTAATTTTTGTGTGTGCGTAAACTACCCGGTTTCTCATGAATTAAGCATTTGTATTTTTTTCCTTGACGACTCTGAAGGAAAATAAATAGAGTTCTTTTACTGAACATTGCTAATAAAATTAGAAGACATGCCATACTAGAAAAGCCACGAGAACAACAATAGTAAAAGGTCTGATAGAAACCTAGTGTTTTATTTTATTACAAAGAATACAGATAATCTTCTCCATTTACAGCACTGCAGATCTTCGTTGGTCTGCACCTTCTTGTGTTCAATCGTCCTAATTTCCTTTCAAATGATAAGATAAATCTCTCTCTCAAAACCTTGTCTAATTTCTTCTAACTATTTCAGCTCACTAACCTTACTGGCTAACTTTCTCGCTAACCGACATCTAACAGGGTATTATGAAACTTATGGAGAAATCATCAAATACAAATTATTACAAGAGAAATACTCAACATTTCCATTTCTGAACACATGTATCTAACTAATTAATCTATCGGCACAATCAACTAGACTGCTTAAAAGAGGGAAGTTGCTTTACTAGTTAAATGTATTTCTAATTTAGATAAAGAATAAGAAACTGTCCAGGAGACAAAAGTATTTAATTGAAATAGGATCATACCAATGTTGTAGCATCACTGCAGCATTTTAAAAGAGAGTGTGGGGCAATTTTGTTTAGCTCATCACGATATCTAGCAGCATCCTGGAAAGACAGAGGAAAAGGTTTATGTTGAATTTTACATATTCATTTATGTTCATCCAATGAAATAAGATTTACATATTAAATCAATAAAAAAATAGTTTAAAATTGTGTTCCAAAATATCGAACCAAAAGACAACATAAACGTTAGAGTTCCGCATTATGTAAAAAGAGACAAGTTGAATAATATAGTGAGAAAAACCCACATACTTATTTGTCTTTAAAGTTTTGGTTTGTATATGATGTCATGTTCTTTTAGGTTGATTGACTTATTGTGAAACAATAGTTTTGTTATATGAAATCTAAACCACAAATATATCAATAATGCATTACTCTCCCGAGCTCTCTTGCTTCTTCGCGTGACCAGATTCTCAGCATTGTTTGCCAAGTGGTATTTATTTTAATTCCTGGCCCTCTACAGTTCCTTTTTGTTTGCATGTGCAATACCCATTCTATTAAAATCAACCTTGTAAGAATCTCGAATACCTTTATAATCTTTATCAGTTTGCTGTCATTGAATGATAACCTGGTGCACTTGTTGCAAATTACGGATGATAGTTTGATAATTTAAAACCTTAAACGATTGAACCGCAGGATCCAACTCATTGGTGGTAAGAGGTAAAAGAACATAAGGTTGAGAGGATGTTCCTTGAAACTTCTTCAATAAGGAAATGTGAAAACCAGAATAAATCATGGCAGTGTCAGGTAGCTGGAGCTTTTAAGCTACAGATCCTAAGAGTGCCGAAACTGGGAATGGACAGAAGTAGCGCATGCTCAGCGTAACACCCCTGAGTGCTATTTATATGGTTGAAGCTTCGCCAATGCTAAATCACCCACCTCTAATTGCATTTCTCCTCTTTTATCTGCTTGCTGTTTCATATAATTCTGAGCCTTTATTAAATTATCCTTCAATTGCTGTAACAGCTCATCTCTCACATGCAGAATCTCCTGGACAGCAATAGAATCCTTGGAATGAACCACAGAGGGTGGATTTCTACCATATAAAGCTTTAAAAGGAAACATACCAAGCCTATGATGCAAAGAAGAATTATACCAAAATTGAGTGCAAGGTAACATTGAATACCAAGCCTTTGGATTATAATAGACAAAACAGCATAGATACATTTCTGAGGTTTTATTCAAAGCTTCTGTTCATCCATCCGTTTGTGAATTATAAGAACTCATAGCTGGAGCAGCACCTTGTGCATTAAAGAGCTGTTGCAAAAAAGAACTAAAAAAACTCTTATCAGATTCCGAAACCATGGATTTAGGAATACCATAGAGTCCAACTATGCTACTAACAAAAGATTCAACCACTATTTTTCTAGTAAAGTCTGCCTTTAAAGGAATGAAGCACCCAAATGTAGACAGCCTATCCACTGCCACATGATGGTATACCCATGAGAATGAGGCAAAAGTATAACAAAGTCCATGAGAATTAGACACACATGTAGTGGAATGGGCCAATGTGTAATAACCCGAAGGTAAAGCATGATCTACCTTAGCTTGTAGACAAATGGACCATCCACGCACACATTGTCTTATGTCAGCTTGCATTTTTGGCCAATAAAACTGAGAACAAATGCAGCAGTTCTGGTAACACCAGCGTGATCACCTACTTTAGGGCAATGAAATTCGAAAAACATTTGCTTATTAAACTCTTCATTACACAGAAGCATAATTCTGCCTCTCCAAAATAATACCCCATTCCTTGTTGTATAATTTCTCAGGTGTTTCTCTCTGTTGTATTACCAGTAAATGGTATTAGAGTCTATCACAAATCCTGTTGATCAGCTTCTGGATTCTAGATTTGTAGATCTCTTTATGGAAAATCTTCTTGATAAGGATTAAGCTAGTGTGTCTAAGTTGGAGTATTGGATTGTGTAAAAATAAACAAGTCGAGTTAGGTATAACAAACTTATTATCTTGATATTCTGTTGGATTAAAGGCAGCGTCAACTCTCTTCTGTTGTTGCTCATGGTCCATTAATGAGAATTTCCGTAGTGTTTCTCTCCTAAACACCATAAGGAGATGGAGTGGGTGATGATCCTAAGTTATCCACTGATTTTTCACATTTAACATATGATTTAAATGAGTTCTTGTGTGAGGGGACAACTAACCTAACTGCCTAATATTTGACATGAGAGTGAGTCCAAATTATTTGGTGAGACTGACATGAAATTTACCTAATAATTATAGAGAGTGTATTAGAAAAAATAAGATGGATCCACACAAAATTCAAAGAATAAGTTAGACACCTGGAATCTCTCTTCCGCAATTGCTTCCTTCAATAGTCTCCTCAGACGCAATACAGGCTCCTCCTCCTCAAACAATTTCAAAGAATCTCGAATTCTAGCAGCTTCCTTGTAATTCTGAAGAAAAGAGGCAAAAAACGATGTTCATCTCCGATTTCAAAAACATGGCACCAATTAAACTAAACTAACCTCAGATTTAGCAGCTACTTGCAATTGTTGCTTAAGAAGAGCGTAGGTTTGGGTGCGAGAGAGAAAGGAGCTGGTGCTACTGCTACCACTCTCTCCCTGCGAATTACACGCTACTATCACAGTTCTGCTTCTTCTTCTCACTCTCGCCTCCGAACCCAGCAACAGTAAATTTGCTGAACTACTACTCCTCAGACTCATACTCAACGATTGCATTTTTTCGAAGCTATTGGTTACTATTCTACCCCAAAACCAATCCTCTACCACCCAAAATCAGACAACAATCATCCTACTACACTGCTTCTCCCTGTATATACTGCAATGCAAGCACCTCTTCCTTGGCAAAAGTTAAATTGTAATGTAACTTTCCAAATTAGTCATTATATTTATATTTATTATTATAACCAAATCGTACCTTCTATTATTATCCTGGGAGAATTGTATTTGGTCTTTGACCCATAATTTTTTTAGTTTGTAAAAATACGCAGAAATTAAGCTTTTCAAAAGTATAATTATTTTCAGTTCCTCAAGAAAATTTGTCAAAATTATTTTAAAAAATAATTTTAATTGATTTTTGTCTATTTGCCTAACTTGTAAAATATTACTGCTTAATAGTTAGTTATTAGGGGTTGTATTGGATATTCTGAAGCCCTATCCAATTTTGCTACGAATGGACAAGAAAAACACATGTGTCCCAAATAGGTTATCATCAGATATTTTGTTACTGGGATTTTACTTGTATTACTTGCAAGTGGATAGGTATTATCAATTTTTTAAGTTAACTCCTTTGAATATATAATTTTTTATTAAAAATAGTCAAATTAATTTTTTAATAAAAATAGTATTAATAAAGTCTATAAAAATACTTTATCATGGGACTCATCTTAGAAAATAATAAGTCAAAATTCTGGAGACAAAGGGAGATCAAGTAACCTCTTGCAATATAAGGAGCAGTGTATCGAATCATCTATGGAGGCTACGTGTGAGAAGAGACACTACTAATGGAAAAATTTCTAAAAAAATAAAATAAAAATTATATGAAATTTTTTTCATAAATAAATTAATTATAATTTTTAAAAAATTAACTATATTTTATTTTTTTAAAATCCTTATGAAGAAGATTTTCAAATGGAAGAAGATTAACATATTAATAAATATTAAAAAAATAATAATTATCAAATTATTTATAATTAGTGTATTCCTATATATTTATTTATATATGTACGTGTATATGAATTTTTTTTATATAAAATTATGTAAATATATACAACAAGATATTATAAATTTTTACTTATTTTTTTTACTATCTTCTTATATAATTTTTTTTATAATAAATAAAGTTAAATAAATAAGTTAAACGAAGATATTATAAATAGGGAGTTTGACCATGCACTCACATGACTTAAAGTTTGGGCTTTGGGCCCAAATATAATTTAATAATAATAATAGAATAAAGGCTCATTGGTTAATGTGAGAAATATATATTCCTAATGAAAACCTACATCTGATGGAGATTGGGTACTAAAAGCTATAGGGTTCTGTCTCTGCAAATAATAGTTGTCTCATTGTTAACCATCACGAAAGTGTGAGACAAGAACGGAATTGCAAGAGATAGATTGGGATAAATGAGATAAAGTAACTGCTCAATTAGGATCACTCATGGATCAAGATCAAGGTAAGTGCCTATTTCTTCTTCACTTTTATGTTTTGTGTGAGAATCATGATATGATAAGATCTATATGTGAACACATTATTGTATGTGTTCAATTTACGTTCATTCATGTTTTAACTTACATGTGGCATCAGAGCCTGGTTGCTCATTTTGTGATTCTCCATTAACGCTTTTCCAAAATTAAAGAACCCTAATTTTAAAAATATTCCCAATTTTTAAGAATCCTAATTTAAAATTAGGGTTTATAAATTAAGGTTTTCATTCCTCTATAATAGTTCCCTAATTGTCCTAAGCCGTCAATATTAGAGAACCCTAATTTTAATTAATCCCAATTGAAGAACCCTAATTTTAAAATTAGGGTTTATGGATCAACGTCATTAACGGCGTAAAACCCTATGAACCTAAAAGTGGGACCGCAAGCCTTCGCCGCTGTCATCCTGCGTTTTTCCGTCACCACCCATAACTGCAGCGGTGCTAGTGGCACACGCGGTGCGGTGGTGGCATGGTGGCACACGCGATGGGGCGCGACGACGAGGTGGTTGCGCAGCGCGAGCGGTGGTCGCTGGACCTGTTCGCGCGCAGTGGCTGCCGAAAAGAAAGGGAGAGTAAGATGAGTAGGGTTTTTGGTGTGTGGTAGTATGAGCTTCGGTGTGGATGATGCAATGGCAGGGAGGTTCACGGAATTGGAATGCAACATAATGTTGGATTCAAAATATTATAATATAATATAATGAAATCCGTGAATGAATTATTTGCGCTTTACGTTATCATTTTTTTTATTAAGTTTTTTTTTTATTAAAGTTAATTAAAGTTTTTTTTAATTAAAATTTTATTATATTATAATGTAATTTAATTTACATTAAATTAAAAGTTTAATCAAAGTTTTTAATTCAAATTTTATTATGTTATTATAATTAATTTAATTTGAATTATATTAAAGTTTAATTAATTGATTGAAAGTGAGGAATGGAAAATTATATTTCCGCTTTATGTATTTAATTTTAAATTGAAATTTTGGAATTATTTGTATGATAGATTTGTAATCACCAAAGTGATCAAATCTTTAAGTTTTATTTAATTCCAAATTATGGATGAAATTTTATTTCAATTAATGATATTATTTATGGAATTATTTGTATGATAGATTTGTAATCACCAAAGTGATCAAATCTTTAAGTTTTATTTAATTCCAAATTATGGATGAATTTTATTTCAATTAATGATATAATTTTTGGAATTATTTGTATGATAGATTTGTTAATCACCAAAGTGATCAAATCTTTAAGTTTTATTTAATTCCAGATTACTGATAAATTTTATTCCAATTACCTATAGAATGGATGCTAAATTATGAAGTATATGGGTAAATGGAAATTCATTATTATAGGGCATTATGGATCACCCAAAGGTTGATTAGTTGTCCTTATAATTAATGGATATGATTGTTGGTAGTGAGTATGTGTTAATAGTTTTTGCTTGTATATCCAAAGATAACAAGTGTTTCTAGTTAATGCATATATCTTACCAAATAAAGTTAATACTATTAGCATCATTATGTTTTGTGTATTAATGGATCTCCCAAAGGAGAACGTTAGTATACATAGAATGTTTTCTGAATCTGTATAGTATGTTTAATTTATGACTCAAAGTATTAATGTTAAGCATGTGTGATCAAGTATTGTTCCTGTATCTTTATGCAAATGAGCATAGCAAGTAATATTAAGTCTGCTCTTTCCAAAACTGATGGTGCAAAAGAATTTATGAAATTTGTGGAAGAGCGCTCCCAAACTACTGATAAGTCTCTTGTTGGGACATTAATGAGTATATTAACCACCATGGAATTTGATGGTTCTCGTACTATGCACGAACATGTCATTGAAATGACTAATATTGCGGCAAGACTTAAGTCTATTGGATCTGGTACTCTTTATGATGGATTATATAGATTGAATCTCGATAAACTATATGCTGAAACTCTTATGACCTCGCATCATAATGTTGGCACTAAACGAAGTTTGGTGAATGAATGTTCTGCTTTCTTGTGGCACAAACGTTTGGGACATATTTCCAAGGAAAGAATGGAGAGATTGGTAAAGTATGAAATACTTCCAAGTTTGGATTTTACTGATCTGAATGTATGTGTGGATTGTATTAAAGGCAAACAAACAAAACACACAAAGAAGGGAGCCACAAGAAGTACTCAGCTTCTTGAAATTATACACACTGATATATGTGGACCTTTTGATGCAAGTTCTTTCAATAAAGAAAGGTATTTTATCACCTTCATTGATGATTTTTCACGTTATGGTTATGTCTATTTACTGCATGAAAAATCGCAAGCGGTGAATGCCTTGAAAGTTTATATAAATGAAGTGGAAAGGCAATTAGACAGAAAAGTGAAAATTGTCAGGTCAGATAGAGGTGGTGAATATTATGGAAAGTATGATGAAAGTGGACAACACCCTGGTCCGTTTGCTAAGTTCCTTGAGAGACGTGGTATTTGTGCTCAATACACAATGCCAGGTACACCACAACAAAATGGTGTTTCAGAAAGGCGTAATCGAACCTTAATGGATATGGTTAGGAGCATGTTAAGTAAGTCAACTGTACCTGTTTCATTGTGGATGTATGCTTTAAAAACTGCCATGTATCTGTTGAACAGGGTTCCTAGTAAGGCAGTTCAAAAGACACCTTTTGAATTATGGACAGGAAGGAAACCCAGTTTGAGACACCTGCATGTTTGGGGATGTCAGGCAGAAGTCAGAATATACAATCCGCAAGAGAAGAAATTGGATGCAAAAACAATCAGTGGATATTTCATTGGTTATCCAGCAAAGTCAAAAGGGTATATGTTTTACTGTCCTACCCATAACACAAGAATTGTTGAATCTGGAAATGTACGGTTCATTGAAAATGGTGAAACCAGTGGGAGTAATACTTCACAAAATGTGGAGATTAAGGAAGTTAGAGTACAAGTTCCTTTAACTAGTACCTTTACTTCAAGTATTGTTGTTCCTAATGTAGCTGAGTCACTCAACGATGAAGAAGAACAACAAATTAATGATCATGAAGAAAACAATGAACCCGTAGTAGAACAACCACAAGAAATAGTATTAAGAAGATCTCAAAGAGAAAGAAAGTCTGTTGTTTCGAATGATTATGTGGTTTATCTACAAGAGTCAGAAAATGACTTAAGTATTGATAATGATCCAGTTTCATTTTCAGACGCCGTCAATGATGATAATTCTGATAAGTGGTTAGATGCCATGAAAGATGAGCTTAAATCAATGGCACAGAATGATGTATGGGACCTTACAAAATTGCCAGAAGGATGCAAAAGAGTCGGGTGTAAATGGGTCTTTAAGACTAAACGTGACTCTCATGGCAATATCGAACGTTACAAGGCCCGACTTGTTGCCAAAGGTTTTACTCAAAAGGATGGCATTGATTATAAAGAAACATTTTCACCTGTTTCTAAGAAAGATTCCTTTAGAATTATCATGGCATTAGTAGCTCATTATGATCTTGAGTTGCATCAGATGGATGTCAAAACTGCTTTTCTGAATGGGGATTTAGAAGAGGATGTTTATATGGACCAACCAGTGGGGTTTATTGAAAAAGGAAAGGAACACATGGTGTGTAAACTTAAGAAATCAATATACGGGCTTAAACAGGCTTCTAGGCAATGGTATCTTAAGTTCAATGATACTATTGTGTCCTTTGGGTTTAAGGAAAACATCGTTGATCGGTGTATATATCTGAAGGTCAGTGGGAGCAAGTTTATATTCTTGACTCTGTATGTTGATGATATCTTGCTTGCAACTAATGATCTTGGTCTATTAAGTGAGACTAAGAAGTTTCTCTCTAATAACTTTGAGATGAAAGATATGGGTGAGGCAAACTATGTGATAGGAATTGAAATATTCCGTAACAGATCACAAGGACTGTTAGGTTTGTCTCAGAAAGCATATATTAATAAAGTTTTAGAGAGATTCAGAATGGATAAATGTTCGACATCTCCTGTTCCAATACAGAAAGGAGACAAATTTAGTCTCATGCAATGTCCAAAGAATGACTTGGAACGGAAACAGATGGAGAATATACCTTATGCATCTATTGTTGGGAGTTTAATGTATGCTCAAACTTGTACACGACCAGATATTAGTTTTGCAGTTGGTATGCTTGGTAGATACCAGAGTAATCCAGGATTGGATCATTGGAAAGCTGCAAAGAAAGTTTTAAGATACTTGCAAGGAACGAAGGATCACATGCTTACTTATAAAAGATCTGATCATCTTGAGGTGATTGGATATACAGATTCAGATTTTGCTGGCTGTGTGGATAAACGAAAGTCTACATTTGGTTATGTGTATCTTTTAGCCGGAGGAGCGATTTCATGGAAAAGTGCGAAGCAGTCAGTCATCGCTGCGTCCACTATGGAGGCTGAATTTGTGGCATGCTTTGAGGCCACAGTTCAGGCTAATTGGTTGCGGAATTTTATTTCAGGACTTGGAATTGTTGACAGTATTGCCAAGCCGCTGAAAATTTATTGTGATAACTCTGCAGCAGTCTTCTTTTCTAAAAACGACAAGTATTCCAAAGGTGCTAAACATATGGAATTGAAATACTTTGCCGTTAAAGAAGAAGTTCAGAAACATAAAGTGTCAATAGAACATATTAGCACTGATCTTATGATTGCTGACCCTTTAACAAAAGGGTTACCGCCCAAAACATTTACTGGTCATGTTGTAAATATGGGCATTATGTTTACTAGTGAATTATGAATGTTGTTAATGCTTATTTGACACTCTGAGCTCATTGATAAATAAAGTTTCTGAAATTTATGTTGTTTTCTACTTTATGTATATGCATGCAAATTATGTTATTATGGTGTGGAAAACAAATTATGTTGTTATTGATGACAATGACATTATGTTTGAACCTATTATGGATTTCTCACTATAAAGTCATATTAAGGAGAAAGAATGATATAGTAGTACATGGAAGGAAATGTGTTGATTCAAATGACATGTAACCGCCATGACTCTTATTATTTATGTATTCTTGATTATGAATAATGATAGAACCAATTTATGTAAGGCCTTTTAAATGCGCATTTATGTAATTATTAAATCATGAAAGTATTATAACTCATATGAGTCAAGTGGGAGAATGTAAGAAATTATGTAAATTAATTTCTATAAAGTGACTCACATGACTTAAAGTTTGGGCTTTGGACCCAAATATGATTTAATAATAATAATAGAATAAAGACCCATTGGTTAATGTGAGAAATATATATTCCTAATGAAAACCTACATCTGATGGAGATTGGGTACTAAAGGCTATAGGGTTCTGTCTCTGCAAATAATAGTTGTCTCACTGTTAACCATCACAAAAGTGTGAGACAAGAACGGAATTGCAAGAGATAGATTGGGATAAAGGAGATAAAGGTAAGTGCCTATTTCTTCTTCACTTTTATGTTTTGTGTGAGAATCATGATATGATAAGATCTATATGTGAACACATTATTGTATGTGTTCAATTTACGTTCATTCATGTTTTAACTTACACTTCCATGATTTGAAGCGGTAATCTTACGAGGTAGTGAAATGTTAAAAATATTTTTTATTCAAATTTATAAAATAATTTTATTTCAAATTATATGATAATTCAGAAGACTCTGCATAATTTAGATGTTTAAAAATTTATATACATTTAAATATATGTATTTTGATTTGAAATTACATCTCACGATGTTTTTCTTTATCTGGAAATACATTTTAAAATATAGAATTTATAATGTATATTAATACATTTTAAAATACACAGTTTTAAATATATTTTTTATTTAGAAATATATATTGTTTAAAAGATAAAATTAAAAATTTATTTTTTATCAAAATGCAACATGAATATATGCGCATACAAAATGCGATGGTCACAGATTCAATAACAATTTGATTTTGGGCTTTCGGCCATTTAGTAAAAAGTAAAGATTCATACTTTATTTGATACTATTCTTGATAAATATTTTATGAGTATTTAAGAAATACTTATAAAAGAATTAAGTTTTTTTTTGGTAAAAGTTATTGTTTCCATTAATTTTTTAATTGTTGTAAATAAAAAAATATTATTGTTTCTCATCAGCAAAAGAAATTGTTGTAAACATAAAGATTACATTTAAAAAAAGTTATAAATATTCATTTTCATAAATTCAATTTATGATTTCTGCAAATTTTATTTTCATGAAAGCTATTTATAAAAAAAAAATCAATTTATGATTTGGTTGGTGTATTTTTGGAGGGAGGAGTGCTGACAATGTTGTTTTTAATATATTATAATATTATTTGTTATTCATAAAAAAATATTGAAATTATAAAAAAATGAGTGAATTTAATAAATGGAAAGTGAGTGACACAATTTTATTATTTTTAATAAAATTTAACTGTTAGTAAAGTGTGTTTATAAAGTTTCTTAAGTGTATAATTAAATTTTATTTTAAAAAATAGTTTGAGACTTCATTCAAAATCATATATTCTTAATTTAGATCATATTAAAATTTTGTAACGGAATGCCGGTAGGAATTAGTAATACTTTTACATATATGAAAATCAGTTCAATAAGTATTTAGGTGCAGTACATGTGACCACGGACTCATCTAGATTGGTTTTACATTGTTTTGATTTGATCCAAAATTTGTTTGGACAATTTATTTAAGCTTTAACCTTACTTAATTATAAGGATATATTTTTATAAATATAAATGAAGAAAGTTTAATATAATTGAATAATAAATATTTTAAATTATAACATCACATATAATATATATATATATATATATATATATAACGTAAAATAAATTTATTAATTTTTGTTAAGAAAATAAATCTCTCCAAACTTAACGAAACTCTTAGTTATCTCTATGTTTTTTATATTGCAGTTATTTATTTTTTTTGTATAGACTGTTGTTATATAGAAGAAAACAAAATTTAGGTCACTTGTATCCAATTAGACTTTTTACCTAAGCAAGTTTTTCTCCCCTCAAATATACAAATCCTTTGTTTTTGTTTAGTTTTCATGGATGAAATTTTTCTATCCATGTATGATATAAAAAAAAATCTATATTAGTCTTGAATGTAATCATGTGTTTGATATTTTTATCATATTCATTTAAAATAATTTAAGATTTTCTAATTTGTTTTCCTACATTTTACTTGTTTTTTTAAATGCATAAATTTTATGTTTATTTGATTGAAGTGTGATTGTTTTTATGTTGATTATTTGATTGAAGTGTAATTTTTCCTATATCACATATTTGATTAAAGGATAATATTACTTTAATAACTATTTACAAAATGTAGTGAGTGTAATTTTAAAATAAAATTGTTTAATCCCACTTTACATTTTAGAAAAAAATTAATTTTCTTTACAGTTATAATATGGTACAAGATTATCATCATAACAATACTTTTTTTAAAATATTTGATTGTAGATTATCTTTAATGTTAAGTTTTAAAATACAAAACTATTTTAAGTTGAATTAGAGAAAAAAAATAGGATGTTAAAAGTAATAGAGTTGGTTCAATTATGTGATAATTTTGTAAATTGTTAACACATCTTACTTAAAGGTGTAATTGGTGGTAGGTGAAGTGATCAAATAATGACATCTAATGCCATGATAAAGTCTCTAGTTGAAACATATAGTTATTTAAGAAGATGGTTTCTAATACTCACTCCTAACTGAATATCTTGAGAGTTACAAGTTAATTTTTTAGTAAAGGAAAAACTGAATAAATTATGTCTCCTCCTAAAAAAATTTATTCAAATTAGTAAACCGTGTTATCCTAAATTTATCATTGAAGCGTTTTTCTCATTAAATTAGTAAACCGTGTTATCCTAAACAAAAAGCAGAATACACGAGTAATCTTTTGTTTGCACAGTGAAATTTGACTCGTGTAAAGTTACTGTTCTAAAGAAATTAGATAAATTATATTGTTCATTGTTTAAACTAATAATAAAATAAATAAATAATAACATGTGTATTTTATGAAAGATGTTACTGTTATTCTTTTTAAGTTGTACTTGTACATTACAACAAATTTAAGACGTGTAAAAGTTTTTTTTTGTGTGTGTAAAGGTATTAAATTTAAAACTCAAGTTTTATTAAAAAAAAAATACTAGAGCATGCTGAAGTGATATGATGAAGATATTTTTTTTAAAAAAAAACTAGGCCTTATATGAAACTCAAAATCTTAAGAATAACAAAAGTATTTTTCGAATCTTGAATTTGTGATATTATTTTTGGTGAATTTTGTGTGTTATTCACCCAATTTTATAAAAATCATTAATAAAGGTAAAAAATATTTTTTGACCAATTTTTTCGATAACTATTTTTATATATTTGATAATAAAGTAATATAGTTATATATTTTAAGATATAAAATTTTGAAGAAAAAAATTTCAATCACTCATAATTTTTTTTATAGAGAACTTGGATCAACACACAATGAAAACGAAAGTTGTTTAGAATGAGGAGAGAAATATGCTTGAAGCACCAAAATCTTCAAAATTCTTTTATTTACCAAAAAAATTATTTTTAATATTTTTAAGATATTTTTTTTTATATTTTAGTCACTTAGTTTATATATATTTCTAATTTTTTTTTTGCGATATTTCCTTATACCAATTTCATAATTTTTTATTTTATGATTTTGTCATTTTGCATATTGTTGTGATTTTTAATTTTTTTAAATAAAAGCTTTCATATTAGGTATCACTATGCCACTTAAGATTTCAGCTAGGCTGACACCTTAAGTAATAACAATCATTTACCATCACATGAAAAAAAATATTATTAAAAAAAGAAAAAAGAAAAGAAAAAAAATACAAAAATACGGGGACTAGACCAAAACCCATATGTTAACAAAAACTATACATAGGTAGACTATACCTATTCATAAAGAATTCTAAGAACAGACAAGGTGGAAGCCTATTATTGTTGTGATTTTTATTTAACACATATATATATATATATATATATATTTATGTATATATATATAAAAATATAATTACAAATAGTAAATTTTTAAATTTTAGTTTTAAATCAAAATCAATAATTTTTTTAAAGGTACAAAATTTATATTAAATCTATTTAAGTCTGATGTTAATTTATGTGGATCGGTGTTAATTTGATGTAAAATTATGTTAAATATTTTGTCTAATATAAATTTATGTCTTCTACTTCTACGTTAAACTTTTAATATATATATATATATATATATATATATATATGATTATAAATATTTAACGTAAGAAGTTTATTTTTCATTAGTGATGATGTAATATGGTATGGTGAAACACTTAAATAAATAATACCTTAACATAATATTTTAACAAGAGCATATCTATCTAACATTGTTTAACCTCTTTCTATATTTTCAAAATAATTTCTTCGAAAGTAAGCTCTAGTTCTTAAACAAGAATATGTTACTTACAATTAAACAAGCAAGAGCTTTTTGGTTTTTAACAAATAAAACAACTACTCAAAAAATGGAAAAATGAAAACCACATAAGAGGAGAAGAACAACAGCTACACCAAAAAAGGAAATGGGGAATATTCAGATACATAAAAATAACTCAATTGAATGTAGTTTTCTTACAGAGAAGGCCTTTGAAAAACAAAAGTTTTAAATGTACATATTAGTTTAATTTAATTTGTTAGCAAACGTATTTTTTCAATTAAATTAATATGATTAAATAGTTGAATATTTCTTTTTATTTTAATGCGCTGAAATAATTATAATTTTTATTCTTGTATCGTTGTTATGCCCATGAATAATGAATTCTGAAAGTGAAAATTAATGGACCATTTATTTCAATAGTTTGCATCTAATTGACTTAATTTTTATACTTAAATGATTAAAATTATTGTTTTCAAACTGTGAATATTATAAAAATAAAATTTGGTTTATTATAAAGAATTTTTTCCTGATTGAATACCTCATCTTCTCTGTATTATGTGGAGTTAAAGCAGCCTACTAGATATTGGTGGAAGAATACATGAACATAAAGCATGTTTGATTGGTATGAAGCCTTTTTGTGTGGTGAGTCAGTGTGCACAATGAGAAAATTGATTATGAATATGTTGAGGACCAAATTTGAAACGTTTCTCCTAACTAAGACAGAAAGAGAAAGGCAATAATAATATAATAAAAATATAATAAGAATGAATGGAATATCCCATATTTGAATCCAGATTCATGCTGCAGTCATTGGTACTATTGTTAACTACTACTATTTCATTATTCATTTATTATTTATTTAATATTTATTTGTATTAATTTTATTACTCGAAATGCAACCTTAAATACCTGGTCCATCACGTCACGGTCAACCATTGCGTTGAAGCGAAGAAAGAAAAGAACCAACAGTGACTCTGTGTAAAGAATTGCGTTCTTGCGATCTACTACGAAATGCAGAGCACACTTCTTTCTTTCTCCCCTTTGCTCTCTCTCCGCAAACCTCACACCCCTCTCTCTCCTTCCATTCCCAAACTCAAGCACATTTGCACTTCCTCTTCCTCTTTCTCTTCCTCTTCCTCTTCCTCTTTCTCTTCATTCCCATGTCAACCATCTTCTCCTTTTTCTTTCAAACATGTTCTTTCTCGTCCCTTTCTCCATGCCAGACAAACCTCCGTGCCGGAGAACAGTTCCACCGAGTTCTCTGGAGGCAACAGTCTGCTCAACATTCTGGAAATGGTTTCCCTGTTTGGATTTTGGATCCTCTTCAACATCTACTTCAATATCTATAACAAACAGGTCTTGAAGGTTTACCATTACCCTTTAACCGTTAGCACGATTCAGTTTGCTATGGGGGCTCTCCTCGTAGCTTTCATGTGGGGTTTTAATCTCTACAAGAGGCCTAAACTCAGTGGCGCCCAGGTTTGTTAGTGTTTGTCATACTATTTGCTCTCTTTTTGTTCTGTATTGTTGTGTTTGATTGAATTCTTGGGTTGCAGCTTGCAGCGATATGGCCATTGGCTCTGGTTCATACTTTAGGGAATATTTTTACTAACATGAGTCTTGGAAAGGTTGCTGTGTCTTTCACTCACACAATAAAAGCTATGGAGCCTTTTTTTTCAGTGCTCCTTTCTGCCATGTTCCTTGGAGAGGTTAGAACTTAGAACACCATACTTTTTTGTTTCATATGTTTGCTTCTTTAAACAAGAATGACGATCGGTTTGGTTCTTGGTTATATTTCTTTACTCACTTATGTATGGCAAATTGTGAATTGGTTATGGTGACTTTAATCCGTTTGTTATCATTTGTTTTTCGACAGAATCCTACTGCATGGGTGGTTGGTTCCCTTGTGCCTATTGTTGGTGGGGTAGTGCTAGCATCTGCTACCGAGGCCTCTTTCAATTGGTAACCTCTTCTACCATGCGTGTATTATTCCATCCATAGTTACAAAATGAAAAAAAAATTGGTGGACACCAATCTCTAATTAACACCTAGAGAGGGAAAGAAAGAGAAACACAGGGTTAAGAGGTGATAAACTTGATAGAAAAAAAGAAGAAGAAATAATAAGTGTTGATAGAGTGTATAATACGTGAAAGTGTTCATATCAATACTCTTACCGAATTTTCTCAATAACCATGCCGTGTCTTGTGTTCCCGATTATTTGTAAAGGATGATGTCTTTTAATAATAACGTGAAAATTAACAAATTGCATTCCTGTACACATACCACGTACCTGGGAACTATGATTCCGTCAAAGGGTAAGAGAAGGGAGGAAATGCAGCCATATGAAAGGAAAATGTGATTGTGTTCTACTAAGTGGAATTTTCTTTATTGGAATATTTAACAGGGCTGGATTTTGGAGTGCAATGGCTTCCAATTGGACAAATCAGTCTCGTAATGTTCTTAGCAAAAAGCTCATGGTTAACACGGAGGTAATGTGGTCTGCGAACACGTCTCAAAGTTTTCTCATTTGTTTTGTTGTTGGTAGTTATTTTTTTGCAGAGTATGAGAAGCATTTTCTGACATCACATTTCATCTTTTTCAACAAGCAGAAAATAACAGACATTTTTTTCTTATCAGGAATCTATGGACAACATAACGCTCTTCTCAATAATAACTGTTATGTCCTTCTTGATATCAGCACCTGTAACTTTGTTAATGGAGGGTGTTAAATTTACCCCTACTTACCTGCAGTCTTCTGTGAGTGTTTTGAATTCTTGATGGTTGAGATTGATAGGATTTCTGTTAATATTCTAACAATCGACATATATTATGGTGTTGAGGGTAATCGATCTTCATGTCATTTTTCTTGACAGGGATTAAATGTTAACGAAGTGTACATCAGGTCTCTTCTTGCTGCACTATGTTACCATGCGTATCAGCAAGTAAGCTTTTTTCCCTCTTCTATGCACAGTTGCCCAGCTTATATTTAAAACTGTTGTTACTTCTATTTCTTCTTGAATATTTCATCTCCGGACCATTAAATTTAAACATCAGTAAATCATACATATTGAAAAGAAAATTTTGATATGAAATTATTTTTTAAATTATGGATTTAACTTTTGCTTATCTATGCATGCTGTACAAAACTTTATTTCTATTGCTCATTGTTGGGGATGATTTGAATTCATTTTGAAGTTCAGATATAATAATGACTTCTATGCTGTGAGATATTTATATGCTTGTATTCTACGTCATTCCAGTTGAGGAGGGTATTGTGCGCCAGAAACTGTTTTTCTTTAGTAAATTTACACAATTTTATGTGGAGACAAAGGGTGATAAGATGAGACAAGATGATTGATGTAATGGAGATGACATATTGTAGAATGTGTTGTATAAATAATAAATAATGTAAGTTTTTTGTGTTATGTTTTCTGACAGTCTTATGCAGAGCATGTGAATGGTGGAAGAGAAATCCATTTCTTACCAAACTTTTGTATAATATTTTTCATAACTAAGCAAATGAGTGATGTTCCTTGTAAAAAGTTAAATAAAAAAGTTATAAAACTGTAAGTAAAAATTGTATAATTCATGCTAGACTGAGCTAGTTGCATTCATTGTTGAAAATAACTTGACACTAGGACTGCAGCATGTCCACTTTTAATATGCTTCTGACCATTTTAATGGAATTAGAAGCACTTCTTAGCTAGGTTCATCTTGAGATCATCATAAGAAAGTAAAGTAAAGGTATGAGTATGAGAATTAAGAACTTACACGTCGTTACTAACTAATTAGACTTTGAAATAAGTTATCTGAAGCCATATTATATATTTTTCCTTGGTTCTTTTCTCTTGTAATTTTCTTGTATTATGATGTAGGGATAATTTTCTGTGAATTCACTGTGCAGGTTGCTTATATGATACTGGAGAAGGTGTCACCTGTTACCCACTCTGTAGGAAATTGTGTGAAAAGGGTTGTGGTCATCGTGAGCTCAGTCATCTTCTTCCGAACTCCAGTATCACCAATTAACGCACTGGGTAAAGTTGCTATTTTCTGGTTCCAACTGGAATAATTTGAACAAGTGTTTTATAGTTTTTTGAACCATATCCCTACATCTTATGTGTTCTTCCTCCGCAGGCACTTGTATAGCTCTTGCCGGTGTTTTCCTGTATTCCAGGGTGAGGCGACTCAAGCCAAAGACAATTTAATTTTCAGTCTTAAAATTTGTCCAGTTGCATGACAAATCTGGTAACTACATGTATGAAAATTTTCTTAATAGGTCAGATAGGAATTGAGGGCTCTTGACCCCTTACACTTTTTAGTAGTTAGATCCCCGATTTCATTGTACATGTCTGAGTGGCGCCTAATGAACGTTTCAATTTTGATCACATCCTCTTTTTTGTTCAATAGACTGTCATCTGTGGTTTGCAAGCATATATATGGAAACATTGTTGTTAGAAAATAAAGGACAAATACCATAGAACAGAGAATGATTAGAAAATAAAGGGCAAATTAAGTAATTGGATACTTTTGAATGAGGAGTATTATGTTAATCCTGAACAGCAGAATTGAATCTGAGATAGAATGTTTCATCTGCAAAGCCCTTAAATTAGTTCACATTTGCCAGTTATCTTTAAATTTATGTTGTATGTAGTGAAGATACAACCCTTATAATAATAATAATTTTAATTAAAAATTAAAATAAATAAAATAAAATAAAAATAGTGATTTATTAAATGATTTTTTTTTCTTTTCTTAACGACGAGTAACAAGATGAAATAAATTAATTATTAATTGAACCATATGAACTAGTATATAAAATACATCCCATAAATACACACATACTTTATGTCCCATCTAAACAACTTGGATATGAATGTTTTTTATACTTGTTACAGAGGCCCCGTTTACATATACTCACTAGATTAATCAATCTCCAAACATTGATCATATGGTATCATCCAAAAGATTTTTTCAAAGGATGAAATGTAATGGAAAAAGAAGGTTCAAAACAAATGGTTCTAACAGCAAAACACACAAACTATGACCCTGCGTCAAATAAGAATTTATAATATAACTAAAAAAAAGATTGACATGTTCAGTGATATTTATTTGGATTGGTGAGTCATAAGTAATAGTGGGTGACATGTCTTCTGTTTTTTCACGAAAAAACAACACTGACAGGAAGACAGAAAGAGATCAGTATAGATTTTTGAAAGATTAAAAAAATATTTTATCAAATTGAAGGACTAAAAATATATTTAAATTTAAAATTTAAAATAATGATACTAATAAGATTATAAAAACTATTAAAATTTAACAATATAATATTTTATTTAGAAATAGAAAAAATGTACTTTTTTTGCAAAATTTTGTTAAAATAAATAATTATATATAATTGAAAAAAAAACAAAGGTCAAAACTGTGTAGAGGTAAACGTCGTTTTGTCACAATAAAAACTATAGTGATCGATGTTTTGTGATGTTCTTTGTCTCAACGTCATGTGGAATGTGAATCTCCGTCGTGCACAAAAAGTAGAAACATTTTAGTTTATATTATCTGTCTTTCTTATGAAAAAAGTGACCAATAGACATTTTTTTACCAAAAAACATGCATATTTTGCTCCACACTCCTTTGTTTCTCAAGTAAAATAATGAAAACTTTGTCAACATTGTTTTTGGTTATATGAAATATGTAAAATGCTAATTAGTACGACAAACCTTTAAAACATTATGTGTAAACACACCCTTTGTTAGAATCTTTACTTGTAGGTTCTTCCTACCTCACAAAATTGCACCGGTCTTTTATTTAAATGTTATCTATACACTGTAATATCTATAATTTAATATATATATATATATATAATTTCTTTTTTTTACAAAAATTCTTAGAGTTTTATTATTTGGATAATAATTTTTTAAGACTAAAATATATATCTGTATAAAAAAAACTAATGAGAAAAAATTGTTTCAAAAACTATAAAAAAATTTATTTTTTTAGTATAGACTAAAGATGTAGCTGAAATAATCTTAAATGGAGCAAACATGTTTAATAGAGAATAACTCTGATTCTTTTGGGGGAAATTTGATCTTTCTTTGGTGATTTTATATCCATTTAAAGCTGATTATTACTGAGAATGATCCTTTGTCAGTAATTGTCTTTTTCTGAAACGTTTAAACTTAAAAATTAAATAGAAGTTGTTAACTAGTTATGGTCAGTTACTTCACAAGACTTTTTCAGGTAAGACTATTTTGTATGGGAAGAAGGAGGTTCAACTGTTGAGAGTGTTAACTCAATTAACTCTATGTTAGGTGCAGTAAATTATATGCACAAATATCATTAAAACTAGATGCATCTCAAGTTAAGTAGATTTATTTCCCAAAAAGATTCACTAATAAAATGTTCATTCTATATTTGAATTAGTTTATTTTGGATTGAAATAAGTTTCGATTAAAAAATTATAGAAAGTTTTCTTTAAGAAATCCTAAAAAATAATCAGATATGAGCATGTACTTCGTCTTTAACATCAGACTATAGTAAATGAATGGAAAGGTTAGAATATCAAGCTATCAGTATCAGTGGAGTGAAAGTGCTCCCTTATTTAGAGGCCATTCAATTTGACCTAATTAGGTTTTCATCCTGAGTGAAGGTTATGCATTGACCCAAGTAAATGACATGTTAAATTAGGTGTTCATGCTTCAGAACATTCTCAATAGTCATAGTACTGTACCCAAATTTGTCCCTCTAGGAATTTATGTTGTATAGTGTAGCAGTGTTTTTTAGGACTTGTCCCTCTTCAACTCTAAAGAAAGAACACAGCTTAATGTTTTTGGACATTTAATGCTTTTTTGGACATTATCCCTACAAGAGAAACAATGACATATACTAAAAAGAATCTAAATGTAGTCAAGTTATTGAGTAAAAAAAAAGTCAAACTATGAATGTTAATGTGGGCTTTGTAGGAATCATGGATTAATTACATACTACTGCATAATATCTAGTCACACAGCAAGGTTTGACCGTAACAATGCCAATAAAGTAACAGCAACAATATTATTATACTTGAACTGTAACATATATGGTCAAGTGCCTAGATGTGAAACAATCTTGGCCATTTGATGCTTCATATCAATTGCCATGCAATTAATGCATTCTCAATCTCTCTCTCATATAAGGAACACAAACGGAGATGGTTTGAAACGCAAATATTTCCCTCAGTTTCAGTTTCTATTACTACTCTCATGGACATTGAAGCAAACCTCACGGAAAACTATGCCTCTCAGCCAATGCATGTGCAAGAAAACTGCTTGAAACCCAGCATGGGGGATGAGCTTCCTTTTGGAGCTCCTTCCTCACAGGGTTTCTTGCAAGATTATCATCATATTGATCAGTTTCCTGTGAATAATGGCTCCTCATCCAATCCCATTTTCGGGGTACACACTCCAAATTTTGATCCCTTTGATCATAATGTAAACTGTGAGTCTGCACCTCCTGATTTTGAAGTTTTTGAGTGCAAACCTATTGCTGAGAGTAATGGTAGTGCACATGCTCATCTGATGCACAATTTCCAATATGTAGGTTATAGTTTGAACCTCCCTCGGACGAATCAAATGGATATGGTGGTGGCAAACCAAAGATACCTGCCCTTCAATGCTCTAGAAACCAAACCTTTGAATTTTGTTGTACCAGATGAAGTCTCATGCATATCCCCACCTAATTATTATAAGAGAGTTGGTTTGAATAAAAACCTTAGGGAGTCCCCAACAACTAGGAGAACATTCAAAGCTCGGAAGAAATCCAACATAGTGAAGGGGCAATGGACATCAGATGAAGACAGGTGCATAATTTTATTAAACATATACTTTCCATGTTTAAACCTTTTGTTTTCAATGCCTATTTATATAATCTCGTTACATCTTTTTTTGTTCACGTAATGGATTTGGCATGTTTCTGTTGAAAAAAATGCTTCCATAAACAGATTGTTGATTCAACTGGTCGACCAATATGGAGTGAGGAAGTGGTCCCACATAGCACAGGCGTTGCCTGGGAGAATAGGGAAGCAATGCAGAGAACGATGGCATAACCATTTAAGACCAGACATTAAGGTTTCAATTTATTTGTCATAAAAATAAATAATAATGATACACTTCTCACTACGAATTGTTGAAGTCTATTCCTCTTAACCCACATAAGACCTTGATATACTTTTAAATATATTATACTCTTGAAATTCGTTGTGCTTCCTTGAATATTAAAAAACAAACTAGTTTTGTGCCATTTTGCAGAAGGACATATGGACTGAAGAAGAGGATAAGATACTGATCGAAGCTCATGCGGAGATAGGAAATAAGTGGGCAGAGATTGCAAAAAAATTGACTGGAAGAACTGAAAACTCCATCAAAAACCATTGGAACGCAACAAAGAGAAGACAATATTCCAAAAGAAAATGTCGTTCAAAGTACCCTAGAGGCTCTCTTCTTCAGGAATATATCAAGAGCTTGAACTTAGACCAAAATCCACCAATGGACTATCGAAAAAAATCTGCTAAAAATGGCAATGCTAAGACAAACAATAACGGCAAAGCAGCAGCTCAGCTCCTGTGTGTTGATCAATTCTGTCCCAATGGCCAGTTGGTGCCAAAGTATGATTTTAACGAGGTCCCAGATTTTTGTTTGGATGATAACTTGTTTGAAGAGGGGTGTAGCATTGATTCTCTGTTAGATAATATACAAAGTGCTTCTACTATGGAGGGGAAGCAATCTCATCAAGGAGGCATCATGCAACGTGTTCATGTTGATGAGCATCATGAGACTGAGATGAGGGCACCAACTATGGGGATTGAAGTTAAGAAGGAGCTGGATTTGGTGGAGATGATATCACACCACGTTAATGAAAGTATTGGTATATAATCTATTGCTTCCATTACAGTATACACTCTCCACCTAAAATAATCTCATTATTAGTGTTGGAGGGTTTTTTATAACATATAATATATAATATATAAGAGAGCTTGGACTCAGTTCTCGTACTGCTACCATTATGCATGCACAACAATGGAAGAGAATTCAAGGATTTGCTAATCCCTGATTGTGCTTGTTTTGAGAAAGATTAATACAAGGATAATACATATAATTAATAAAATGAATTTTTGTGTCATTATCTTTCATAGACTCTACATAGTATTAATTATTATATGTTATACTTAGTTTTTATAAACTCTAGATTCTTTCATGCCTCTTTCATACATGTAACTACGTGTTGAAGTGGTTAAGGGTAAAAGTTAATGGAGAAAAGAGGTAACAACTCAGTAACAGAGATTATAGATTATAGAATTGGTCTCGGGAGGAGTAGATGACATGTGCATAAGGGAACATGGGTTGTTTCTGATATTAAAGTTAATTTGTCTACCAAGAAATATGCTAATAACATACTATTTAATACATTTTTAACACGTTTTTTACTATTATTTAATTCATTAAATATTATACTTTTATGTGATTAATTATACTTACAATTTTTTAATAAATTTTAAAATATGATAAAGACGGTATGCAATATATATGTGTATATAATTTGAGAAATACATATTTGGTTTTGGTTTAGAAATATGAAATTTTGACAAACTATAAAGACAATTAGAAAAAAAAATTCATCTAAACTTAAAAAACTTATACAATTTGATCTGTAAACACTCACATAATTTAAGAAAAATAATTATGAAAAAAAGTTATTCATAAAAATAAGTCGGATTTTTTTTTAAAGAAGATATTTATTTTGCCTATTTATTACTTCTACTTTTTTTAGAGATGGGGAACATGCGGGTCGACCCGCAATCCGCAGCGGACGGACTCAGTAATTCAACCTACTGACCCACTTAAGTCTGTTCCGCATAATCTGCAATTCATGCTGGTCAACAGTGAAAGGGGACAGGCTAGTCCGCTAACCCGCAAAAAAAAAGACAAAGTTATGTTTTATACGTGGTGTGTTGCTATGTCATTGTCAACACAAATTAAAACAAAATTTGATTCTGATTGGAATAGACTCTTATGATGCAGAAAATTTTTGTAGTACATATTAACTGGTTGACAATAAATTAATTGTGGAGTACTTAAGTAAAACACCTATGTTTGAATACATTCAAAATATAGAAAGAGAAACCAACCACTAATAGTTTTTTCGAATTGAACCGGATGTCGAGTCTTGGTCTCGGTAGTGTGGTCCTACTAGTACAATAAGGTAAGCTGATGGCCATTTTAGTAATTTCACATCCCTTTCCTAAGACACCCTTACTCACCTAGGAGATAAGCTTCCAATTGATGGGAAAAAACACGCACGCGGAAGCAACTCACATAATCATGAATCAACTGCAGAAAAGAAACAACACAAGATTTAACGTGATCGTTCGCCAACTGCAACCTACATCCACACGGACAACTATTAGGTTTTATTTCTTTCCTGTTACGTACTAAATTATAAGTACAATGATCTCTTTAAATACAAATTATAATGGGAACACAATGATTAAGCCCACTCATGTGTCTAGTCAGTCCAGTCCAATTGGTCCTGTCTTCACACTGAACTGGTAACTAATGAAACCATTTCGGACCAACTGTCAGGTAATGATGATATCAGTAGTAAAGTTTGAAGTTCATCATCGAACTTAATGCCCACTGACGTAAGTCTGGCTAATATCGAATTCATTTTATTGATGTGCTCAGTAAGTGAATTGTCTTCCTTCATCCTTGTGTTTACCAATTCTCTAATAAGAAACAACTTGTTTGCAATAGATGACTTCTCGTACATATGTTAGACAATGCTTCCATGATACTTTTCGGTATCTTCTCCTTCAGAATGTTGAATGCAATACTCTTGGTCAAAGAGAGTCGGATAACGGACATATTCCGATCCAAACCTGCCCACTCTGCATCAGACATCTTTTCTGACTTGTCACCTAAAACCACGTTCAAATCTTTTTGAACTATCAAATCCTCAATTTGCATTTTCCACCAACTGAAATCTGTACCATCGAATTTTTCAATTCGGAACATCTCTTCTAATGCCATCTCAAACGACTAGACAAGATACTCAATGCAACTAATTTCAGATTTTGACAATTTTTTTTTTAAATCAAGAAGACGAAAATTGCACCACCCAACTCTCCAATCGACCCCATTGCACTGACGCTCCGCCGCACTGGACCGCAGCTGCTAGGACGCACACCGCCGTTGTTCGCGCTCCACACCACAATGGCTGGCGCACCAAAGCGCAACCTTAACAAGCTCGCATAGCCGTCGCACAATGCACCCACTGACGCACTCCACTGCACAACCACTGTTGCTAGTCACCATCGTCGCACTGCACTTTGTGCCGTCTCAGACCAGCACACCTATAGAACGCACACGCAACCCTAGCTTTGGGACGCCGTTGTCGCCCCTGCGAAACCCTTGCTTTAGAACGCCGTTGTCGTCTCTGCAAAACCTAGCTTTGGGATGCCGCTGCAGCCGCAATTTTCACGTCTCGTCGATTAATTTCTGTTGATCGGATCTCAAGTCTTTAAACAAACCAAGCTCTCATGCCACTTGATGGAAAAAATACACGCGGAAGAAACACACACAATCACGAATCAACTGCAGAAAATAAACAACACAAGATTTAACGTGGTTCGGTCGCTGCAACCTATATCCACATGGGACAACTATTAGGTTTTATTTCTTTCCTGTTGCGTACAAAATTATAAGTACAATGATTTCTTTAAATAGAGATTAAAAAGGGGACATAATGATTAAGTCCACTCATGTGTCTAGTCAGCCCAACCCAATTGGTCCTGGTTTCACACTCAAGCATGTACTTGGACATGAGAATACCGGCCTCGAGGGTGTGTTGTTGGATCTTCGTGATGTTGTAGAGGCTGAAAGAAAGAACCACCACCAATGTGGGATGACGAGTTTTATGAGAGAAGTCTTGAAAACAAGAGTGAGAATAAAAAACATTTCGCTGAACATCGTATTGTAAAGTAGTTTCAACATCTTGTTTGACTCACCTTTAATCACTGGCAGAAACTACTAGAATTAGGAAGAGAAGATAATAAAAGAAAAAATAAGAATAGAGGTAGAGAAGAAGCGTTCAGTGAGGGTCTACGTTGGTCCAATGAGGCGACAACCCCTGCCTCTTTGTGAGTTTGAAATAGAAAAAGATGATCCTAAAAAACATATGTAGCAATGGATGAGAAATATACTAACATGCTTCAATTTGTCTGTAGCAATACAAAAAGCAGCAAATATTTTGATTGAATTCATTTATATCAAATTTTTCATTAACCGACATTTTTATTGAATTTATATAAAAAAAACATTGTACGTGAACTGGCCTGCGCACCCATAACCGACATTTTTAATAATAGAATACATTATAAGAAAATCATTAAATACTAACAAAATCTAGAGACAAAAAATAATTAATCATTATATTAACAAAATTATATACTAATTTAGAGACTAAAAATTATTCATATCTAAAGTGGTTCGGTCGCCAACTGCAACCTGCATCCACACGGATTAGGTTTTATTTCTTCTCTGTTACGTACAAAATTATAAGTACAATAATTTTTTATAAATAGAGATTAAAAAGGGAACATAATGATTAAGTCCACTCATGTGTCTAGTCAGCCCAGCCCAATTGGTCATGGCTTCACACTCAACACTACCATGTATTTGAACATGAGAAGTTGGTCGATGGGGTGAGTATACCGGCCTCGAGGGTGTTGTTGGATCTTGGTCATGTTATAGAGGCTGAAAGAAAGAACCACCACCAATGTGAGATGACGAGTCTTCTGATAGGAGTATTGAAAACAAAGGTGAGAATTAGAAGCATTACGCTGAACATCGTATTGTAAAGTAGTTGCAACATCTTCTTGATTCACATTTGATCAATGGCATAAACTACTAGAATTAGGAAGTGAAGATAATAGAAGAAAGGATATGAATAGAGATAGAGAGAAAATGTTCAGTGAGGGTCTACGCTGGTCCAATGAGGCGACAACCCAACATCTTTATGAGTTTGAAATTGAGAAAGATGATCCTAAAAAACAATATGTAGCAATGGAGGAATATTGATAAGTGTCTAATTTCAGTAATATTTCATATTAAAATATAGACACTTATGAGGATTTATTGCTAATTTACATATAAAATAATCCCTAATTTATGAATTTATACCTTTTTACATTTTTTACGATCTTTAATTGAATAAGAGTATTTTATTCCTAAATTTGGTGTTAATTGCAGATTTCTAAGGAAGATTGGAGATTTGGATTAAAGATGAATGATTTGAGCTAAAAAGATAAAGATAGAAGGTCACAGAATGGAAAAAGATGCAAAGAAAGATTGGGTCTTTTTTATGTTTTATTATTTAGCCCATTAGCGCGACACAGGAAGCAACCTAACCCTAGAAAACTATGATAAATAGAGGGCTAGAGGCTCAACCCTAGTGTGCCAGATTGAGAGGAAAACACCATAGAGTGAATTGTAACCAATTGGGAGAATGGAAGGTGATAGAAGTATGCGTGGCTAATTCTACCCTTTGGGATTTGGAGTAATCTGCTTAAACTCTTATGTATTGAGGTGATATTTTATATATTAATATTCAGTTCTTGATTGATTATTGGTATTGTTGTTTTACTTTTAATTTTCCGTGACAAATTGAGAATCTTAAATCTGACCGGGAGGTATTTTTAGGGTTCGGACCTAAACAACAATACTTAACATATTTGAGTGTTAGGAATAGACTTGAAATGTTAATTGCTATTAAACGTCTGAGCTTCGTTTCTAAGTTGTTCTTATAATTATGCGAGGGATCGATAGTTAGGGAACATTCTTAAGGATTTTATATGCGAGGAATCGATATAAATGATTTTTATACGGGCATCAATTTCAATCAAAGAACTTAATATTGACATGCTAATCAAAATACTTGAGAGTGAGAGAGATGAAATTAATCCTTATTTTTCCAATTGAAACAACTAATTCTTAGTTTGTTTTCTTATTGATCAGTGCCAGCACAATAATTCAAAACTTTTTTTAATTGTTCTGTTTTTATATTTAGCGATTATTGTACTCGATAATTCACATTGTTCCTTGTGGGATCGATATCCGTCCTTAGGGACAATTATTACTTTTAACAAACGCGGTGCACTTGCCGTAAAAAGTCATCAAATATACTAACATGATTCAATTATCTGTTGCAATGCAAAAAGTAGCAAATATTTTGATTGAATTCATTTATATTCAATTTTTCATTAGCAGACATTTTTATAGAATTTATATAAAAAAAACATTGTGCGCGGATCGTCTCGCACACCCATGAGCTAATTTATTTAATTAATTCAATTAACTTTTTATATTAGTATTTTTTTAATAATAGAATACATTATAAGAAAATCATTAAATAGTAACAAAATCAAGAGACAAAAAATTATTAGTCACTATATTAACTAAATTATATGTTATTTATAGATTAAAAATTATTAATATCTAAAGTGGTTTGGTCACCAACTGCAACCTGCATCCACACGGACAACTATTAGGTTTTATTTATTTTTTGTTGCGTACAAAATTATAAGTACAATGGTTTTTATAAATAGAGAGTGAAATGGGCACATAATAATTAAGTCCACTCATGTGTCAGTCCAACCTGATTAGTCCAACCTGATTGGTCCTGACTTCAAACTCAACACTAAATTATATGTTATTTATAGATTAAAAATTATTAATATCTAAAGTGGTTTGGTCACCAACTGCAACCTGCATCCACACGGACAACTATTAGGTTTTATTTATTTTTTGTTGCGTACAAAATTATAAGTACAATGGTTTTTATAAATAGAGAGTGAAATGGGCACATAATAATTAAGTCCACTCATGTGTCAGTCCAACCTGATTGGTCCTGACTTCAAACTCAACACTAATATGTACTTGGACATGAGAAGTTGGTCGGTAGGGTTGAGTATACCGACATCGAGGGTGTGTTGCTGGATCTTGACCATGTTGTATAGACTGAAAGAAAGAACTACTGGGATGAGTAGTTTTCTAAGAGGATTCTTGAAAATAAGGGTGAAAATCAGAAGGATTTCGCTGAACATCGTATTGTAAAGTAGTTCAACAAGATAATCTTGTTGAACTCACCTTTGATCACTTGTAAAAATTTAAAAGAATTAGGAAGAGAAAATAATAGAAGAAAGAATATGAATAGAGGTAAAAAAAAAACGTTTAGTGAGGTTATACGTTGGTCCAATTGTGCGACAACCCCTGCCTCTTTATGAGTTTTTAATTGAGAAAGATGACACTAAAAAGCAATATGTAGTCATAGATGAGTAATATACTAACATGCTTCAATTTGTCTGTAGCAATGCAAAAAGTAGAAAATATTTTGATTGAATTCATTTATATTCAATTTTTTATTAGCAGACATTTTTATTGAATTTATATAAAAAAAAACAAGGGACACGGATTGGGTCGCACACCCACGAGCTAATTTATTTAATTAATTTAATTAACTTTTTATATTAGTAATTTTTTTAATAATAGAATATACTATAAGAAAATAATGAAATAGTAACAAAATCTAGAGACAACAAAATTTTTGTCATTATATTAACTAAATTATATACTAATTTAGATACTAAAAATTATACATATCTAAAGTTGTTCGGTCGCCAACTGCAACTTACATCCACACATAAAACTATTAGGTTTTATTTCATTCCTATTGCGTACAAAATTATAAGTACAATAGATATTAAAAAAAGAACATAATGATTAAGTCCACTCATGTGTCTAGATAGCCCAACCCAATTGGTCCTGACTTCATACTCAACACTAATATGTACTTGGACATGAGAAGTTGGTTGGTGGGGAGTATACCGACCTCGAGGAGTATTGCTGGATCTTGGGTCATGTTAAGAGGCTGGAGGAAAGAATCACCACCAATGTAGGATGACTAGTTTCCTTAGAGGATTCTTGAAAACAATAGTGAAAATAAAAAACATTTCGCTGAATATCGTATTGTAGAGTAGTTGCAACATCTCGTTGGACTCACCTCTGATCTCCTCTGTTCCAATTAGGCGACAACTCCTGCCTCTTTATGAGTTTGAAATTGAGAAAGATGATCCTAAAAATTAATATGTAGCAATGGATGAGGAATATACTAACATGCCTTAATTTGTCTGTAGCAATGCAAAAAGTAGCAAGTATTTTGATTGAATTCTTTTATACACATTTTTTCATTAAGAGACATTTTATTGAATTTATATAAAAAAAACATTGTACGTGGACTGGCCTGCACACCCACGAGCTAATTTATTTAATTAATTCAATTAAATTTTTATATTAGTATTTTTTTTAATAAAAGAATACACTATAAGAAAATCATTAAATAGTAACAAAATCTAGAGACAAAAAATATTAAGTCACTATATTAACTAAATTATATACTAATTTAGAGACTAAAAATTATTCATATCTAAGGCGGTCGCCTACTATTAGGTTTTATTTCTTTCCTATTGCGTACAAAATTATAAGTACAATGATTTTTTAAATAGAGATTAAAAAGGGACATAATGATTAATGTCACTCATATATCTAGTCAGTCCAGCCCAATTGGTCATGGCTTCACAGTCAACACTAACATGTACTTTGACACGAAAAGTTGGTCGGTGGTGGTTGAGTATACTGGCCTCGAGGGTGTGGTGCTGGATCTTGACCACGTTGTAGATGCTGGAAGAAAGAACACCATGAATGTGGGATGATGAGTTTTCCAAGAGTCTTGAAAAGTAGGGCGAGTTTTCCAAGAGTCTTGAAAAGAAGGGTGAGGATCAGAAGCATTACGCTGAACATTGTAGAGTAGTTGCAACATCTTCTTGATTCACATTTGATCACTAGCATAAACTATTAGAATTAGAAAGTGAAGATAATAGAAAAAAGGGTAAGTGAGGGTCTACGCTGGTCCAATGAGGCGACAACCCCAACCTCTTTATGAGTTTGGAATTGAGAAAGATGATCCTAAAAAACAATATGTAGCAATGGAGGGGAATATACTAACATGCCTCAATTTGTCTGTAGCAATGCAAAAAGTAACAAATATTTTGATTGAATTTTTTTATAAACAATTTTCATTAATAGACATTTTTATTGAATTTATATAAAAAAAACATGATACGTAGACTGGTCTGCAGACCCACAGACTAATTTATTTAATTAAATTTTTATATTAGTACTTTTTTTAATAATAGAATACACTATAGGAAAATCATTAAATGGTAACAATATCTAAAGACAAAAAATAATTAGTCACTATATTAACTAAATTATATGCTAATTTAGATATTAAAAATATTTATATGGTTTTTAAATCTGATTGTTATAAACTTATGATATAGATGATTTTGGTAATACATATTAAATTATTGACAGTAAATTAATTGTGGAGGGAGTAATATGTAAAGCACATAAGTTTGAATACATTCAAAATATGAAAAGAGAAATATATTATTGGACTGAACTTATTGCACCATCATTTTTTTTTTCTCTATTTTTTTTCAAACAGACCATTTATTCTAAAAACCATCATTGGTTTCTCTTTCTCCCTAATAATTGTGGGAGTAAGATCACATTTTATTTTGTACGATGATCATATTGGTTCAACCATTAATTATAATTTACAAAACTGAAAAACGAAGCATTAATCTACATACATTCCTCTCACTTATTAATTATTAAATATTATTATTATTATTTCTGATATGTAATACTTTTTTAGAATTATTTTTAGATTAAATGTTTATTCTATATTTTCTGACAGAATCTTAATTTGCAAATTGGATTGGAATGGATGAGGAATGAGAGCCAATTGTTCTCGATCGGTTGCCATTCATCTTGGACTGGGTGCCGAGTCATGGTCGTGTCGATCCTACTAGTACGTACAATAAGGTAAGCTGATGGCCATTTCAGTAATTCCACATCTGCTTTCCTAAAACAACCTTAATCGCTCATGGAGAAGCTTTCAGCATGTGCTTGGACACCAGAACTTGGTCGGTGGGGTTAAGTATATCGGCTTCGAGAGTGTGTTGTTGGATCTTGGCCAAGCAGTAGAGGCTGGAAGAGATAACCACCACCAATGTGGTGCCCACGATGGACACACACGATGGGGTCATGGTCGCGTTTGACTCAATCTAGGGAAATGACAACGAGTTTTTTAAGAGGGGTCTTGAAAACGAGGTTGAGAATCAGCAACATTTCACTGAAAATTGCCGTGTAGAGTATCTGCAACATCTTGTTCACCTTGGATCACTGGCAGAAAATATTAGAATTAGGAAGAGAAGAGATTAGAATAGAAGATAAGAAAGGGTCTCAACAGAGTAAGAGAAAAAATGTGTGAGTTAAGTGAAGTTTGCGCTGGTCCAATGAGGTGACAACCTTAATCTTTGTGAGTTTGAAACTGACTGAGCAATGGATAAAGAATGTAATAATATGTCTCAATTTTTCAGTAGTAATGTAAAAAAAACAAATATTTTGATTGAATTCCTTTATATTCAAATTTTCACTAATAAATATTTTTATTGAATTTATAAAAAAAGAAACATTGTACGCGGACTGGCTTGCAGACCCACGAACTAACAATTTATTTAATTAATTCAATTGACTTTTTATATTTGTATTTTTTTTAATAATAGAATACACTATAAGAAAATCATTAAATAGTAACAAAATCTAGAAACCAAAAATAATTAGTCACTATATTGACTAAATTAGATAGTAATTTAGAGACTAAAAGTTATTCATATCTAAAGTTGTTTCTATTATTAATAAAAAAATTTAAAATCGTTTCTAAATCTGATTGGAATAGACTCTCATGATGCAAATGATCTTGATAATACATATTAAATGATTGACAATAAATTAATTGTGGAGTATTGTGTAAAGCACCTATGTTTGAATACATTCAAGATATAAAAGAGAAATAGATCACTAATGTTTTTTTCAAATTGGACTGAACTAATTGCACCATCTTTTTTTTTCAGTTTATTGCGGGAGTAGGATTATATTTTATTTTGTATGATAACCATCTATTTTGTAAAATGATCCATATTGGTTGAATCATTATTTTAATTTACACAGCTGAACAACCTAATACATATTGAATGGTTGATAATAAATTAATTGTGGAGTCAAGCACCACTAATTGAACTATCATTTCTTTATCTTTCTTTTCTCCCTATTTATTGTGAGTAAGATCATTTATTTTGTATGGTCATGACCGGGTGCCATTCGGCTTGGACTGGGTGCCAAGTCATGGTCTCGGTAGTGCGATCCTACGATAAGATGAATGGTTGATAATAAATTAATTGTGGAGTCAAGCGCCTATGTTTGAATATATTAAAAATATAGAAAGAGAATTAGACCAATTATGTTTTTTTTCCGAATGGAACTGAACTAATTGAACTATCATTTCTTTATCTTTCTCCCTAATTATTGTGAGTAAGATCATTTATTTTGTATGGTCATGACCGGGTGCCATTCGGCTTGGACCGGGTGACAAGTCATGGTCTCGGTAGTGCGATCCTACGATAAGATGATGGTCATTTCAGTAATTCCACACCCCTTTCCTAAGACATCCTTAATCACCCACGGGAGAAGTTTCCAGCATGAGCTTGGACATGATAATACACTATAAGAACATCATTAAATAGTAACAAAATCTAGAGACTAAAAATAATTAGTCACTATATTGAGTAAATTATATACTAATTTAGAGACTAAAAAATTATTCATATCTAAAGTGGATTTCTATTATTAATAAAAAATTATAAAATGGTTTTTAAATTGGTAATTAAATTAGGTACCTTAGTTTTGACTACTAGTATTTTGGATTCTAAATTAATCTCTAAAAGACTAATAGACACTAATTTAGAATATAAAGTAGTAAGTAGCTAAAACCTTAGTAGTTAATGATTAGATATCAATCTAGAAACAATTTTATAATTTTTTATTAATAATTTTATATATCAATAATTTTTTTAATTTATAAAATGGTCTCTAATTTAATTGAATAATAACTAATTATTTTTATTTCTAAAATTAGTTTCTATTTAATTATTTTATTGTAGTGGTAATTAATTCTTTTGTATTCATTGAATTTCTTTATAGATAATTTATAAAAATATTTAAAAGATTTCATTTCTTGGTGCATACTTTTTCTTAGACAAGAATATTTCCATTTATATTTTATTTTCCTTTCTATAAATGAAGAGTAGCAAATACATTTTTTTAATTTTCTCTTAAATCCTCATTCATAATATGAAGTTATAAAAAACATTGGAGGTACTTTGTCTCTTTTGTCCAGAGTATCCATGGTCAATTTGTCAGCTATTCTCATCAATGCATTCTCTATTTTCTCATTTTTGAGGTCATTGATGATATCTTTCTACTTTTCATTTTCACGACAATGAGTACAAAAATGTTATATTTTTAAATTTACCTAACTTACGTTCGTACAACACTAACTTTAATTTGTTTCAATCCCCACTCTTCCAGAGTAATAAGGCAACTTGGTTAACGTAACTAACTAGTCAGAATCGTATTAGAAAAAAGTTTGTCAACAAATCCTTATTGTTTGTCTGGTCCTCTTACAACTGCAAGCAACACATGCATTTGGTGAAGAGACAACTTATTTCCTATCTCTTCTACAAATCGACGTCGTCAAACTCTATTTGATTTCGGTCTTAGATAACTCACCTCTTGTACTAATCATGTCTCTACTAAATGCCAAATCATTTAATTAGAATTAAACAAAATTATTACTTTTTACATTTCGAATTCACAATTCGAAATATAAAAAAAAAATCAAAAAAATCAAATGTGTTTAGTATTATACAATCCAAACACATTATGTATCAACCATTCCAAAATCACGCAACATCAACCAAATCAAATAACAAAACACAAAAACAAACTTGTTTTATGATGCAACAATGCAACCAAGTTGGTGATAGTTCTTTAAAAGACAATGTTAGTCGAGCAAAAAATCTTATAGAAAAGCACAACAAATGGAGTGGTGCACCACCGACTGAGGAAGAGAAAAGATGAGGATGAGAAAGAAGGAAGGTGGAGAGAAATGAGAATAGGGTTGTATATAAAACGACGTGAGGGTATTTTGGTCATTTCATACCCAAGGGAGTGCAAATGAAATGTTAAGGGTGCAGAAGGATTAGCCCCTCCATAAAACTGCCCGGCCCCAAACTTATATTAGAATCTTTAGAACACTCTCTGTACTAACAAATTTGTTAGAAATTATTTATGAATTTCACTTATTTAATTTTAAATAAATTTTAAATGAAAATAAAAAAATTATATTAGAAATATAATATTAAAAGTGTTACTAGCACTCCCAAAAAAATACTGAATCAAATTATAGATGTTTGCATGCATAAGCATCGCACAACGTGAGTATTATCACAACGATAGTTTTATTAAAGCATCACAACAACAATTATATCCCATTATGAGATCAACTACATCAATCCCACAACCTCATTTAGAAAAATATTCTTCACTATGGTTCCATTAAAGCATTATACTCAAATATATTTCTGGAAAAAAATCGTAGATCACCAAATAGAACAGAGTACAGCAGTGCAAGACTAGACCAGAGTATCACAATTGGACATCACAAGCATTCTGCTGGAAAGCTCTCTCAGGATGCTTAGAATCAATTTTTGAGTGGTGAGGGAAATCAAATGGCAAGTTATCAGCAGAAAGTCCAGCTTCATCGAACACCTTTATCACTTCTCTGTAAACTACTGTATTTCCTTCTGCTGTCAGATGCAACCCATCACTTATACAGCAAAACATCAATTGTCAGGTGAAATCTCCCATAATTTTCATGAAAGGTATTGGAGTTAATTTTATTCATTAAGAAATTCTGAGGGAATTAAAGGGGAATATTTAGAATTATTCTAAATTAAATTGCCCCGGAATAATGTTAGACAAAAAATAAATCGCAAACCTAAAATTCCTCACTTTTTTCTCTTTCGTAACTATCAATTTTCATACATAAATATAAGAAAATAGTTTACCATGTCCTTAACAGACTAAAAAAGTAAATTCATGATGCCCTTAACAAGATAACAGAATCACATTATCATATTTAGACTTAGGGTCTATCAAGACAGAGACTTCTCAATATGCACTTCTAAGAGAATAAAATAAAAAGATTTTTTCCCCTAAGTTAAAATTAGTTTGTATATAAATTAATTTATAAAAATTAGTTTCCAAAATATGGCTTTTAACATTTTCATAGTTAATTGTAGAGCATGGAAAAAACTACTTTTTATTTTTATTTTCTTCAACTAAAAGTATTTATGAATAAATCTTAGTGAAATGTAATCCATGATATAATCAAGATTTAACTATAACTCGGTCACACTTATGTGAGAGTCAACATCTCTCAAGCCAGGTTGTAACAAACCTCAAATATTTCGTTTGCCAGCCATCTGTGTGTTGCATTATGGCCCACAGATTGATACACGACACGCCCATTTCATATGCGACCTCAAGACAGGCGTTAGCATATTGAACAGTTACTTCATTTATTCTTTCAGGTACTTCGGTAGCCTTCTCACCGTATTTGGATCTGCAAGACCCAACAAAATCATCTCAAATATGAAGTTAACTGCTGTTGAACAATTAGAAGCCAATGTAAATGTAAATTGTAAATTAACATTCTCTTGCTGCGAAAGAACATAATTTCATGGGCTGGCAAGTGTAATAATAACGAAAACTAAACAGTAATGTGGCACAAAGTTTCAAACAGAAGCTTTAATCATATTAGGAATAATCACACTTCAATGCAGGTTTAGCTACAGCAAAATATTTCCCAATTTGATACTGATAGCCACTACCACACTGTGAGAGTAGGTGGGTGGTATATCAATGGACTACAACAGCGATGTCATGGACTTCAGGTCTATATGACATGAGGATAAATAATCAAATGGTGGTTAGGAAAAGATGGATGCAACTGTCGGGCACACAATAGCAGTTATAATGGCTATGGATGTAACAGTTATTGCATTTATTTTGTAAAAAAAAGGAGAAACCCTCCAATTTAGCCTCAGAAACTGTAAATGTTTATCACTTTAGTTCTTGATCGTGCAAAGTCTCATCAAATTTAATCATTTTCTACCAACATTAAGCACTACAGTACATATGTTTGATAGAATCAGTGACTAAAGTGAGACTTATGTTAAGTAGGAAGAAACCTGCGCTTATAACCTCAGGGACTAAAATAGGGATTTACCCTAAAAGTAAACATACTAGTGAAACAGAAGGAACAATTCCATTTGATTGTATCAGTGAGACAGGTGTCATAAATAGTCAAGCACATAATAGCACATTAAAATGATGTCTATAAAGGAAGGCAGATTATGAATACTATATCTAACAGAAGCAATTCATAAGTACTTTGCATATGCCAGGCGTCCTTTCTCATTAACTGGAGGTGGAGTAATAAGCACAATTTTCATAGTTGGTGAGCATTCCTGAAACAAATTATTACACTCACATCAACAACGTAATATAATTAGCACTTGGGAGGAAAATGGGAAGCTTCTACAGAACTTGTTTGGACTCATGAATATGCCAAAATACCCCATAAGCTCTGTAGTTTATTTCAATAACTTTCATGGAAAAATTTAAGACATAAGCTTGCATGTGAACATAGCTTGCTGAACAACTTCTCGATTAAGTTTTTTATCCAAACTTACGCTTGATGTATAAGAGTAAATGTGCTGATATGCCGAGCCTTTTTACCAATACAAAGTACTAAAACAACCAACACTAAGATACTCAATGAAAAAAATAACAAGAAAAACAACAACAAAGCTAGAAGAAATCATGGGCCTTCGAAAGCACAAGACAGTAAATCATCAGAATCATTCGATGAATTCAATGCTTAAATGAAATCAGAATTTTGCAGATAATGCACATAAAAATTAGAGTTAAAATGTTGGACGGGTAATTCAGAATCTGATCAAATTTAAATCTAAAAGTATTGAACAACAAAATGTAACCTTTAAGTGTCGAACAAATTTTCTAAGGTTCTCTTTGAATTCTTCATAAGGTACATGTTGCCTTTCACTGGTTCTTCCTATCAAAGCTGCATCATTAGCACCAAAAAAAATTGTGGTAGCAATAGGTGGTGTAGTTGAGTCCTGGAAATGAAGCCATCCAAACAACTAAAAACTCACAAGATTAATAAAATAATTTGCCAAAAATAAACAAAGGCCTTATTTTTAGGCAATGGAAGACTCTTTTTTCGGAATGGGGCAGGGGAGACTCCTTTTTTGTGTTCCAAAACTGTAATGCAAGTCTATGAGAAGTTCAGTCCAACCAAAAATCAGTTTTCTAGTCTGGTCCATCACCCTAAATGCTCAAACAAACTAATTTTCAGTTACAAATTTCAAGATATCAGTTAGTTCATATGCAAAACTTTGTTACCTAACATTCTTCAAGCTTTTGCACTCAATTATGTTTTACATATCTCATAACTTTAGGTATTTTCAATTAATGTCCTTATAAATATTTTCGTCTCATTGAGTATCTTTTTTTTTGTCTAAATATACTTGCTGTTTGATTTTGGTGTCCCTCCTCCTTCAATGTTGACGAACAAATTTGAGCAAATTAGAAAGGAAAGAAGCGAGTTGACTTGACCCACAGATTGAAGACAGGAAGACAAAAGTAATAGTAAAGTAATCTCGTTGATGGCAAAATCAGACAGTAGAGTATTTAGACAAAAATAAAAAAGAAATTGAGTACTCAATGTAACGAATTTTTTTAACACACTCAATAGAAAATACTAAAATTTATGAGGTATTTAAAATTTAATTCAACAAATTCTATTTTAAAAAGTAAGTATTTGATCTCTTCATGTTATACACAATCCTTTTTTTTTTCCTTTGAATCGATGTGCTATACACAGGCCTATATACCGCTAGCATGTTTTACCCACAGTAGAGTTACTCAACTAGTTCCAGAGCACTAGGAGATTTCTCAAGGAAGGTTGTGTATCAAATGGGGGAAAGTGACAGGAGAATTTTCAAATCCACAGCCATGAGAAAGGTAAGAGTTCATCCTTAGTCACTCACTTGTCAACCCAGATTGGCTTTAAGTTACACAAACCTAGTGTAACGTGAATGAGACATAATTTTAAATACTATTTAGTTATATTCATCATCAAATATATAAAAAAAAGATCTAATATGAGGTTAAAAAGGGGCAAATGTGCAGACACCAACAGGAAGAAACATGATTTAGGTGAGAATAAGGTACCAGAGGGAAGAGGTGGTGCAGTAAGAACATAGCCCACCTAGTGTTGTATCCACCATAACCTCGAACAAGTACATCAGCCTGAAAATGCAAGCCATTAACTGTGAAATATATTGATAATTTAAGAAAGGGGATCTGACGGAAGAGTGTTTGGTTGAGAACAAATCTTACCCTACGGGAATATGCATTGGCAAGCGAAACACCCCATCCATTCTCTCTGATGGATTGCTCCGTTATGGAATCTCCAAACAACACTATCTTTGGCCTCACCATCGTCTTCACACGCGCCCACGCGATTCTATGTTGCCTTCACCGTTCTTCCACACCCTTCAACATTAAGACCATCTCTCTGCATTAAACTATGCCTTTCAAGATGAAAAATATGTCAGCTATTCTTTAATTATTCATATTTCCTATTTTTAGTTATAAAATACTGAAAAAATGCAAGAATGCTTAGATTTCAAAATTTGGAACTCTCTAATATTTTTTAAAATATTAATAAAAAAATTATATGTGTTTATAATAAACTACTTATTTATGTAAGATATTAATAATAAAATTTAACTTATGAGTGTGTTAAAAGATCAGAGTATTGTATTAAAGCTTTTTCTTAAACAAAGAGAAATTTATATACTTTAAAAATGAATTTAATTAAATATTTTAAATGATAATTGATTCTCTTACTTTTGATAATATAAAAATTCATTCAGAAAAGTTTAATTGGTTGTTGAAAGCAATAATTGATTATATGTGTGTATTGTACTCTAAATATGAGTTGAGATAATTGAGTATATACAAATGTTTGGCAATATTTTATGATGTTGATTATATTTTAATTTTTTTTTGTTGAGTTAAAAAACATTTTAAAAACATTCTGAATCAAGTACAAGATAAAGTATGCATGTACCCAAAACAATAAAACCTCACTGATTAAGTTGTATATCATCAAAACATTCGCTTATTGATAGTTTAAAATGGTTAGAAAGTGTTGTTGTTATTTGGAATTTAACAAAAATAAGACAGAAAGGAAAAAAAATGACAACATTCGTAGGATAAAATGGGCCGACAATAAAAGTTGAGAATAAAATACAGTTATATTAGACATAATTGCATTCTTTCAAACAAAAGCATACATGACTAAACTTAATATAACCAAATTTATCAAGTTTAAGTTTATTTTTCTTAGAAATCTACATCTAGACCCGCTCACTTAGACCCACTTGACTTAAATAGCTAATTAGTTAGACAAATATACTTCGGTACCTACCTTAAAATAAGTTAAGAAGAAGATTTAAAAAAAAAATATATGATTTCATACTAATACAGAAATCAATCATGAAAATCATGCTAGTGCTAGTGTGGTTGTTGGCTACCTACCCTATTTGTTTATGATATGGGTCTCTAGAGAAAGACGAGGGTATAATAATTCATTTTTATAAATAGGTTGATTAACATCATATTATATATTATTAGTATTTATCATACTTAACCACCACACATTGAGTATTAACTTGAACGTCAGATGACCTTTCACAAGTACTTTTCACTCTCCAAAACGAAAATTGACAATTGAGTGATTATGACGATTGATACATAGAAGACCAAAGACTAACATTTGTCATCGAGGTGTATGTGGATACGTTAAGAATTTTCAGGTTGTTTCAATGAGTGGTGGTGCACCTACAAAAGATTCTCTGACGTTTAAGTCAATAAGAATATAGATGATTTTGTGTATAAGTCAATGAATAATAGGATAGATGTACTTCTAGAGAGAATTGAGGTATTTATAAACTCATGGACTTAAGTAAATGCACAAATAAAGTTACTACTTTGTAGTAACCATTTAGGTCATGTTCTTCTTTACTTACATGTATCATATTATTAAGATAATTTGATAATTACTTGGTAGTTAAGACCAAGCATTGAACAACGTGGATAATTACTGATGAATTATAAGGTGAATTGTCATAACTGTTTTTAACTATTTTCGTTCACTAATACATAATATACTATACATTTCTATTATTTAGTACGGGATAATACACATATAAAAACAATTTCTTAATATTATTAATTATAAACAATGGTTCCTCTAATAATCCATATGTCTAAAAACAAATCCATATACTAATCTCCTAATTTCAATAAAAAATATGATTAACGAAGCTAAAAAAAAGGAGTGAATTTTAAGTGTATAATTTAAATAAATGATTTTGACTAGATAAACTATATAATATAATTTAAATGGATGGTGAAGAAAAGAAATATTTGAGGTTAATATCTCTTATTGTCTTTTATGAACCAAATTAATCAAGTCACTTACAAGGACTCTTCCACCGAAATTGATGTTAGAAAAAAATAGTGAAATAAATGAGAATTAGAATGTGTTACCTTGTGTTTTGTTAAATTAAACCTACTTATATAGACTCCCTTGTATAGAATGATGCATGCAGTGTGATGCTCTGTTCATAATGTTTCTACATCCAATATCTTTATCTGTGGGTGCTACTTCCTAACCTTTTAGGGTCACTATCCAGTGTTTGGTAGATGCACTTTGGTCAACATATTTGCTTTATTAGGTTGTCTTCAATAAAATAAAACCTATGTTACTTCACTTCTATAAACCACTTACCAAAATGAACTAGCAATTCTGATAAGCCAATATACAATATCAACATGAGTCAAATTTATATAAAAAAACTATAAATCACTTTTTCATTTCTACTTAATTTAGAAGTTATACTCTCATTTATACTCATAACCCTTTTGTTCATAATCTTCTGAAAAACAAAGAAAAATACTGCTTAAATCTGAAAAACAAAGAAAACTACTGCTTAAAACGTGTTAGAAGTTCTAATGTTCAATAGGCAAATTTCCCACTACATTGTAAGAAAATAAACACTCGTGTTCTCTTTGCATCATAGGTATCACTTTCTAGAGTTTCCCATGGTCTCTTCGTTCCGAGCAATGATACCATTACAACTTGATAGAACACAGTTTCAGTATCTTGGATAATAGTGGTGGTAGTGCGTATCAAAGACAGTGCAACGAGAGTTAGATTTCCACTAAGCTATGTTCCATATCATGGATCATGCCATGCGTCCTAAAGAGCGCCACCATCTCTCGTCTCCTTCCAGGAAAGCACATCTTTTACAAAGTAGACAGTCATAGTGATCATAATTCACTGTCAGACAGCATTAAAGAATCAGAAGCTATTGTATGATTAGGAACCGTATTCCCATGATTCTAAATGTAAGTAGTAGTTAGGTTCTATTTACTGTTTCTCTTAAATTGAAAAACATGACTGTCCCATAAAATTGGTTAAGACTTTAAACTTATACGGACACGGACATGAAGATACCTTAGAATTGTACTAGATTGTTAGAAATCTAATAAATACTTTTTGAATGTAACACTTCACAAATACGTGTCTTACAAGTGTCATACGAGTGTTGGTGTCCGATACGAGTATCCGACACCGACACGTTATTTAAGAAGAGTGTCCGAGCTTCATGAAGCTTTAAACATGGTAGTCATTAATCAATATCATAAAATCCATCTATGAAATATCTACTTTGCTGATGATCACTGTCTGTCCAACATGTTGAATATGGAAAGACAAGTGAAAGATAAAATCACTTGATGAGATACTCACCAACCCAAAGCCAGTAGATTTGTAATGACTAATGAACCTACCCCATTACTCCTTTAGCCATTACGTTCATTAGCCTCACGTGGCCATAACAACTGCAAATATAGTTATCCATGATTACTTACTGATATCTTTAACATATGGTTCAACATGTGGGCGCAGAGATAACGTACTCTGGCCACTACTAGAAAGCAGAACTAGGTGCAAGTCTGTCTACAGCTTTGAAATGACTGCCTGGTGCTGATGACGAGAAGGGCTTAACTTGAGGATGAGTTGGGTGACAAATGTAGGACCAGAGCTTCACTTTGATTACAATTTGAAACAAATGCTGTCTGCACACGTTTTCCAACCAGGAAAAAAGCAAACTCTATCAAAAGCACGTCTAACATATCATTGTCCTGTGCATGCTTTCATTGCCACTATTTGTTGAAATCAGCACTTCTTCAGATGAGCTTTACTTAGCATACATATTATCTAGACATCAAAATCACTATATTTATTTTCAAAGTAAGCTACGATGAAAACAATTACTAAAAGCGTGTTTGAAATCATGCACCAAGAATTCCCTACATGAACCAGCCTTTTACCAGTGTTAAACAGAATAAAAGCAAGTTGTTTGAAGGCCACAATCAAATGTTCTCAGCAATTTGGCTTTATAGTCTTACAAATATTCAATTATAAAGTTGATTTATACACTTAACACCTTTTTTAGTCTCTAAAATTGTTTTTCATATTAAGCCCTACCTTAAAAAGAACCACACTTCATTTTTTCTCTGCGTACATTTTGGTATACGCCTACACATGACTATTTTTCATTTTGGTCCCTACAAGAAAAATACTCTTAACTCACTCATAACTTTAGTAAACAAAAAATGGTGTCAAGTAGAACCAAATTTATAATTAAACTGCTAACATATATTACAGAACATATGCGGTAAATTTGGCAACGAAGAAGGTTGAAGGCAAGGTCTATTATATTCACTGCGAATTAACTATACATTCATACGATGGTTTATTTAGCAGCAAATAGTAAGATAAATATTCATCAGATCTTTGTTTCAAAATCCCCTCGTTGTTTTTCTTCCTTTGCAGTTTACATATACACTACACATAAATAAACCTAAAGTTAGATTCAACATCATCTATCCATCAACTTGAAAATACCACTGCTCATTCTGTATTAAGGTATAATGAAGTCAATATGGTTAAAGATTGAAAGGAAGAAGTGTCAAAGATAAACATCTATACAATAACTTGTATTACATAAATCAAGCTCATGACCTAGAGCACTACTGAACACTATTTTCGAAGAACCTAATACCCAATTAGCTTTGAAGGTGAACCATTGGAATATTGTCCAAGAAACGACGGCTGTGAACTAGTACTTTTGTTGAACTTGATCTCCTTCATGATCGTGAATGATCCTAGGCGGCTTTCCCCTCTCAATTGAGTTACTCGAGGGCATTGAATCCTATGAGATATTTGCATAAGCAGGAATAGTATGTCCACATGATGTTGGAGTTGAATTCCTTGATTTCTGACTGAGGATCTCCCCACGACTCCTTGTAATAGTTTCGTCAAGAATTTCCCCACTACTAGTATTGAATGTTGCTGTCTGACTACCTGAACCCTGTGAGGTGTATAAGCATCAATCTACGAACAAGATCTTCGACAGATATATATGTAATATAATGTTGGTAGCAACTAGTTCAAGAAAGACTTCTTATGCATCCTCAATTATAAAAGCAACTAATTCAAGAAAGACTTCTTATGCTAGTTTGATAATGGTTCAAACTACCTACTTCGAATGACAAGTTGAAACTGACAACAGGTGCTTCCTCATATGCTGCAGCATCCAACTCTTGAAGATGGGCTCCTTTAAAAAACTTGGGAAGGAAATATTGACGTACTGGGATAAGAAGCATGATTAACAGTGGGAAAAGGACCCCGGCAATTGGTATCCAGGTTAGACCAAAGCAGAGAAGCAAGTAAGCTATCTGGAATGATGTAAACATGGCAACCGTTTTGAAAGGCACGGTCTCTATAAGGGCCGCATGGTGTTTCTCCAGCACTCTTGTAAAGAGAAAAGAAAATGGAATCATCATCTTCAACATTATAAAATGTAATGATAATGCTAAAGATGGAAATTCATGAAATGCAAACAAATGTTAATTTTAACATGGATATATGTTGTGGGAGTCCAGGAATCATCACAATCCCAAGAGATTAAATAACTTCTAGCAATATTTGAGTAAAAATAAATGAACAAATAAACTGGTAGTGAAATTCTAGAAAATCAAAGAATTTATGCTTCTTACGGACTAAAAGTAGGAAGTTGATGCAGGATGAAAATTTTGACACTATTGATATCCATGAATCCTAGGACCATGAAAATGATAAAATTGACTATGAGCATGGATATACTTGTATCTTCGACTTGGAGCAGTGAAAAGATATAATATTCTCTCCCAAAACTGATTTCCGGGCAAGCTTTCAATTGCCATGAAAGCAAAGTAACCCCAAAGCACTGAAGTTGGTATCTTCTTCAAAAGAGGCATAGCAGCAACACAAAGTGTAACCATTAATGCCTGCAGCAGATTGCTGAGGCGCTGTTCTTTAACTTCAACTGGTAAAAGGTCATCAATATCTTTATCCACATCGAAAACAATCTCATCAACAGGGGTGTCAATGTATCCATGACTTTGAGCCAGTTGGATGGTGGATTCCTTCATCTCCTTTAGCCCCTGCTTGGTAACAGAATATTGGATAAAGGTGAGAAAGATCATAAATTTCGAATCGTTAGGAACTGATAGGATTATATTTACCAAGGCAGGTGGTATTTGGTGGGCTAACGGAGTCTGCATTTGATCATATGCTTCTTGCATACTTCGGTATAGCTGATTCAGGTTCATATTTTTCTGCATGCTTTTCCGTGCGGCAGATACAATTTTGTTACGCAAGAGCTGTTCCAAACAAAACAAGTATCAATGATTGTCAAATAGCTTAGCTACAAAGAAGCAAAAGTTGGCAACATGGACTATACAAGTTTGTCTGTACACAGAAAAATTAGTGAGACAATGACAGACAACATACTACAAGAGGAGGTAATGAAAGGGTAACATAGTTTTAGTTTCAGAATGAAACTGATAGATAGTTTTCACTAGAAACATGCATTAGATAGTATCCAAAACAGTTATTAACAATAACTATGAAGTAATGAACTGGTTAGATTCTGGTGACTCTGCCAGAAAAAAACTATTTGTCCACCAAAATAAATGAAGAAGTTTGCAGGAAAAAAAGATTCACAATTAACAGTTGAGCTATGTAATTATCTAAGGTAAGAAAATTATATTACCTGATGTTTTAGGGTAGCTAAGCTTTTAGTATGCATTGGAGATTGAGGAATCACACCGTTGGATGGAGGGATTCCAATAAGCCCACACAAAATGGTCTGGCAAACAACTTAAATAAGATTTTAAAAGGAAACTATCTGCTATATGTCTACACAAGGCCTTCATTTGCCATTCATGAATACCGCAAATGAATTTCAGAAGTATTTCAGAGAAATAACATACCAAGAAGCCCAAGAGGAGAAGGTCATAATGATATGATGAGGGTTTTCTTAGATTGAACTCCTTTTGCTGGGCAAGCTGTGATGCAACACTGTGATCAAAGTAATAAAGCACAGCAATCATAGTCGCTGGTATAAAAGCTCCAATAATATAGATGAGAGGCACATTCAACATTTCCTGCTAGTAAAAGGAAAAATGAGCAAAGAACTACACATTTCAAGGGAAAAATATAGAATTCAGCTTTCCCAAAAGTGACATTGTCTATCGTTTACAGTGAGAATATTATCCATATTAAATAATCAGAGACCTTAATTACTGTCCAATTTGTGTATGCACCGGGAGACCATGGATTTGGACTGAAAAGTCGCCTAGGGATTCCCCTTGGAACCTTATTTGTTGGTATATAAGACACAGCAGTCCACACCAGAATCATTAGTGGAACTCCATAATCAGCTATAAATCCCCGCAACCAACCTATAACACAATCTTATTTATTAGAAAGTAACTTGTAGCAAAAACTAATCAGCAGAATGCATGAAGGAAATTTTGAATCAATAGACCGAAGAGATAGCCCAGAGAACAGAATAGTAGCAAATCACAATCAAATTTGTAGTGTATCTTGCAAAGCATTAAATTCCCTACTGAATCTTTTCATCAGGATTCAGAGTATAACCACTACCTGCTCCGTATCGCCAGGATCTAGCCTTACGGCTTCTTAGTGCAGTAAACAGAAGGCCAAATGACAAAACCAAAGCAAACATTCCATTGCCAAACAGCCAAGAAGATTGGAGTGCAGTCTGATTGGTACCTTCTCTCTGGGACTGGGGCACACCGAACTCTTCCACGAGTCCCTTTTAAGAAGGAGATTACTGACTTTATTACTAAACAGGAGTTTTAATTTTGGTAATTGTAAATAAAGGACACCTGTATATGATCCAAATATCCAATTTTCATATTACTTGACAAAAATTGCTCATGGTTGGAATATGTATACTCACCCTTATAGCCTGCTGCATGAAGAGCATTGCAATCAGCAGACCAAATAGTTCACCTGCAAGGCGCGTGAATCTGTTGATTATGGAGCATGCCCCAAGAATGGCCAGCAAGAAGAGCAACGCAGCAGTCCAAACACACACCCTAAAAATCAAAAGGTGAAGAATTTATTTTTCAAATCAACAGCAATTTCCTTTCAATAAATAACTCACCACTCAAGGAAATCAAGAGGTACCATCCAGTCCAAGGAAGGAATAGTTTGTGTCCCAAATCCTTTCTATCCTTTGCAAAGTCATACAAAAATGTATACATCAGAACTGTTGGCTCGGCTACACCAAGAATGAGGAGGGGCTGCCCTCCTAAGATTGAATGGATAATGCCACAGAGTGCTGTTGATGCAAGGGTCTGCACTGCAGTTAGAGTTCCATCTATAGAATATAATCAATGAAACATTTCTCAGAAACAGGGACACCAAAATTCCAAAAAGGACACTGAACCACAAAAGTATTATTGTACCTGTATTTCTCTCCAGTTGCTCCCCAAAAGAGATAACTGGAATTGCTGAAGCGAAAAATATATATGTAGTTGGGGCAAGGATCCTATATCAAACAACATCAAAATTAAATGTTTAACAAATCTTCTAAGTTTCATGAGGCAAACTGTAATTGGCTGTTCCATTTGCATTGGTTATGTGTTATTTATTTTTTCTCATCTGGGTGGTTTTTGGTTTCAAACTTGATGCAGCTAGGCATGTTAAATAATGTTCTACACAATTAAACACTTACAGAAAAAGAAAGTAGGAAGGTAAATGAAAAAAGAAAACTCACAATTTAAAATTAATTTACAAATAAACTAATTTTAGTTTATAAAAAAGGTTTATTTCATTTTTCCTTCCTATTATCTTCTGCTACCAGTATTTATGGAAAATTTTATCCATAATTAGACTGAAATATCAGAATCTACAAATTTATACCACGAACCTGATGCCTGCTTGGAATCCACTAGTCCAATCTTGTTTGTAGCACACAAGTCTTCCCTTGAGGTCATTCTTGATCCCGCGTAACGGAACAAATGTTTCTTCCATGAAGGTATTGGAAGGTGAGGAGATGAGTTTTAGTTTGTAGGAAATAAGCAGAAGATTTTAGTGGAAGATAGTGAATCACTTCAAGGGACTCTAGAGGCAAATGATGATTAAAGTTGCTTAGTAGAAGTGTCTATAACCAAACTTTGAGCAGGGAGATGGAAAACTTACATATCTAAATCTTCCTACATAGGAAAGCAAGAAAAAAAATGGATGTTCATCTGTAGCATGTAGTAGCACACCAGGCCAGAAAACGAATAAACGAATCCAGATGATGAATTCTCATTTGCAATGACAATGAAAATGTTTTGGATAAATTGCTATGAGTGACCAAAGAATGAGTTATGTTAGTAAATGAATAAAAAACACTTGGGTAAGTTGAATTCGAGAGTAACAGAAAAGTGAACATTCTCCATAAGCTGAATATGAAGGGTAGAGTTCAACCACGATGGGGTCAATAACCAAAATACTATCTTACCACACGAGCCTTCCATGTAATCGTCATTCTGAAAGCAAAGGTTAAACAGAAGTTCACATCAGTCACATTCAAACTGAAATTGAGGGCTACCCTTGGAGAACAATCCAAAGAAATTAACGGAAGCCCATCATTACAAGTTGCACTGGTTACAGCTCAGGTACGCCTGAGAGAATGGACATGACAGAACACAAACAGAGTTGTCGAGTATGAAAAGCTAGACCCAGATGGGTTTGTCTGGCGAGATTAACGAGATTCCATGACTGAGACCATGATGGGAAATAATGGTTTAGAAGACTTGTGACAAATTGGATATTAAATGAAAGAGAAATTGTACGTTCATCAAATATAAAAATTACTTTTTTTCTTTTCACAAGAAAGAAGATTGCGGTTACATTAAAGTGATGGTAGCAATGAAGAAGTGAAAAGGGCAAGGTAACTTAAGGTTATAACTGAAGCACTTCAGCAAAAAAGAAGCTACAGTTTCCGAGGCACAAACCGAGCAATGCATGAGAAACAAGGAAGCAAAGAAACGGTCAGTGAAGTTGGGAGATTTTTGTGTGACATGTGAGACTGTGTGTGAAGCGATCTCATGCATATATAGTTCTCATTCCGGAATGAAAATTGCAGTGGAAGGAGCAGTAGCACGAATCAAAACCCGTAAATGGAAGGGTGATGCAAACACATGAAGAAGATATTTTAATATTTGCCGCATTCATTTTTCGACCTACTCTTACACTTTACAGTGGTGGAATATTAATTTCCAAAAACTTGCTCAAACTAAGTAATAAAAAAATTTCAATGCAACAGCAATGTAAGAACCGATTTTTGGCCATCTTTCTTCAATGGTAAACTAAATCAATAACTGTTCTTACCTAATTACAACTGTAGTTGGAAATGTTCCAATATGAGTTAGAATGAGTTATTTGTATAGATTCAAAATCCAGTTAATGCTAACACTGTAAGAAAATTAAGAGTTTATATAACACAATCCAATGAATTGTGTATGAATAACAACGTAAATCAGTTTATATTGCAACCACGACACTGTTTTCATAAATTGAAAATCATAAAATTAGTAATATTGTGATGTTCCAAAATTGAAATTACAGAAGTAAGCATATATAGAAGGATGAGATCCTGAGATGTTATTGGCACCAAAATTAGGTAATCTGTACGAAAGCAGGGTTTGGAAAAGGAAAGCCCAAATCCGAATATCCGATACGTATCTGTGGAACGCACATCGCATTATAATGTGTTACTCTGCCAAACACTTTTTTTTTTTTATTTCATTAAAATAATCGTTACTCTTAAAGCAATTCCCAGTCACTAGCCACTACTCACTTAAACACCATTAACTTACACTTAGTTTTATGTTTAAGGAATATTTTCATTTTTTCATTTTTTTATCTTTTTATTTTATATTATTAGCTAAAAAAATGCAACCCATTAGGTATTCCGTACTGTGTCAATGGGTGGTTGAATCTAAGAGACAAATCTCTGAATTAAGATTAAATACTTTATATTAAAAAATGTGTACGTCTAATATTTCATTTCAAACATAATATCTTTACTTTTTCTTCTTTTCCTTCCTTTTAAGATCTTCAACTTAAGTCTTAGAGAGTTAATTTTATCATATATAAATATTTACAACTTTGGAAAGCATTAGTTTCTATAAAAAATATATAATACAGTGAATAACTAAATTCTGGTGACAATATCTTTGATTCCTGTATTCTCCAATCCCATCAAATGTGGAGGTATGGGATTCAATTCCCCTCTTTTGCCTAAATTTCAAAATCATAAAGGTTCTTCAATCAACTATGATTTCAATATAAAAATAGAAAACTGGATCTCCATGTAATCCTGTAATTGAGATCTATGCTAATTTGACTTCTGATTATGAACATCTTCCAAAAGTGACTTTTGAAAATAATATAAATTAGGTTACAATGAGCACAAGTACCTAATACACTCATACCCAAAATAGTTACAATAATTTATTCAAGTTTTTTAATAATTTTGTTGATCTTGTTCGTAGTATAAAGAATATATCATTAGTGGATGCGCAAATGGTAGTGCAACACATCAAGGACAACTTTACTAAATAGTGCAATTTTTAACAAATTTACTATAATAAATAATTTTAAACTGTTTATATAAGCAGAAAAGTGGTGTGTTTGGAAAGAAGATTTAAAAATGAAGAAATCGTACATCCAAACATATTTTGGTTCTGTTGGAATTCAATGTGTTCTGACACTTTTTAATTTTTTTTTAAAGAAGTCACACTTAGATGTACAATTTAAATTTATTTTAATTTTTATACTTTTTTATATTAAAGACGTGATAAAAAAAAAAATTGGAAGTCATGCATTTCAACGTGACTTATAGTTTTTTTTTTTTAAGTTATACTCATTGTTTGGTGGAAGTCATGTATTTCTTACTTTAATTCTTATTGTTTTTTGTTTTTGTTTTTTTTAAAGGTATGTTTCCATTGTAATGAATATATTATTTTTTTTAAATTGTGATTAGGGAAACAATGTCTTCATTTTAGGATTTTTTTAATTTTTGGAAAATCATACAATGAAGCAAATTTTAGATTTTGTTTTTATAAATTGTTTTGTATTTGATGTTTATATTTTTAACGTAAATGTTTTATATTTTTTTTTAAAAAATATATATTAATTTTAATTTTAACAAACAAAGAATTTTCAATTTTCTTAGCATCATCTCTCACAAATAAATACTTTACTTTACTACCTTAAATAGAATTATTTAATATTAATTATCACTTTATTAAAATAGTGGTAAAAACAATTATTTATTTTTTACAATCTTACTATTTCAAATTTTACAAATTACATTAAATATAAATACTATTTTAAAATTAAAATTAATATATTCATTTAAAAAAAATTATAAAATAAATGATAAAACATTTACATTAAAAGAATAATCATTAAATAAAAAATTAAAAAAATATATAAAATAATTGCTAAAAAATATCTAAAATGTGATTACAACAATGGAAAAATATTCAATGAAAGAATATTTTCTATTTTAAATAAAAATGTCTAATAATAAATTCTTGTGAATGGACACAACTTTAAAAAAAATTAAAAAAAAAAACTAAAATCGTGATGAAACCCACAATTAAAAATATAACAAAATTCAATAAATTGGTTTCAGTGGGCATGGTTTAAATAAATTTAATGTCTTGCTAAAATATAAGATTTACAACAACAAAAAATTTAAAAACACGTCTTTAATATAAAAAACAAAAGAAAATTAATTAAAGTCATGCATACAACTTTTTTTAAATATTGTAAAAAACTTGTTTAATTGCACGGCTTAAGTATTGAAAATTTTATGGACTAAAATCGTTTTTAAAAAGCTCGGTTTTTTTCATTTCAAAACTATCTTCTCAGACAATATTTATCCATTCATATAAAAATGTTTAAATTTTGCCTTTTTCAATAAATTTGTAGAAAATTCACTATGTTTTGTTTAAATGATTGTGGAAGTAGAAAGAAAAGAAAATGATTGAAAAGTTAAGTTATTTGGATGTAGAAAGAAGAAAAGTTATATTTTGAGAATGTGGAGAGTTGTATAGAACCATCTAATGGACAGTTTTAACAAATAAAATATAATAAAAGTTAAATTTATAATTAAATTATGTAAAATATTATTAAAATAATGAAATTGTTGTAGATTTCATTAATAAATATACAGCAAAGAGGTTGTGTTGGAGATCCCACACTATTACATATATTATAAAGTATGACATCTCATAATTTATAAGTGAGTGTAAACATAAGATTAAAATTTAAGATTTTAAATTAATAAAGTTGAATTAGACTTAAAAATTCACCACTTAATAGTTATAAAAAGTTATAGGATGACTATAAAAAAAAAATCAACTGATAAGAGAATAAATTTAAGTAAAATGTTGGTAGATGATGTGATTGAGATGTAAAAAAAAATCTATAATTAATTAATTTACCAAAATAGTTATGAAAGATTTAAATTAAAATAAAGGTAAAAAATATTATATAAATGTTTTCCATTTATTTATATATTTGTGCTAGAAATTTATAATTAAAGAAAAAAATTATTATTTAGAACTAATATTATGACGTAAAGATACAAATAAAAGAGTATATTTTAATATTTAATTTTAAAAAGTTGTTTGTTTTTATAAAAAAAAAGTAATTTGTATATTAGTTTATAATTAAAATTTTATATTTTAACATTGAATTATACAAAAGACTTCGTCTGATGGAATATAAATTATTTTAAGAAATTATTTTAGCATTTAAATCATAAATGTAGCTTCCTTGTTGATTTTAATTTTTTTAGACATAAATTTTAATTTTTTTCATTCCAAAGCATAGTATGACACATTTTCTAACCCATTCCTATTTCCATAACCAATTACAAAGAGATAAATGAATAAAAAAACAAAATAGTCATTCATAAACTTTTTCAAAAATTTATTTAAAGTATAATTGTATATGATAGAATTTCTAAAATCAATTATCATATTTTCATAGTCGATTATGAAGAGATAAATATTTCCATAATCAATCATTAATCGATCATGAAGTGATAAATGCACCCCAAACACACTTCTCCCTCATCATTTTTTTCAAAAAATCATTCACGCGTGTAAGACACATCCTACCAAATGTGAACATTAGAGGTACTTTCTTAATTCCCAAATTTACGTGAAGAGGACATTTGCCCAACCAAACATACCAACCAAACATAAGTTTAGTGAAACATGGGACTCATCAATAATGTTAACCGTGTTTTCTTCCTGCTATTTATCACAAGTTGTTTTTTTCAAATATAATTTAAATTTCAAGTGATATACTTATTTTTTATTAAAATAAAACAACCGTGGAGAAACTGGTTCAACTTCTGCATAAAATATGCAGATTAAATTATTAATGGTGTCAATTGCGAAATATTATCATTGTTGGTGTATTATAATATTCAGGTTTGGCTAACAAATTTTAATTACAAATATTTTTTAAAACAGTTGGAGTAAAGTGATAAGTAGTGTTAAATATATAGAGAATAATAATAAAATGAAAAATTAAAAAAGTCATTAAAATTCAATTTTATAAAAAAAAAAAAAAACTCTAGCCCATATAATCTCTTGTTTATACGATTAATTGTTGGTTTAAAAAATTGTCCTTAAAAAATATTTTGGTGTTAATAATCAACAAATATTAGTTAAGACTCCCCGACAATTTGTAAACCGCTTCAACTATTTTCATTCCTAAATTTAGGTTTTATTTTCATTATTGTTTGTAAAATTCAACGGGTTCTCCTATTTTCATATTACTTTATTGGTTTTCAACATTAATTTTTATCTATAACTTTTTTGAATTGGATAATTGGAGATTTTGTCATGGATATCTATCTTTTATGTAACGTTTTATCTCATCCGTAACTTTTTTATTTTGGGTAAGTTTTGAATTGTGTTATATGTAATATATTTTTTAAGTTATATGCTTTTACATAAATGTATTCATTAGGTTTTGTGTGTTTTATTTGAATACATTCATCCTAAGATCTTGAATATAAATGCATTATTTAGGTTATTTGTTTTTATTTTGATTTGATGATATGGTTTTTTAATTTTAATAAATATACATATACACCACATGATGAAAGAGGTACCAAAGAATTCATCTGTCTTAACTGGCTATCAACGAGCTATATTATATATTGTTAGGATTGTGTTTGGTGGTTAAGTACGAAGTTAAATTTATTTAATATTCATGTTTACTTTGTGTAATAAGATATTGAATTTTGTACTTGTAGGATTGTGGGAAGTAAAGTTAGTGTCCTACATATGGAAGTTAAAATAAATTTGGGATTTATGTAGACAAATTGAAAATGTGTTGTAGAAATCTAACTTATTGTTGCAACATTAGTTAAAATATAATAGATAAGAAATTAATATATTTTTTTATAGACAGGTGACATAAAGTGACCAGCATCTTTCATATGTATATTGATGAGGTGACTACCACACTAAATTATATGTTTACAGTCATTCGCATCCCTATAGTATGACAGTTTTACATATATGTGACTCTAAACACGTAACAACTACAACAATATTAGTGAATTTATTTGGCATGAAAATGATTATACCTCAACAAAGATAAAATAATGTTATGGTAAACATAGTAAAATCAATTGGTTGCATCAAGTTTTCAAGGAGTTATGTGCTTATCATAGATAGACACATGTTGTTGGGATTTATTTGTTGTATCCCATGGAATGCACTATATTTGCAAATAAGAATGTGACATCATCGAATGTATTGTACACTGACTTTTTAATGACCTTCTTATGTGTGGAGGTTATGCATAGAGAGCAATCATACTAGCTCACATGTACAAGTTAGTAATTTTGCACAGACAAAGTAACTAAGAGATTATGTCACACTATACAAATTAGTAATTGAATCATAAAAGAGTACTTATATTTATTTTATGTTATATTATAAATAACTTTGTTTATATTATAATAGATGTAAATATTCAAACATTTTTTTGACATTAATCTTAGGGATTTAAATTTTAGGTTGAGAATCAACCTTATGTGTGGCTACTATGTGGTAGGTTGAACTATATGTAAACTTATAATTATTACACTTAACTTAATTATTTGATCCATAGTATTATTAGACTTGATTATAATAACCTTTATTTAATTTATTTTGTTGACTCACAATTCTTTATATCATGAATTTCATTTCTATTTGTCAACATATCAACTTCATCTTATATTTTACTCTAATATCACCTAGGCCATGTTTGCATTGAGGGGTGCACTATTCACGCGGACAGATGTGAGAGTGCACCCCAAGTTTGTTTCTAGTGATTGGTGAGGGGGGAGGTGTGTGGAAAGGAGAAGATGGAATTTTTTTGGTGCCTCTCATGTATGAAGAGAAAGTGCAATGAGAGAAGAGAAAGCCACATAGACTTTTGAGCATTTACATTTTTACCCTTAATAAGAATAAAAAATACATTTAAATATTTAAATTCTAAAAGTATAAATAATATAATTCAATTATATATTATAATAATCTAGATTTTGATTTATTAATGAAAATACAAAATCCATTTAAATATTTAAATTCTAAAAATATAAATGATAGAATTCCATTTTAATAAAAAAATTTATTTCAAGTAAACTGTAAATATCCAAAAAATATATTAATATATTCATAATAAAAAAAATATTAAATATATTTTTAATAAAAAAATACTTATATGCCTTAAAATATAAATATATTTATAATAAAAAAAGTATTATTAATATTAACAATATAAATATTAAAATAATAAATTGAAAAATAATTTAATTAGAATTAAATTTTAATTTTATTTATTTATTTAAATTCTACATTATTTTATTCTTTTATTTATAGTTAAAATTTTAAATTATTTTAATTAAATAAAATGTGTATAAAGTAATTATCATTTATTTTTATTTTTTTATACACAAGGGTAAATTTGTAATCTTATAATTTATACAATTAAAAATAATTCAAAATATCTTTACAACCATCACATCACTTACATATTTCAATAAACTTTCTTCACACATCCACTCTAACCTACCTCAATCCAAACAACCTCAACTTTCTTCACACTTACACTCCCCCACACCCTCAACTTTCCACTCCCCCACACCCTCTAATCCAAACAAAACCCTAGGGTGTGTTTGGATTAGAGAGTGTGGGGGGAGTGGAAAGTTGAGAGTGAGTGAGAGTGGAAGTGTGAAGAAAGTGTGAAGAAAGTTGAGGTTGTTTGGATTGGGGTACGTTAGAGTGGATGTGTGAGGAAAGTTTATTGAAAATTGTGAGTGATGTGATAGTTGTAAGAATATTATAAATTATTTTGAATAGTAAAGTTTGTGAGATTACAATTTGACCCTTGTATATAAAAAAAAGAATAAATAATGATTAATCCTATTTCATATTTTAGTTCATTATAATTTAAAATTAAAGTATAATTATATTATTTAACATTTTATTAATTAAGAATTATTTTTTATATAAGTTAATTTATTTACATAATTTTAATATTATAAATGATTTTATAAATTATGTTATGTTATATATATATATATATATATAAATATATATAAAATTAATTTTAATAATAATTTTCATTATTATGAATAGAAAAATGAATATATTTTAAAAATAAAATAGAAATTTAGAATATAACATGAATATTAAGTAGGTGTCTAAATATATAATATAAAGTCATTACATGAAGAACATAATAATGTTAATTAGAAAAAGAAAAGACATTCTCAGTAATAACATTTGAATCCTTCTTGTGGAGACCTTCAAACGGTTTTCTAGAAGACATATCTTATTCTGTTGTATGATAATAATTTCATCTTTTTCATCGGCAACGTCTTCAATGCACTATTTGAAAAAATTACAACCTAGAACCATGCCACTTCTAATCTGTTTTGAAGAAAACAATAAAATTGAACAATGAATAAGTTTAAAATAACATTCTTAAGTTTGTTTGAAACCTAATTGAATAAATTTTACCTTGTAGTTGGGACAACCCAAAAAAAATTTCCAGCATTTTTTGTGTGTTGTCGCTATTCTCAAAATAGCAAATTGTCGACAATCACAAATAGGATCAATGAAGGCACTTGTGCTCCCAGTAGCATGGGTAAAAGTACCATGTTTTTGCACACTACAACCAGTACAACTAGATGACGATGTGTTGTGATACGCAGACATTAATGACACTTAACCAATGTTGTCGAAGTAATAAGATGGTAAAAAAGTTGCATTAAAAACAATATGATTATGTAAATGAGTAGCATGAAAAGTAGCATAAAACCTGCATCACCAAGATAGTATTTTCCTACAAAGATTGTGGAAAACTGAGTTAGTATATACTACTACAACCTTTTAATTCTTCTGCACACCCAATCCCCTATAACTAACCTTCTGGAATAACCAAAGGATCGCCTCGTCCCAAAGCATCTTTCAATATCCTTGAATTGAAGGCAGTTCCTTCCCAACCGGCTAACACATATGTGAACTTCATGTCAAAGTCACAGGCTGCAAATATGTTTTGGGTTGGCCAATCTTTTCTCCCTCGAAAACAAGGCGCATAAGCACGTGCAACCTTAGCACGTACATGACTCCCATCTATGGCCCCTAAGCAATCCTAATGTAAACAAAAATTCATAACTTTAATTAAACACAAACTAAAGAAGACATTACACATAATTTCAAGTAATGTTATTATTAACAAACCTTAAAGTAGGGGAAAAATCGACTGTTGTTAAGGATGTGTGGTTCTACAACCGTTCCATTTGGTTGAATTAAGAATTCCCCCTCCAACCTTAAAATTGCACTCAAAACATTATGAAAGTGACGAAAAATTGTTTCTCCAGACCGATGGAAAAAGAATGACACACTTCGATTCTTCACATTATGCCCAATAATGTGCAGAAATTTCGCTACTTGTTCTTCCACGGTTGATCGATATGAATCTTTAACAAGTCCAGTTCCCCGTATTCGTTCACATAATTTAATGAAAGCTTTCGGTCCCATGCGAATAATGTGACGAGATTGTTCAGTGTGAACCAAGTACTCCATCAATTCTTGTCTGCGACGCTCTTTTTGTGGTTGAGACTCACTGATACAGTTGCTTGTAGTAGGCACCGTGCGTAACAATATTTCAATCCAAAAGCAATCATACAAAGAATCATGACTGATGCACCTTCATTATTTATTTTTTATTTGTTCTTCGATTTGTGAAATTAAATTCATGTTCGCCGCAACAAGATCGTCATAAATTGCAATTGTTTCCTCAAAGTGTATATCATCTCTGCCACATCATAATTTCTTTCCGAATTCATACCGAATACGGTTACCGTATCGGTGTAAAAGTACACCAATACAGTTACCCTAAAACGTACTTTTAATTAATTTTAATAAAAAAATTCATAAAAAGTACTTTATCATTCAATAACATAATTTAATCAAACAACAAATAAATATAAACAAACCAAATAATTTATATACAATCTCAAAAAATATTAACTAAACATCAACAAATTTTAATTGTATTATGTAAAAATATTATTTACAAATAAAATATTATTTCTTATAAACAATTTAATTTTGAAACACTAATAACTATCTAAAATTATTATTAAAAATTCATATTTCTTATGTAAAGTTTTTCTGACTTTTTAAATTACTGTAACATTTTTTTATAACATTTAATTTTAACACCAATAATTAATGTAAAATATAAATTAAAAAAAATTAAGTCAAAATCATATTTCTACTCAAAACTTTGACTGTTTTTTTTAATTACTACAACATTTTTATAATTTTTTTAATTATAACATTAATAAATTATGTTAAATCTACAAAAATGAAAACCCTATAAAAATATTTTTAAAATTTTGAATTCCATTCTGGCTAAATTAAATTTTGTAAATCTTTTTTATAAACCATTCATTTTAAATAAATAATTACTTTGTGGGTAAGTTCCCTATCTAGCACCATTTAGACTTTTATTTTCCTAACTAGCACCCTTTTCTTTTTATTTTCCTATCTAGCACCCTTTTGTTTTTATTTTCCTATCTAGCACCCTTTTGTTTTTATTTCCCTATCTAGCATCCTTTTATTTTTTATTTCCCTATCTAGCACCATTTCAAAAATAAATAAATAAATATTTATTTATTTATTTATAATTTTAATTTTGAATGCATTAAAAAATAAATATTTTTAATGTTTAAAATAGTTAGAAATATAATTAATAAATAAAGAAATGATTTTTATAAAATAAAATAAAAAAAATTAAAATATTTAGTTTATTTTTTTTAAGAATGAAGAAAATAAAAAATTAAACCCTACAACAACATAAAAGTTGAATCTATAAACATAAATTACTATTTATTTTTATTATTATTGATGATGTAATCATGTTAATTTCAAATAAAAAAATACATGACATAATTACAAAAAAACCAAAGTCAATTAGTATTAGTTAATAGTGGATACACAAGTAATATTGAAGTGTCTATCCTAAATGCAAAATCCTAAAAAAAAAACTAATGCAAATGTTACACTTAATGCTTAAAAATGAGAAGTAAAAAATGAAAAAAAAAAGTCTAGAAAATAAAAACAGCAACAATAAAAAAAAAGAATGGTAGAAAAAAATAATAACTAAAAACATAAAAGATATAAAATTAAGACAAAACAAATTAAGATAAAGATAAAAGATATAAAAATAAATCCAAACAAGATAAATATAAGAGATATAAGGCGATACTAAATAAGTATATGTTGATCATAAAAATGAAAATAAATGAAAGATGATAATACATTAAATAGTTTGTGCGAAATGAAACATAATTAATGACGAGAAGTGCACACAGTCCAGTAATGTTGGGACATATTCTTTATGTGTGTTTTGGTGTTTGACAATATGAACATTTTTTTCCGATCATGTTGTTCTTTTATGTTTATATCAGTCTTTATTTAACTTTGTTTTTTTATAATTATATCTTGTATTTTTTACTTGAAATTAACATAATTACATCATCAATAATAATAAAAATAAATATTAATTTATGTTTATATATTCAACTTTTATGTTGTTGTAAAGTTTAATTTTTTATTTTATTCATTCTTAAAAAAATAATTTTTTGAACTAAACATTTTAAATTTATTACTTATTTTATTTTGTAAAAACACATTTCTTTATTCATTAATTATATTTCTAACTATTTTAAACATTAAAAATATTTATTTTTTAATGGATTCAAAATTAAAATTATAAAAAAAAATTATTATTTTTTAATTTATTTTTTGAAATGGTACTAGATAGGGAAATAAAAAATAAAAGGGTGCTAGATAGGGAAATAAAAACAAAAGAGTGCTAGATAGGGAAATAAAAACAAAAGGGTGTTAGTTAGGGAAATAAAAGTGTAAATGGTGCTAGATAGGAAATTCAGCCTTACTTTGTACATTTATTATTAAAATATCTATTAAAAATACAACTTCTAAGCAAGAACAACACAATAGGATGACTGATAGGATGAAGAACACCAGTGCCTGAAAACCACATAAAACAAAATAAGAAACACAGAATTTCAAAAAATTTAGAACATAATCGATTATCCATTCAGTTATATACATAGGATAATCGATTATCCATGGATAATCGATTAAGTTAGTAGGCAAAAATCAAGCTTAATCGATTATGGCAATAAATAATCGATTATGACCCTTTTTCCACACTTCAGATAATCGATTATGGCTTGAAATTTTTACAGATAATCGATTACTAACTTTGCTTAATCGATTATCTTCACCATAATCGATTATCTGACCAGTTCTAATTCAGCCATAATCGATTATGCACCATTCGAAGACACGCTCTCACCTCAGACAAACCCACAGATGAACCCAGATGAATCACAGAGATGAACCCAGGACGTGAGATGAAGAAAGCTATACGTAACTCAGCCCCTAACACAAACTATGATGGCTTACGAATCTCTCCAACCACACTACACTACACTCTCTGATGGCTCGCTTTCTTTGCTTTTCTGTGAATGGAGGAACCACCTTCATGCTTCGTGTTATATAGCCAGCTTCATTCCACACTCACCTACCTCACCCACTGCATTCACTCACTTTTCACAGTTTCACACACGGTCAAACGATTCCTGAGCCAAGTCAGGAATCTCATGGTTTCATGGGGCATGCATGCAGGGCCACTGTTCTTCTTGATTCCAACACAAAAGCAAGGGCAACATTGTAAGTTCGTGTGGATGACTTGGCACTCCCACTCTATAGTGCAACTTTCTCTTCATCTTTGAGGAGAAGCAGAATTCACTCAACTTTCACTTTCCTTCCACCCTCACCCGCAACAATGCATGGATCCAAACGGGGTGGTGTTGTGACTTCCGTCGTCGACAACAGTACCACCCCTGGATCCAAACGGGACCCTAGTGTCAAACATAATTATTATAACAACTTCCAAACATGTAATCATTTATGTCAATACATAAACCTTTTGCTAAACAAATTTGTCATTTTGGATTATCTAGAATACAAATTTTACCTTTAAAATTGCACAATCCGAACAGTAAAATTTGTATTCCATTATGTAATTAAAAAAAAAATATTTTCAGTATTTGTTTACAAATTGTATGATCCATACTACAGCAATTAATTTGTATCGTCCAAAAATATAGTTTTTAATTTCAAATTTCTCATTTTAAAACAACACAATACAGAAATAACGCAAAAAATTAGCTACAAACTCACTTGCCATTAAAAAATGTTGAAAATAAAATACATACAATACTTACCAAATAAGCTACTTCGCTTAAAGTTTCACAAAACCTTTGATGTTCAAAATAGCAATTATTTATTTATTTATATATATATATATATATATATATATATATTAAATTGAAGATGTAAAAAGAAATCATGGGTGCAGATAGTAAATGTCCTGCCAAACAGGCTTACAAGTCCATATCCACAATTTTGCTTTTAATTAATGGTAGTTTCTTCCTGCATCCTTACATTTTTCTTCCTGCATCCCCATAATGTTGCGCAAAGATAAAACTGTCCCCATATAAAACTATACATTTATTTTTTTTTGCATTTTGAATTATGAAATCTGGTAAATTTTTTGATTGGAGCTTCCGGTAACTAGGGATGGCAAAGCGGGCCAGCCCGCCCCGCATTGGCCCGCCCCGCGCTTGGCCCGCAAAAATGCGGGACGGGTTGGCCCGCCCCGCAAAGTTATTGTGGGCTAGAATTCCCAACCCGCCCCGCATAAGAGCTGGCCCGCAGGTTTGCGGGCCAGCCCGCGTTCTTTTTTTTTTAAATTAAATATTTATTTTTTTACATTTTGTTATTAAAAAATTGTCAAATTAAACCTATATATTTGTTATTATCAAACCTAATTTTTTTCCTTCCTTTTCAAATATAGTCAAACATCAAAACATTAAGATAAATATCAAATATCACTATTCTTCCACTTCCAAAACATTATAAATACCTAATTCCAAAACATTAAACATAAACATTAATTCAAAAACATTAAACATAAACATTATTGACATTCTTCCATTTCAATAACATTGGATGCCACCTTAGTAGAACCTTCATCCATTTTTTCATAATTATAATCTTCCCCGTCATCTGCATATATTAAAACAATGACAATTAATTAATTAATTTTTCATAAAAATAATACAATAAAAATAAGATAACTTTTGGCTCAATTGATGGTTTGGTCATGGGTAACTTCTAAAATACACTATGCTTACTTCTCCTTCTCTAACTGGTGTCTTGCTCCTTTATCGTGTTTGAAATTGATTTAATTGGCATGATCCAGTTTAGGTTGCCCTGCTGCTACTAAGTGTCAATATTTTTTTCTTGCAGGTTTGCGGGCATTAGCCCGCCCCGCAACTGGCCCGCGCGGGTTGCGGGTTAGCGGGTTGAAAAGGTCATCCCGCCCCGCGTTTTTTACCTGCGGGCCGCGGGCCGGCCCGCACGACCCGCCCCGCTTTGCCATCCCTACCGGTAACCTCCTGGATTGGTGCTTCCGGTAGTACATGAATGACAGTATTAATCTAAAATTAAAAAAATGCAGAAAATTCATAACTGAAAAAACATTCTAGATTTGTCAATCCGTAATTCAAATATGCATTCCGGATTCAGAAATTCATAATTGAAAAAAATAATTCTGGATCCGTAATAGAAATTAGGCTTCCAGATTCAGCAATCCAAAAATTAACAATTTATGCAAACTTTGCTTTCGGAACATCACCTCATCTAAAAAACAACATGATTCACTTTCGGATCGATGAATCCATAACACACTCTTAGATCCCGATTTCAAAATAAAAAGTAAAGGTCAATTTCCGGATTTATAAAATTGTGGGGGTGCAGGAAGAAACTGCCTTAATTAATTTATATCCCTCGTGCTTAACAATAAAATAAAAAAGCGAATTATTATTATTACTTTCCAATCTTCTTGGCCTGGGTCTCTCTGCGTCGGGTGGAAGTTGAAAATCAAGATGCTGAGAATAAGCGCAAATAGGGTTTTGGGAACGACGTCGTTAGGCGTTAGGGTTCCGGCGCGGTTGTACCACGAGAGGGTCGTGGATCATTACGACAATCCCCGCAATGTTGGATCGTTCGACAAGAACGACCCGAGCGTGGGGACGGGTTTGGTGGGGGCACCGGCGTGCGGCGATGTCATGAAGCTCCAGATTAAGGTCGACGACAAAACCGGAAAAATTGTCGATGCTCGATTCAAGACTTTTGGGTGTGGCTCTGCTATTGCTTCTTCCTCCGTCGGTAATCACAAACACAAATATTGCTCTGTTTTCTGATTCAATTCATTCTATTCTGTCCCATTCTCATTTACCACGTTTCTGATGTATCTATCTTATTTTCAGCTACTGAGTGGGTGAAGGGAAAGCAAATGGAGGAAGTTCTGTCCATAAAAAATACGTAAGTATACATAACATTATCTGCAGTTTTGCGTAAGATATCAGCCCTGTGCTAATTTTCTGTGTAAGGCAATAGAACAACTTACCTTTGGAATGAAAGAAGAATCTTTATGGAGTGAATGTTTAGTGATAGAAAATATGTTGTTCTTTATTGTGTGCTTGTTCTTTGTTATGTACTGGCTATAGGAGTTTAGTCTTGCCGGATAGTTTATGAAGAACCAATAAACTTAATTTATTTCACATATTCACATTTGATACGTATTTAATACCGATAGTCATGGGTACTTCACCGGTATATTTATATGTATGTGAAGTATCTAACTTCAAAAAGTTGTGAAAATCCAATACTATATAGAGACCTAGAAGCTCTGTTCCTTGATGAATAAAAAAATAATTTTTGTCCTCGTTAGGGACTATTTCTAGAATGAAATGAGATTAATATTATTCTTATCAGTAGATTATAAGGAGTCCTTTATGAAAATGATTTATAATTTTTATTTTGTTTGGTAATATTTAAGAAGTACGTACATGATTTGGATTTGCAGAACTGCAATTCTCTATTTATTATGTTTTATGAATTTGTATACGTATTGATGTATCTTACGTATAAGGCAAAGTCCTTATTAATGACCACAAGTAAAGGCAAAATCCTTCTTAATGACCACAAGGCAAAGTCCTTCTTAATGACCACAAGAAAAGGCAAAGTCCTTAGAGAAGACAGTCTTGCGGAAGTCCGTAGATCAACCCCCAGAATTCCTTTTATGATCAAACAAACCCTTATTCTCTTTTTAGATCTTAATTAAAGACTGAATCTAGACTGTTATTAGCATCCTTTAAAGACTGAATCTGGACAATTATCAGGACCCTTTAAGAATTACTATTTGTAGGCGTGCTTAATTCAACATGTTAAAAAAAATCAATCAATCAAAGAAGAAAATTATAGACACTTAATCGAAGAAACTTAATTCCAACCTTAAAAGAAATAATGAATTATAGATATGGGACTCTAGATCCAATATAAGATAACACACTATTACTGAATGCTTTAACTTGGAGAATCTCTTAAACTCTTGGCTAAAGCATATAGTATAGTATATATTTTTTGAATAATCATATCATGCATGTTGTATTAGATACATATATTGTAATTATGCATCCTGTTATGAGAAAACTTGAACTGAAATAATCGATGTTCTGCAGTGAGATTGCAAAGCATCTTTCACTTCCACCAGTTAAGCTCCACTGCAGCATGCTTGCTGAAGATGCCATTAAAGCGGCAGTTAAGGACTATGAAGCTAAGCGTGCCATGGCAACTGCTAGCGGAAAGGCAGCAACAGAAGAGATGCCAGCCACTGCATGACTTCTTTCGTGTATACAATGATGATGAAGACAACGAAGAATACAACCTCACTTGAGACTTTTTGTTGGGAGTTATTCAGCTAGAGAGTATTCACATTATGTGAAGTAAATATTTGAGACCCCGGTTATGATCTGTTATCTGCTCAGTATGTATTGAGTAGTAGTCCATTAATAACTGTGTAGGCTTACAATAAAACATATCGGAATTTTTGGGAGTTCCTATTTACAATTAAGCAAATAGCGTGATATCTTCACAAATCTAGTTACTGGAGTCTCATGTTGTGTACTATTTTTGGTGAATCTGTAATTAGACTGTTAAAATTAATGTATGATGTGTCCTTGACTTAATAGGGTAACTATCAAGAATACGTATTGCTCAAGGGTAGGGGCGTGCTAATCATAGCAGCCACATCCATGTGAAATTGTTCTTCGATGCATGGTAGAACCTTTTTTTTTTTTTATTGTAGACTAATGACAATTTGTGGTGATTGTTAATCTGTAGCAGAATAAAGCATCACAAAGTACCTATAGAATCAGATTCTGAAGCAACTCCGAGTTGATGGTATATCAATAAAGACAAGGCCTATAAGGCGAGCACCATTGACCCTAGACAAATTTCATTTCTTCATAATCTACATTTGTTTCATTCATAAACCCCTAATGTTTTGATAGAGAATGCATAGCTTTTGGAGAGGAAAAACCCTTGACCCTAAAAACCGATGCCTAAGGATTAATGAGACTGACATTTATCGCTCTTAAAATAAAAACGAGATATCTGCAATTTCATGGACTAGTGTATTAGTTGTCAAATAGTATTTAAAAAAAATTTAAGAACGAGATATCTGCAATTTCATGGACTAGTGTATTAGTTGTCAAATAGTATTTTAAAAATGAATTGAGAGATTGTCTTAGAAATATGTGAACGAGTGGTTGAGTCCAAAGCAAAGTGAAGGATTCATACCAATTATCCAAGGAAAAACCAATGCCATGCCTTTAACATCATGGTACCAAACCAGGTTTCCAAGGGCACACTGTACAGTGCAGTTGATGAGTAGTGGAACTTGCAATGAGCAATATCCCCAGTCAAATATAACAGGTGCAACATGAAAGTGGAATTTAAAATTTTGTTTATATTTATTTTTATTAATTAAAATCTTGAAAACGGAATACAAAAGAGGAAGGAGTGAAAAACAGCACAAGAAAAGTAATTACACAGAGTAGTGTTATAAGATTACAACATTATTGATCATGCTGATGAGGCTTGTAACTGAGTCAATTAGCCTTGGTGCGAACAACATCCAACAAAAAACCAGTGATAAAGGGCTCATAAGAGGGCCATTTTGCATAGCCGGGAAAGTAATTGATATCAATGACAAGATACCTTGTGGGTTCCTTACTATCTCTGATCACATCAACGTTAAAAAGGTTAAGTCCCAAGGCCTCCCTCAACGCCTTCGCCAACTCATCCACCAGACACTGCGCCGGCATTTCAGTTTTCTCCACGGCGCCACCCTCGTCTTCGACGCCCAAGTTCGATACACGAGAAAACGGCAGCACCTCCCCCTTCAACGTTCTCAGCCTCTCCTCCGATATATCACCCAAAGACTTGCGCTTCACGCATTTCACGCGCCGCCCAGCAACGTAAATCTTGAACACGACCCCACCGTGATTCACGAACTCTTGTAGCACCGTGGGAGCGCTCAAGGAGTTGAGTCCGTCGCGGTCGAAGACCAGACACAGTTCGTGAGAGCCATCGCCGCCGTCAGCCGCCAACGGTTTCGCGATCACGGGGAATCGCAGACCCGATTCTTCGATTTTGTCGAAATCGGGGGCTTTGGGTTCGTTTACGACCACTTGGTTGGGAACCCCAATGGTGGCATTTTCGATGGAAATTTGCAGGTGTGTGACTGCCTCGAGCATTGAAACCCGGTTGTGGAGGCGACTCACCAAGTCGGGGGGATCAATGACTGCGGTGTTTGGATGTGTGGCTGAGAATTGTTGGAGGTGATTGTTCCATTGTGGAGTGTGGAGTTTGTGGATGATGCAGTGGAAGGGTCCTTGTTGTTCTAAGGGTATAGAGGGGTCGATTTGGACGAGATCGATGGCGTGTTGTTTGGCGTAATCGAGGAGGGAGGGTTGAAGGAAACTTTTCACTTTCTTGGGTTGGAGAGCATAGCCCACTCGGTACCTCTCACCCTCTGCAATTTCCGATTCAAACTCAGACATGTCTGGTTTCTGTGAGAGTCGAATAACAATGCAAATGATGAAGGAGCTGTGAACCAACAGGGTTTGTTTCTTTAAACACTCAAACCAAAAACAACCATAATTTACTTTTGCTCAATTTAAATTTAATATGAATTTTGAACTAAAAACAACCCAATATTTTACGATTTCATATTATTTTAATTGATCTTTATAATTTTTATTATTAAAAGATGTAAAATATTTCTACAAAAAACATTAAAGTATTTTATTATGATAAATTGTTAAATAAATATGTTGTAGCTTTTTTATAATTATTATTATATTTACTAGCGGGAACACGGGCACTCGTCTGTGTATCCGCATTTTTCATTTTTACTATTTATATATTTATATAATTTTAATAAATATTAAATTATATGAGAATATATGTAAATTATCTAAATGCATCATTGATAATAGTTTTATTAAGATTTTATGTTAATTTTTTTATATTTTCATTTTATTGTTTTTTAATATTAAATTTTGATTTAGTTTGGATGTAATCTTAAACTTTGTAAGGTTATCAAGATTAAAATTAAGGTTTAAAAAAAATGGACCAGCAAACAATATCAAAACATAATGCAAATGGTTGTATGTTGGAAGTTGTAGAATCTATCACCATATCAATTGAATCCACATCTTCCATGGCAAAGAAGTTGAAAAAAATAAAATAATAAACTAAATACAAATTACCAAACTTCCAACTTATGTAATATCTAATAGATCAAAGCACCAGTAGACATAAAAACTTTGTCCGCAAAGTTGGACTTAGGATTCATACAAAAATATAAAAAAAATTAAGAAAGCAATAGAAACAAAAATGTTCAAATCCTATAACAATGAGCACGTCTCTGTTTCGAACCTTTGGAAAGTGCGAGAATGAGCAAGCAATGGTGGTTGTTGTTGTACAATGGTGATTGAAGAGGGACTAAGATGGGTGAGAGTAGGAGAAGAACATGGAGCGTGAAGGAAGAGGGTTCAAAATGTGTCAAAATTTATGAGCATTTTTTTTTCTTTTGGATGCAGCGGGTGAAAACTACTCCTTATAAGGAAGTGGAAGAAAGTGGTAACCGCTCAATTACCAATTACTCTTTATGAAGGAGTGGATGTAACTGGTGAAAACTACTCATTCGTAAGAAAATGGATGTAAATGGTAACGGTGAAAACTATTGAAGAAAGTGGTAACCGCAAAGTAATAATCAAATTGTTCACCGTTTGGCCACTACTCACTCCTAATATTTATTTCTCTTTCATAAAACAGACATTCCCTCTCGTTATGCAATTAATTTTCAAAATAAATTATCTCTTTCAATTCAAACGGTTGTTCCATTTATTTCAAATATTTTATTAAATTTATTTCTCTCTCATACAAAGACACTCTCTCATTATGCAATTAATTTTCAAAATAAATTATCTCTTTCAATTCACACGGTTGCTCCATTTATTTCAAATATTTTATTAAATTTATTTCTCTCTCATACAACCGACACTCTCTCATTATGCAATTAATTTTCAAAATAAATTATCTCTTCCCATTCATAACCACTCCTCCACCTTTTTTTCAATTCATAATCATTCCTCCACCTCTCTTCCAATTCATAAATGTTCCTCCACATCTCTTTCGGTTCATAACCGCTTTTCCACCTCTATTTCAATTCAAAATCGCCCCAGTACGTATACCAAATATTGTAGAAAAAATAAGAAAGGACACAATGATCATAATACAATAATAAAATTAAATATTAATATAAGGATAAAATGGGAAAAAATTAAGAAGAGGGGAATAAGAAATGACACAATGACCATAATACAATAATAAAATTAAATATTAATATAATAATAAAATAGGAAAAAAATTAAGAGCAGTTAAGAAGGGAATCCCCTTTATATATAGGTATAGATAATACTAACTTTTTCTCATTCATCAACAAATTACCTAATTTTATAATTAAAATTACAATATAGATTTACCATTGTTTTGTTTTACGATGTATTTTAAATGAAATACATTTGAATCATAAATAACTTTCAAGCTTGATTTTTAATTTTCAATCCGTGTAAGAAAAAAAATCATATCTGAAAAGAAATTATTTTAATTAATTTTCATATTTTTCTAAATCGTTTCAATTTTGAACATCCCGACTTACGACACTGAAAAATAAAAACTTAAACACAAATACATGATATTGATAAAAGTTATTTGGGAAGATTTAAGTTGATTCTTAAACTGTTTTAAATTTTTAATTGTCTCCTGAACTAAAAAAAGTAACTCTTTAATGTTAAAGGTAACTTATTAAAACTGCTAAAAATTACAATTTATCAGAATTCTAAAATTCTGACAGCTCAACATAAAATAGTTAGTTTAAAAATCTTCAAAATTCTTATATAGTTAAAGTGTTAACTTAAATAATTTAATTATATAAATTGTTAACTGAAACGGCACGGTGGACAATAATGCCCCCACGAAGAAGTCAAAAGTGACTAGACACAGTAAAAGCATATCAAAATTAAACTAATTAAGTGGGGATTCAAATTATTAAGACTTTCATGTGGATTAACATATAAAAAGAAAACGTTAAATTTAAATATCAGTGCTTTTCAACCACTAAAAGTTTATCCAATAGTAATTGTAATCCTTAAATGGACCTAAAAAGGCTTTCGACCTTTCGCATTTACCAGATTTAAAAACTTTTTATATGTTAACCCACAGGAAAGTCTTAATAAATAGTTTTCCTGTTTTATTCTGGCTACCATAAGAGATAAAAACTTTAATCTGCATACAATGTTTACAAATTCTTTATCTGAATTTCCCTCGTGTTTAATCCATCTAATTTCACTACAATGCGATGAAACAGGACACGGATCACGACAATGACAATCTTTGCCTAGCACTAGAAACAAGATACTGCTTCAAAGGCACAAAAGTACATAAAATACATGGAATACGACAGTTCTTGACCGCCATACGGCTAATAAATAAATCAGGTATACATAAAACTCATTCAGAACATAAAGGAAATCAGTAGTACTCCTTCTAAATGTTGGCTTTTCTCTTGTATTTTTTTAATTTAAGGCAAGTAACAAGGAACTGAACATCATAAGAATTGTGGGTCAAATTTGGTGCAATTGCTTCAAATTACTTTTTTTCATGCAACAGTTGACAGTGCCTCAGCAGTCTCTCAACAACAGTAACTTTCGTTAGACAGCAGAAGAAATATTCCGAATATAGTGTTGAGAGCAAAAACGGAAAACTAATCAACTCGAAGAACCAATAGTGATACAATTACAGCAGCTACGCTTACATATAATCAAATGACTGTAAGATTTCAAAATTTGGATGAATCAAAAACTGCTCCTCCATCGATCAATTAACATTATGTATACATGAGACAATGACCAAAGCACCAATCCTATGCCTGTAGTTGTATAGACTCGACCTTGTTGAAAGCTACATTCTTAACTTTCTTATGTGAGCCATGTCTTGATTTGTTTGATTTCCTTTTCTTTGAAGCGGTAATTTCAGGAGTGTGATCTCTCTCCTCGATGCCATTTTCTGTGTCTGGAATGTGAATATCGGACTGCAACAGCAACTCGGTCTTTGATTCTGTCGGTTGAGCTTCTGGTTCAATAACCGACATCCCTGATAAAATGAAATCTAACAAAAAAGTACTTCTAACAAGTCTGTCTATCCTGCCAAAGTGCCTCTGACTATAAGGGATAAGACCTTCAAGAAATTCACCAATCCCTTTAATCTGAAATAACCCATAAAAAATATTTATTAGACATGGGTTATAAGAAGTACACTTAGGCTAAAATCCTTGCAAAAATATTTTAAAAAATAGTACAATGTCAAAACAAGTAAATGTAAGGGTTTATAAAAGTAAAAAACCATATTCAAAAATCAGGCCAAGCATTTCAGTTATTTAACCATCATAATATGAAAGAAATGCATGATTAGTTGCTTAACGCCACTTCAAACGAAGAAGGGTTAAAAAAACGCACCTTAACAATATCAGTTGGAGGAAAGATGCTGAAAACTCTGAAAAGTATAAACTGTGAAACATAACAGAGTTTTGGTTTTGTATTCCATTCTCGAACATAGTTAAATAATATGCAAAGCTCTTCATCACCCAAGCCCTTAAGTGCTCTGTCAATATGATCTTCAGCCGCTCTCTTCCTGCAGAAATATCAGTCAAGTGTATGCCTAAAAGATTCAGCCAACCAAATAATTGTTGCTAACCTGCAAAGTTCGGAAAATAACTCAAAAAGCCTATGTGGCCTGCGCAGCTCAAATGCAATTTGGATTGCTTTAGTATAGTCAGCATCTGAGACAGCATTCTCAAGCTCTTGACCTTTCAGAACTCCTTCCTCCTGCATTATAATTAGACATTACAATGCTTTCTAAAACACAGGGCACTTGTGATGAAAGAATATATAAAAAACCTAAAAAAAAACAGAGCAGGTAATTATATATCTGGACAATCTACCACAATATCAACCATTTGAACTTAAGAAAAAGATCTTTTTAGACAACTTTTCTTGAATCCACTCTTCTCCATGTCATTAAAATAAATATCCTTGAGCTGAAACTACTCCATGATGAAGTAAAACGAAGTGGACAACTTTGTCAGTTTGTGAGTGAATTTATGATATTGAATTAAAAAAAAGCCCGAATAAAGAGTTGTTTACCATTGCAACTGATTTTGCATTTGTTTGGTTTGGCTTATTATAACGAAGCCATTTTATTCAGCTTTTTATAGCTTTGAAAAAAAAGCATGTTTCCAAAAAAAATATTTAGATAAAAAATATAGGTTATTTTATGCCAGTTATGAAACTATAAAATAAACTATGAAAACAAAGTTATTGTGAATTAATAACCATTAACTAAACCGCAATATTCAGAAAAACAATCAGCCAAATAGGTCACCCTTTACTTACCACTTTGTTACAAAAGTGAACTATGATTTCAAACTTGCAACATAAAAAGTACAAACAAACAGCTTTGATAATCTAATTCAGGATATAATTGAGGTAAAGACATCATAAAATCCTAATATTAAGTGTCTTGCAAGACAGTTGCATTAGAAAAAACATGAGCAAAATGCACAAATCCCTGACAATTAAACAACGGATGTTAATGACTTTTACTGATAGAAATACCATTCAGACGATTTCCAACATTGTGACTGCTCTTGGTCCTTCATTGTTGCATTAAATTCATAGAAAGAGCAACATAAAATTGATACGATATGTAATAGGAAATATCAAGTCTTCACAATAATTATATCATGAATCACCATGAAACGTAACCTTTGATTTAACTTTCAGGATATCAGGACATCAAATATTGAATGATTGGTTGAACTCACCTCTTTACGGAAAGCATCTTCTTTGTCAGCTGCAGTGGAATCAAACCATAAATTGACAACAGCATCACCACCACCAGTTGCAAGTATTTCTGTTTTCTTGCCTACAGCCAAGGCCCAGACCTGCATGTCAAATTTTGTCAGCAAAAGGAAAGGTCTACGAAACCTGAATTTTGTGAATTTAACACCTGTTTTTCAGTTTTCCAAAAAGTTTTTTTTTCAATGAAAAGATATGTTTTCAAACAATTTATAATAATTAGAGATTAAAAAAAACCTGTTTTAGTTCTTTTCTTGGTACCTAAAAAGTATCTTCTAAAGAAGAAAAAAAGTTCAAAAACAGTTGTGTATCATAGGATGACCTTTTTTTCTAAGCTTATTGTGAACATTGCTAAAATATAACCTACACACCCTTCAAAAAAATCAATTAAAAAAATCACATTCTCTCTAAAATTCAAAATAATGGGTGACCAAGGAAAGCATAATTTGAATGTTCAACGCTGCATACAATTTGGCAGCATTGATAAACTAAACAGATCAATATACAGCTTCTAATTAATAATTCAAGAGCTCACCTTCGGAAAATATTATGCATGTAACAAATTTGAAGCATATTTTCAGGTATATACACCCATAAACAGAAAATATGATATTAGATGAAAAGAAATATTGTGGCACCTTATCTTCATGATGATCATAAGTAGCAACACATTCATTGGTTTTTACAGTCCAAAGCTTTACTAATCCATCAGCACCTGAAAAATTAATTAAGCTTATCACACTGGCAGGAAATCAAAATGTTACAAGGAAAATCAGCAAAGGATAGCCTCATACCACAGGAAACAATTTGTGTTCCACGGGTAACAAACAATGCTCTTAACACACTTGAAGTGTGTCCTTCAAATGTCTTCAAACAGGAGCCATCAGCTATAGCCCATATCCTTATTGTCTTGTCACCAGATGCTGTTACAACACACTGATCGACAGGAGAAAATTCTACTGACCAAATTCCCCTTTTATGCCCTTTAAACACAACAACAGATACTAGATCTGGAAGTCTCCAAACACAAGCTGTACGATCCTGAAAGGGATACATAAGTAGAACATAAAGACATCGATAACTATGATAGAAACACTATAATACTCAAAAATGTAAAAGGAAAGGAAAGAAGCCGGTGTAAGTAGCTGGTGATACTTTACTAGAATAAAAGAAGACATGCACAACTAAAGTGGCAGTACTTTTTTCTGCAAATAATTAGAATACATGATATAAAGGCCTAAAGTAAGCTGAAAGTCAGATATAATTACCAACCTGAGAACCACTACATACTAAAGTATCATTTGGAGCAACTGCTACAGAATTGATATCTTTATCATGAGCTGCAACAACAGCTTTTGCTTTTAAATTAATTGGCAATGTCATATTGTCTGAGAGGCCATCCATACTCCATACCTTAAGAGTGTGATCACTGAAAAAACAATGAAAGGGAATAAATAACAAAATAGTACCATATAAAGGCTTGCAGGATTAGAACCAATGAATTCAAAAGTACACTCAATAACATATTACTTTATTCAGTTCATATAGTCGAATACAAAGGAAGGCCACATTGTAATGTCTGGGTAAAATAATCTATGAGCAGCAAAATATCTAGATAACAGACTAAATGAAATTGTGTTGCAGGATTCAGTGAACTCAAAAAGGGAAGGAACAGGAGATTAAATTCAGCACAAATTTTCTGATATTGATTTCAATGCTAAAACAAGGTGAATGAAATTATACTGTTAACAATAGGAAGTTTGTTTGCGTTTCGACTTCTACTATCTTTAAAAGAAAGGGAAACACCACACAGAAGGTCAACCACAAAATTTTAACTAGTAAAACTAAATCATCACTGTTGCAGAATAGGAAGGTGGAAAACAGCAAAAGGTTTAAATGTTGCTTTATAACTACTTGAAGTCAATACATCTAATAATGTCATTGATAAAATGTTATTATGAGAATTCCAAAACACATAAAGTTACTTATTATCGTCTTTCTCCCTTATAACATTATCACTTAAGAATAGTTACAAAAAAACCTTGGCGTATCATATTTCATGTTGAGTTTAACGGTTCTGCATTGCATTGACAATGTAAAACAGTTTCGCACCATCGACAGTTGTGTATCACTGTTGGTGTAACTACTAAGGAAGTTATAGAAAAAGCCAACAAACTTATCATACATGGTAATTTGAGATTGGATGTTAGTGTAAAATTGTTTTACACTGTCAGTGCATGGTCTTTTTTCTCTGGTTACCAACTTTAATGTTCATTTCATTGAATGTTAACTAATTTTGCAATTAAGAGATTGAACATAAGAAAACCCATATAAAAGGAAACCAAAATGCAGGAACTTACAGGGGATAAAAGCATAGACAAGTTCTTGCTATTGAGAATCAAAATAGGAATAAATGCATCAATACTCACCTACTGCCACTAACAAAGAAATCTCGTTTTCTTTTGGAAAAGGCAATGGCTCCAACAGCTCCCATATGACCAATACCAACTCCAATGCAGTTCGCACTTTCTGACTCCCACAACCTAACCTGTTTGACTAACAGTTTTTAATTACTAATCCCAATACATAACTACAAGCATACTATGAAGTCAATAGGGTACTTGTTAACACTTACTGAAGCACCTCAAGCACTTCTTCCCATAAAATAAAATTTAAAGCCTTTTCAACAATCTTGAGAGATCAAAGGGGAGAAAACTTACATTGTTGTCTTTACTTCCAGTTACAATCAATGTTCTCCCTGAAGTTGATACACAGGTGTCAAGGCATAGAACAGTTTCAGTGTGACCAGACAAGACATATGAACATGACATAGATGCGGTGTCATAAATCCGAACCTGCAAAGTTCCAGTAGGTTTGTGCATTAAAGATCATTGCTAGAATAAAGAATGGAAGACATGTAAGAAAATGAAAGTTAGAGAATCAAATGCTGAATGTTTATATTCATCAAGCATTAGAAGGTTTTTTTTTGCTCAACAAAGAAAGATATTATATAATAATAATGATACCACCAGAGGTACCTAAAAGCGTTACTGACATATCACCAAAAAGAAAATAAACAATGAATATCGGGTTATAGTGAATTTATATGTAAGACCTTGCAATTCAAGAAATTAGCAAACCTCTCCAAGGTGCTCTTCTCCAACCCAATACATCTCAATTCACTCTTGAAAACATTTAATTTTAAGTCCAAACACAAGTTCAACCCATCTCAACATGGTTATAAAACTCGAGTTTTAACTAATAAGAACATAGAGTTCACGAGTCCACTGCCCCATTTAGTGTATACTCGTTTGTAGAGTAATTTTGAATTGTGCTAAATTTAGATTAACTCGGCCAAACTACTAGTTCATGACTGAGTTGGCATGTTCAAGTGCCAATTTTTTTACTATAAACATGATAAAAGCATCTGTTCAAAACTCCTCCACCCCATTTTGCATTAACTTGTTTGTAGAGTCATTTTTGAATGAACATCATGCTAAACTCATTAACTCAGCCAAACTCAGCCATGTTTTTAAAATGATAACCCTTTGTGTTGCTTTGCATGAGAAAATGGAACAAAGGAGAATATCCACAATTAAGGCTGTTTGTGGCACTCATTCATGTGTTGTTTCTCTTTGTTGATATTAACAAAGCTACTCTTCTCATCACGACACCCATCTCTATGCCGATGACAACAACCATATCGTTGTCACTCATGACACCCACCACAACTCCCATCTCACATCCCTCTTTGTGCATTGTTGCTCAAGCAACAGGTGGCAACTTCTCCCTGGTGTTGTGATTTGCAAATAACTCTATTCTCTAGGCACAACTTGAAGCTTCATTCTTGTACTTTCTCTACATGATTTGAAGCTCCATCTTTTTTATTTTAAGGTATGCATGTGAACTTGTAAACTAAATTTGGAAAGTGGGTGGCAATAGGTTGTGGTAATAGAGCTTTGAATTGAAACTGAAATTCATGTTTTCAATATATTTTTTATACTTCCTATTATCTTTTTTGTAAAATATGTCTAGGAGTGGATCAAATTCAATTGAGGGCAATGCAAGTGCCTCCTCAAATACTTAAAAATGGTTGTTATGATCTTGAAAACGGACATTTGAAGATATTTCTCCCTTTTTATTTAAATGTTATCATATTACAAACTTATGCATTGCATGAAGTTCTTGACATTGTTTGGACTTATTTAGTAGTTTATTTCTACTTGACATGTTACTATATTACTGAGGTTTAATATTTTGCATCATTATGAAATTAAAATGTTCGATCAGTATGTTATTTATTCATATGAGGTCAATCTATACCTTGTCCCTCCCAACCAAAAAGCTTTTCTATATATTAATATAACACACAACACTTCCTCAACTATGTTGAAAATAAAAAGTGCTAAGGGATCTCCTTGAGTCAACCCTCTGCTCATCGAGTGTTAATACTTCATTTCTTCTATTTGATAATAGTTTCAAAAAATATAGGGCATAGTTTGTTTGTGTGATTATGCAAGTCTTGCCAACATACTATTGACTAAGATTTCCTTTTTTTGTTGCTTCCTGTTTTCTATTTTATTTTTCCCATTATTTGCTGAATCACTTACTTTAGATTCACTAAGAAGCTACAACTACATAACATTTAGAATGATAAAATCTGTAAAATTGTTTGACGAGAAAAGCAAATTTGGAAATGGAGATTTCAAACACCCCAACAATTTCTTTATAATCTTTCCTACTGTAAACATGTGATGTTCATTAATTGAGAATGGACTTATTTACAAAGTTGATGTAATTAATTGCAAAATGAAAAATATCTACAAATGAAATCTCATCCCCAAATTTGTTAACATTGCTTATATTCTCACAAATTACAACTACAACAACCAAGGAAACAAGAACAAACATCATAAATTGTGAACTAAACTAAATAAAATACAACATCCTGCAGTCGAGAAAATTTATCTTTTTTTTCAGTACATATATGTTCAAATTGACTGGGTTGAAAGTGTTAAACTCTTTTTAAATCGCAACAGTTTACTAATTTCTAGATAAAAATGCACATCCCCATACCTGTTCAAGATTTGTAGCAAGAGCTAGGAATTTTTCATCATCCCCCAAAAACTTCATATCAACAATTTCTTCGTTATATCCAACAAATCTTTTGGTTAGATTTAATTGTAACAACTCTTCAGTGCACTCCAGAGAGTAAAATAGAAACTGCTGATCTGCAGTCACACAAAGCAATCCTTGATCAGAGGGAAGCATAACAGCAGAAGTGAAACCCCTACGTGAGCCATCCTCATCTATGCTGGCTGTAACATCTGAAGTCTTCTGCTCAAAGATGCAACCTGCCCTGTCAATAGGAAAAAAAAAACAAAAAAATAAAGAGGTAAAGCATAGATTCCATCATAAGTCACAAATTTAAGTACACTATCTTAAAATCACTTTTTTAAAAGCTTAAACAAACCCAACCCAGGTGCAACTAGTGCAAAATTTCATAATATTAGAAATATATACACCGATGATCGAAAAAATCTTCATATATTACCCTTTAGAATTCCATATGCGTACAATGCCACGTTCACCAACTGTAATGAAATAGAATGTTTGAGAACCACCACGTTTTTTTGTATCTTGCTCGTATGAATGCAGAGATGAAGTAAATGGACTGCTGGAACCAATCACACAAACAGCTTCAACTGCCTCATTTGTAATGATAGTCTTCTTGTTGCTATAATCGTGAAGATCCCACAACGTTACTACCTGCCAATAACCAGAAAACAAATTTGTCAGTTCAGTGGACTAAATTAATTTAAAATAGTCAATTAAAACTTGACAGAGAATTGTAGAGCCTACCTTATCTCTTCCAGAACTAAGCAGCGTCCAGCCATCTTCAGATATTGCCAAAGAAGTCACTGCTGAGCAATGATTATCTAATGTAGCAATACAGTTCTTTTTCTTGGTTTTTGAAACATCCCAAACCCTTACTGTTGCATGATCACCACCATCATCACTTCCAGAAAAAAGCTGAGCGCACCAATTCACCATGATCAGTTAAATATGGGAAATGAAAACGTAAAATCAATAGTTGGGAATAGTTAAAATTGAGGAACAGGGTAGGGATATACAAAATCGCATTTGCATCAAAAGGACTACAAGCAAACAATCATATTGTATTTGTACCAACTCCATTATGGAAGTTTAATCAACTCCCTGCCATGAACATCATCAACAATCACTCTGTTCAATTCACAAATCCATCAAGTTGTTTTACACCATAACATGTGATCTTATACTTCTCCATTGAAAAAAAAGAGAAAAATCTCAGTCCTTCTATTAAACTAATAAGTAATTCACATGACTGTGGTCAAAGATTCCAATCTAATTGTGTACAAGCATATCAATTGGTTCAGACAGTAGTAAACAAGGCATTTTGCTATCATGAATATGTACACTGGCACAGTGTAATCCTATGAAGCCCAAACATTTCAAAAGTAAAAAGGTATCAAAAGACATTCACTGTGTCGGATATAGATACTTCTTGGATACTTCCAGATACGAATCTGAAAAGTATGCAAACCTTTATTTCATATTTTTTCTAAGATATTACTCACATATGTGTTTGAAAAGTATCCAAATCCTTTTCCTTTGATTTCTTTTCTCTTTTTAAAGTAAGGCTCAGATACACCAAAAATCTTACATTTAAAGTTTAGTGTGTAGCCATTTTCTTCCTCAGGCTGTATGAGGAAGTGGAGCACATACTCCTTAATCATCCTTTTAAGATAAACAAAATAGGTCCAAAAAGGGATGAATATTTGGTTTATGTGCATTCCAACCTTCAACTTTGTGTATAGAAAAGATGAAGGATATAATTTATAAAACCAAGAGCATCAATGTGGAACATTAGTGAAGCACGGTCCACTTGATGATAATGTTGAACTTGTGGATCGGCAAAGTTGCTTGTCGGTGAATCAAACTTAAAAGTTGTGTTTTTTTAATGACGGTATTGAAAGAGACAAGAATGATACAACCGGCATTAGACAATAGTTTAGTAATGATGTTTATGAATTGTAGGCCATTGTATAGAGTCAATAGTTGTTTTGAGTTCAACCAAAGATGCTTTTATTGATACAGTTGACCGAGACTGGTTATCATATAGACAAAAGCTATACTTACTTTTTGTAAAACGTCTTTTTGTAAATTGTGATATCATACTTATAATCAATGAGTTATAAAATATTATATAATTTTTGGCTCCATAAGCATAATCGAATAAAACAACTTGGTTCAGTAGTCAACTCATGCATCTCTACTAAGGAAGACATTCGATGACATAATTTCTATAAACATTGAATCCCAAAATGATAACTAGCAGAATGCAATCAAATAAAAAGCATAAAGCACAGTACTCACAAGTTGTTTCTCGGGATCGGGGTGGAACATAACACAAGAAATCACTCCACCGTGACCTTTAAAGTAATGAGTGCAGTAACCACCATCCACGTCCCACACTAAAACCTTCCTATCAGCTCCACCGGTAGCGAGCAACCCTCCAGAAGGATGACACGTCATGCACATAACCGGACCATCGTGACCCTAAAGCCAACGCACATTAGTAAACTCAGCACACTATTCATCAGACCAAAACAAACAGTGACGAAGAGAACAAGAATATACGATACGCTACCTTCCAGGAGCGGACGCACTTGAGCGTCGACAAATCCCAGACTCTGATTTGGCGGCTGTGGCTGGAAGAGAAGAGGAGGCGGTCATCGGGGCTGAGTGCCATGGCGGTGACGGACTCGGAGTCGGCATCGAGGGTGGAGCGGATGGCGGCGGTGACGGAGTCGACGATTTTGATTGACTCGCCGCAGGCACAGGCGATAAAGGAGTTGTCCGATGAGACGACGAATGGACCACCGGTGTAGAACTGCTGCAGAGCGGGGACGCAGCGGTAGTTGGTTTTCAATCTGAGGGATTCCATTTAGAAACTGCCGCCACTGTGATTCAGTGAAAGTTCGTTAGGGTTTAAGGAACAGGGTCCAGGGTTTTTGCGTTTTGATGTGCTTCCCCTGCCCATTCAGAGTTTAAAAAAAAGGAAATATCGTTCCTAATATTAAAAATCTTAAAAAGGTAATTAGATAATAAAATATTTGATATATTAGTTAATAAGATAGGTTTTATTATATAAATAAATAAAATTTGTATTTTTTTCAATATATTTTTTTAAATAATTTACTTTTATTATTTACTTATTTAAATGAGTTCATATATTCAATTTACGTTTAGAGATTAAATCTTTTTATTTCCTAATTTAAAAATTTGTTATAATGACTTTGTTTCTTTTATTTTTTATTATATATAATTTTTAGAATTTAGAATTTCGGGTTTATAATGTTATTTTTTAATTTAAATTATATTCAAAAATTAAAATAATTTAACAAATTTTAAAAATATAATGATTATTTTTTATAAAATTAAGATGGATAAAAATAAATAAAATAATATTAAAATATTAAAAAAATAATATAAAAAATTACATAAAATACAAATTATAAGTTACAAAAATTAACTCAAATAACTTATGAGTTACAAATTTTTAAAATAAGTTGCTACTTTATCTAATATTTTTTATGTTGACTAAATTGGTTTATAAATTGATTAACAAAATATTATTTAGTTATTGGTATTACCAATGTGTAAAGTTTCTAAAAAATCAAATTTTTTTATTATTCCTTTTTACATTTTATTCAATAAATCATCTTCAATATATATAGGAGGGGGATTAAATTCAATTTTGTAAACGCACTTTTTTTATAAAAAGCATTAACAGTGTGCCCACTATCACTTTCTCTTTCTCCAATTCTTTTCTCTCCCTCTCTCTTAATTTCTCTCCCAATTTTAATCTATTTTAGAATCTGATCATACCACGCTGTAGCAGAGGAGTTAAGGAACATTCAGATTTTCAAACAGAGTAAGTTCTTTTTACTCTAAATATCCTTTGTTCTCTGTTTTTCCTTAGGATTTAGTCATCAATCTTTGTGGGGTCAGTTGAGAAGTTTAATCCTCTCAACTTATTCTATTATATACTGAAATTTTGTTCTGTTTGGATAATTTGCATTAGGCCCGTAAACCTTGAAGCTTATCCAAACTGTGGGGAATAAAATTCTAAAAGTTGCTTGGAAAGCAAGCAATTGAGGTAAGGGAAGCTAAATTTAATTTTTAATAGCACCCTAGGATAAAAGATCTGAATGCGGAAGGGACGTGGTCCCAATATTGAATTTCTCTTACAGGGGTGTTATTTGTTTATATATTGTGTGTTTGTTTATATATTATTTAAATTTGTGGAAATATTGGGTTTTGATGATTTAGTATTAAAGTGTATTTTTTTTATGTCAAATAAACTTTTGAATATTGTGGATAACTTTTGAAATAATATTGTATGACGAAATGGTATGAAATTGAATTCATACATTTGGGATAATGTATGGACTGATGTTTGTTGTGTATTAAGTATTGATGTCGAGATAATGTATGGACTGATGTTTGTTGTGTATTAAGTATTGATGCCTATGTGGTAACAGAGATCTCCGAGCTTCACTGATGATCTAAGTCACATAGACTAAGATATCAGGTGGTGAGAAGCTGATGGGGGAGTTCATGCACACCGTGACATATGAGATGCACGGCTTGGGTTGTATTGAACTTACCCTGATCCTTTCTGTTGGATTCGCTGGTAATCTTTGGATCAGGTGTTAGTCTCTGGTAGGACTTACTTAATACGGGTCTTCCGGAAGACGTTGTTTGTTGAATATTCTGGATGTGTAGATCCATGTGAGATCTATGTGATTGTTTTAATGATGAGATTTGAAGAAGATTGTGTAATTTGAGAAATTGATAATGTAACTTGGTTTTCTCTTTGGATTTAAGTGTGTATATTATAAAATTCTATTTTCAATAGCTTACCCTTGCTTTTCTTGCTGTGTTTGAACTGCGATGACTGTACTATGTACACGAGCAGATGACCATACAGGTGCAAGAGAGCCTTAGAGGTTACAGAGTTTTATTTTGAGCTGTGGATATGTAAATATTTGTATTTCTATAAATCCTAATCATGTATTAGGAATGTTTTGAAAAACTCCAAGTTTGTATAGAAATTGGTAGAACTTTTATTGTAATAGTTATATGTAAATTATGGGGTGTTACAAATTTAGCCCTTCTTTCTTTCCAACAACACAAACACAGAGAGTACTAATTTAAAAAGAAAGAGCAAAAATTTAAACATAAAAACATGAAAAATGAGACATTTTTTAAAAACTTTTTTCTAAGAAATGCATTCCCTTGTTTCATCGCACTCAACCTTGCACAATATAATATTTTAAAAGTCTGGAATTTGTCATAGAAAACTAAAATTGCTTCATTTTAGTATCTAAAACCAAATAATCTAAACAATTTTATAAAACAAGTACAATAAATTTGTTCAACTTTGACTTCCACATATTTAAACAATGTTTTTAAATGTAAAGATTAGGAATTTTGGAAGTTGGTATTATTTTTTCTTGAATAGCCTAATGATGTTTTCTTAAAGTACTTATTTGTAATATTCATGTGTGCTAGATGGCTATTATTATTATTATCCAATTAAAAAGAAGATGAAATAAAATGAAATATGAGTTTATATGTGTAAGAGGAAAGTGACATAAAAAATTAAAGATTTTTTTTAAAACAATAAACAAAGAAATTAAAATTAAGTATTTTTACAACTATAAAATTATACATATTAGTAATTGTTAATGCTGAAAAATACTGATTTTCTTTATAATTTTTGTTATTTTCTCCTCATATACTATTATAAAATATGTGAGTCAATAAAATAAAAATATTATAATTGAATAAGAAAAATGTATTTTTTTACTAATTTTTAGGGTGACAATGCGGGTTGGTCCGTCCTGTATAGATTCGTCATGCGTAAGGAGTGTGGACTCATTTCACTAACTCGTCTCGCATAAGAGGTAACTCATGGTGGAACAACCTGCATAAGAAAAATATATTTTTCAAAAACTAAAATTTCATTAATTATAAAAAAAATATTCTTACTACTGAAAAATTTAAATTTTACCCCTGTTTCAATTTATTCAATGAAGATAAAAATATAAATTCAAGTATGAGGGTTTTTAAGAGGCTTAAGTAAAAATAATTAAAGTTTTGTTTTGCATCTATTTTTCCTATATATGTATGTAAATGTATAAAAATATCTTATAAAAGTTTTGCTACATAATACTTTAATGAAGATGATTATTTTTTTAACCATCCTATTGAAATATATTCTTTATATTATTTTATATTAACAAATTTTAAATATAAGACTCTACTTAAAACTAAATTCACTGTCACTCTTCACATTGATTCCATGACTCAACTAAAGGTCTCATCCTAGGTAAACCTTTAAAGTCTCTTCTGCTTATTTTTCCTTTTTTTTATTGGTGTTTGTATCTCTTGGCTATGAGGCTCGGACAATCCTTTTAATTGGCGTGGTCGATGTCGGACACATATATCGAACACCGACACTCGCATGACACTTATAGGACACGTATCAATGAAGCGTCAAATTAAAAAAATATTTGTTGGATTTTTTACAATTATAACATGGTTTTAACACGATTTTTTTTTTAAAAAAAAAATACATTAAATTTATAAAAACTCAAAATATTGTATAATTTTTTATTATGATTATAAAAACAAGAAACAAATACTTTTGAACCACCCATGAAAAAAATTGAAAATACTTGTACAAATAATTTGTTATTGTCAATTTATATAATTCGTGATTATATAATATATGGATTTGTGTCCCCATATCCTACATTTTAAAGATTATGCATATCTTCATGTCAGTGTATGTGCTACATAATCCCCTAGTTTGTATGTATTCAATTAAACATGAGTAATTTATTTAGATTGTTTAGACTATATTTGTTCTAGTATGAAGTTAGTGACAAACTTATAGGAGGAGGGATTGTTCGTTTTGTGCGATTCTGTACATGGGTTTGATCACCCCCTAAAGTGGATCTTATTTATTTATTATTGTTGATAAAAAAAAACTAACTTCTTTATATTATTAAAATAAAGAATTCTCTTTTTAGTACATTAAATTCAATTTTTAAATAAAATAAAATAAAAACCACACTGCAATAATGAGTGAATGAGGTATAATTTTTTTACAAAAAAAAAAAAAAGTGAACCCATCCCACATGGGCTACGAGTTATACAGAGTGGGCCTAAGCAGGTCAACGAGCTAGAGACTAATTCTTCCTGCACCTCCATATCTTCTTCTGCCACCTCCATACACAACATCAATATACATTTTTATCCTTCTTGTGTCACCCCCATAGAATAGTTTTCAGATTATTTAATCTGAAAACTCATTTGAAAAAAGACTTCTGGATTACATAATCCATAAGCTAAATAAAACTTTCGGAAGTAATCATGCATATGAAAAAAGGCTTCCAGATTATGTAATCCGGAAGCTAATTACAAATTTGAAAAATGACTTCCGGATTATGTAATCTAAAATATTACAAAGGGGCATTTTTTAAAATTTGAAAATTTATGGAGGTGAGAGAAGAAGGTATGGAGGTGCAGGAAGAAACAGACCAAGCTTAATTAGTGAGTCAACCCCACTCTTTTTGCTAATGGGCTACGAAACTGGCTCGCATGACCCACTCCACATTGTTAATTTTCCTACACTTGAATAACTAAAGAATGGACATACACTTTAGAAAATAAGTTACAATATCAATCTCTACAAAATCAATAATTTAAAGTTTTTATAAGATTAACATTGTGTTTAAACTTGGGTAAATACCATTTATCTAGATTGATTTGCATGATGAAATGTGTTTGTATATGTAGATTTATGAGGCACAAAAATACGAAGAAACATTATTTTTTCATTATCGCACGTGATTGTGGATTAATGAAGAAAGTCACCTAGATGAATAAAGAAAGTCAATTCTACCCTTTTATTATTTAAAAAAATAATGGTTCAACGTGATAAAATATGAAAATTAAGAAAGAAAATTGATTATCCAATCAAGCAAAATCGATTTTTAATTGTTTTTCAATGGGAAATCGATGTTGGAGAAGACATTAGTGATTCCCGACATTTTAACTGGATAGTCGATGTTGACATTGGGATAATCAATTTTTAATTGGATTTCATATGATAATCGATGTTGATACTAGTATAATCGATTTTGATATGATTTTCACACTATAATCAATGTTTACATTGTCAAAATCAATTTTTAACATATTTTTATGAGATAATCAATTATTACTTGACCATAATCTTTTATGGGTATTTTTTTTTAAGAGAATCCATTTTTTGAATTTCGCTTTTATACATTATAATTTATTATATTAATATTTATTTATGAAATTTTCTTAAAATAAAGTTGATGACAATGAGAAATTAGCTTTAACTCAATACCAAAAATATTATTTCTATCACCATAAATGATATTTTAATTAAAAACAATTATAATTAAAAAAAATCTTTAACAATTTTAAAATATAATGATAAAACTTACATTATCAATTGAAAAAATATAATTACTATAATGATCTTTCATAAATTTTCTTACATTTTTAAAACTATTTACCAAAATCACTTTTTTTTAGATTTTTTTTAAAATAATCTCAAATTCACTTCCTTAAAGGAATCCCTAATTTAGAGAAACCATAATGCATATTTAACAAAAATTAGAACGAATTATAATCTTAATTTTGTAATTAATAGTTATCATTATACTTTATCATCTAAACCACATTTTTGTTGAAGGAGCCAAATCTTAAATTAGAATATATTAAAAATGACAAAAAAATCTCTTACGCCTTTTTTTTTTCCCATAATCCAACTCCCACAAGACAAAAAAATTAATTTGAGTTGAACATTTTTATCAAGGTGGTAGAAAACTCAAGATTTCATTTATAAAATTTGAAACGACGTGACTCCATGGAATTAGAGAGATTTACTGGTGTTAATTCAAAAGGGTTTCACTTGTGCAATTTTTATTAGGGAGGGGTGAATATTACGTTTGTTGATCCAGTGTAGCGTCCACACGTGGCTTGACTGAGGTAGCGGTTTGGTGAGGTTAAGGATGTAGTGGTTAGGTGGGGTTGACTTCATTGCCATGGTCAAGCGGAATGGGTCCTCTGTTAGTAACTCCGTTTCATGAGCAGAAAAAACATTGGAGTTGTTGTTCAAACTTTGAGACTCTGAGATAGAGTGTCAGAGTGTGAGAGAGAGATGGCGCACACAGGTAACAGTTCAATGCACGGGTCGAGTTCTCGGCCTCAGTTGTTGGATCTCAGCAAAGCAGAAATTCAAGGAAACGTGGAAGAGAAGTACCCATCTATTTTGTTACCCAATCAGTCTCATGATATATCGTACCTCGCTCTTGACATTGGAGGTATGATTAGTTTAGATTCATATTTCGTGTTTCCCTTGTTGTTTACAACTTGTTCCTAATTTCCTTGTAGTAATATTTGATGTTAAGTGATTGATGGTGGTGGAAGCGTGATGATAGTCGCTTCAACCTTTCTTTTATTTGTCCAAAGTTCACTATGCTTTATACCCAGTTTTGTAAATTCTTTGGTGTTCAGAAACTCATATATGTAAAAGTTTCCTGAGAGCGCCTTTAATCAATGGTTTCAAGTTTGAATTCTAAATTTTTGGAGCGAGAGCTTTGCCACCTGTAATGGTTGTATCCAGTTCAAAGATAATCGTCTTCGCTGTGGAGGATACCTATGATTAAAAAACACTGGAAGTAACCATTTCTTGCAATCTTTCTTTGTGTGTTCCATCATCCTTTTACGAGGGATAATGAAAAAAATGATTGAACGGTAGCAACGGCAGTTTCTCCCCTCAATAACGTGCGACTCTTAAGTTGGTTGTTAATTTCAGAGAAAAAGGTTGTTAGTATTTGAAGTATGGCTGGAACTTATGGTTATTGAAATTGTATGTGCAGGATCTCTTATAAAGTTGATGTACTTTTCAAGACACCAAGATCAATCAACCAATGATAAAAGGATGAGAAATGTGAAGAATCGTCTGGGATTTCCCAGTAACAGGAGAAGCTATCCTATTCTTGGTGGAAGGCTTCATTTCGTGAAGTTTGAGACTGGGAAGATTAACGAGTGCTTAGACTTCATTTATTCAAAAAGGCTTCACTTCGGTGGTATTACTATCTTATTCAATTTACTTCTTTTATGTTTTATCGGTCTCTTCTCTACCTCATTTGATTGCTAAATCAGAACTGTATGTTTTGAGCTTGAATATCATCTTGTAATTTTGGTGTGTCTTCTCTGTTAGTTCAATTGCTTTCAGAACTTAGCGTTTTCAAGATTATTGATTTACTTGTTTACAGGAGGGGAATCTCGTTATTCTGATGGCTCAACTGAATTAAATGCCATAATTAAGGTAACTTAGATTCTCTGACTATTTGTACATTTTCAGAAGCTGGGTTCTTTTTTTCTTGTCTTGAAGGGATGTAGCAAATCTCCAAAACACAAGTTGTTTCATTTTTGCCTGTGCTTGCATGCACAATGGCTATGATATATATGTCTTGCTTATCACATTTGAAAGTAGTTATTGCGAAAATGATAATCAGCCTAGTCCCTCCTCCCTTTTGTGTAATAATGAACCTCGATGATGTTTGCTTTTGTTTCATATGTTTCTGGTATTGGTTATAACACTTGAATTTAAAAGAGCTGTTGTTATAATTGTGTAATTCATTAGTGCTTGTTTGGTGTTAATACCTTTGAACCACTGCATTCATTGATTCATCTTGTGACAAAGGCTACTGGTGGTGGAGCACACAAATTTGCTGACCTTTTCAAAGAAAGACTTGGACTTATTCTGGACAAAGAAGATGAAATGAGCTGTCTCGTGGCAGGAGCAAATTTCTTGCTGAAGGTGGATCCAACTCTTGGAATTATCTGTTCTTTTGTATTTGTTTAAGAATGATCTTGATAGTGACAATACCATCTTGTGAGTTGAAATGTATTTGCTAGTCAAGTCTATTATATGCATAATTTCCTTTCTTTGCATGATAGTTATCATGAGGATAAGGCCAGTGCAACTAGTTATTCATTATTTCCTTTGATAAATAATCGAAGCAAAAAGGTTATCTTTTTTTACACTTCTTTAGACAGTTTATAGTGCTTTCCCCCTTGTTTAAGAAGGAAAGAGCCAATCAATTGCCAAGATTGGCATGCTATCACTTCCACGAGTGCGGGAAGACCATTATCTAAATTTTATTCAAACTCATTGATGAATTGTTTTATTAATGAATTAGTTGAAGGAAAATAAGGCCAAAATTTAATTTTTGAATAATTTTATATAGCCATAGCTGACAACTCTATTTTCTGTATTTAAGTTCTATTTTAGCTCTTCTCTCTTAAAAAAACAAGAGTATGTATGCTTTGGAGCATGTGACTATGCCATTAATTCATTCTTGCCTACTTAAATTGATAATTACTAATTAAATGCTGTATCACTTCTTAGTAGGCGATTCGTCATGAAGCTTTTACCCACATGGAGGGCCAGAAAGAGTTTGTTCAAATTGACCATAATGATTTGTTTCCTTATCTTCTAGTCAATATTGGGTCTGGTGTTAGTATGATCAAGGTATATTTGTTTAGTTCCTCATTTTATTTAACTTGCTGACTTCTTTGGTGTGTGTTTTATAAAGACGAACTGGTGGTAATCCATTATTTTAATCCGGGCAAACAGGTTGATGGGGATGGAAAATTTGAGAGGATCAGTGGGACTAATGTTGGTGGTGGTACTTATTGGGGCTTGGGAAGGCTGTTAACAAAGTGTGAGAGGTCATTTTTCTGATAGTTCTCCAGCTTTTTACCCTTTATCTACCTCTATATTTGAACTATTAACAATGGGTTTCTTAAAATGAGTTCCAGTTTCGATGAATTGCTTGAGCTGAGTCAGAAGGGAGATAATAGGAATACTGACATGCTTGTCGGGGACATTTATGGTGGCATGGACTATGCTAAGGTAAATTTTGCAATTGGTCAATGCCACATGATATTTATCCGATATAAAAAAAATGGTCTAAATTTACTTAAATTCTGGATTATATTGATACGAGTCATTTGATATTCTTTTTTTATCAATTACAACTTAGTATTTACTGGTATTAAATAACCCTAGATTGGCCTATCGGCTTCTACCATTGCTTCAAGTTTTGGCAAGGCTACCTCAGAAAAAAAGGGACTTGAAGATTACAGACCTGAAGATATATCACTCTCTCTTCTGCGAATGATATCATACAATATTGCCCAAGTGAGCTTACAATTGTAATTAATTTATCTTTTTTTACTGAAATATATGAAGCTGGAAAAGCGCATGCAATTTTTGTTACATTTGGGCTAATGTTTTTACTGTTTCAGCTTATTCATGTTTGTAAGTTTGTTATTTTCTACTCGAGTACTTTTTTGAAAAATTAGATGCGTAGACAACATGCAATTTTGTGTTTAGTTAATTGAATATTGTTAAATATCAATTTAAATAATGAAAACATGTATCTTTTCCGGATTTTCTCCATTAAAGTACTTAAAACATTTATTTTTTGTGTTGAAATAGAAAAAAATTTCATTAGTTTTTTCAGAAACAGCAGATCTTTAATTTGGTTAAACTTTAAATGAGAGCGTGCTGGTTTTGAAGTATGTTCCTTTTATAGAAATATTTTCTAGAAAAATGTTCTTTTGATCCACCTACAATGAGAAAAGACATGATTTGGGACACGTATCTCATAATGAGGATGATGCATGACACTAGTTCTAGATCATGCTTTCTGGCATTATCAATATATATTTGTTCTTCCATTGTTTAGCTGACCAACTGTGTTCTTTTTGTCTCTTCTGTGTAGATAGCCTACTTAAATGCATTGCGATTTGGGTTGAAGCGAATATTTTTTGGAGGATTTTTTATAAGGGGTCATGCCTATACCATGGATGCTATTTCTTTTGCAATTCATTTCTGGTGCATAAATTTTCTAATGACTTAATCTAGCAGAATCTTTTATATGTTTTCTCGATTTAATTGTTATATCGTGTCAAGATCTATATATTGTCATTCAGGTCTAATGGGGCTGCACAAGCAATGTTTTTGCGACATGAAGGATTTCTGGGAGCATTAGGTGCATTTATGAGCTACGAAAAGCATGGTTTAGATGACCTCATGGTGCATCAATTAGTTGAAAGATTCCCAATGGGTGCTCCCTATACAGGAGGCAATATTCATGGTCCCCCACTTAGAAATTTGAATGAGAAGGCAAGGGAGAGGAATTGAAAAACCTTCATGTTTGCTGATCACCTGTTTGAGAAAATGATCCAATTAAATGTGTTCTAACTTTTAGTTATAGTGTAAATTTGAAGCTAAATTAATGGGAATGAACTTTTTGGTTATCAATCTTGTTACTATCAAGGATATCCTAATATATTGTGTTTGGACTCAGGTTTCTATTGAAGCAATAATAAAAGTAATAAAGTAAGTCCACTAGTGAGATTCTGTGAATAATTTTTCATGTCAGAAAATGTAGAATCTACAAATTTGGATGACAATCCATGTGAAGGAATCATATTCAATGGAATTGGAATATTTATCTACCCACTAAAGACAGTAAAATATTTCTAAATATGGAGAAAGCCATTATAATGTGAAAAAGAAAGGAGTGAAAAATTTGTTAGCTGTGCCAATATCCTTTTGGCAGTTCGTAAATATTTCTGATGAATTGAGTTTGTAAAAAACACTTATTTTCTTTTCTCTGTATTTTAATTTAGATTATTGTTCTTCTAAATCCCTAAAAAATTTCTGGTTCTTGTCATTTATGAGGTATGTGTATTATATTGTCTTTTCTTTTGTTAGGTTTTTTACTTTCCTGTGTTAACTTAATAGAACTCCCATGATGTAGTAAGAAGTGTTTGTTTTGTTGCATTTCTGAAGTTAATCAGTTTCCTGTGCTATTATTCATTTTGAAGCTCTTGAATGAATTAATAAAGCAATAAAATATAATACTTGCCATTGCCAGCTTGATTGCATGATTTTGACTGAATTTAGAGCTTCTAGAAACTGATATGCCATCCAGAGGCATTTTAAGCAATTCCAGTGATATTACATTTTTCTTATTTATGGAAGCTGCTCAATCTGTCAGGAAATTTTATATTTTAAGCAATTCTAGTGCAGATTTCTTGGATGGAGAAGTTTCTGCAGAAGGGAACTGAGATCACTGCCCCTGTGCCGATGACTCGTCCTGGAACCACTGGACTTGGGGGTTTTGAAGTTCCTTTGTCAAAAGGAAGTATTCTGCGGTCCGATGCTAGTGCTCTAAATGTTGGTGTCCTTCATCTAGTACCCACTTTAGAGGTGTTTCCATTATTAGCAGACCTGAAAATGTATGTATCATACTCAACACACTGGCTTTCTGTTATCAGTTTTATATTAGTTGATTTTTTAACATAACTTATATCTCCACAGGTATGAACCTAATACTATTGATCTCTCAGATCCCAATGAATTAGAGTGAGCACAGTATTGTAATTTTTTTTAGTTTAATTGCCAATTAAGGCTTCAATTGTCTCTAGTGCTTAGCTTCTGCGGCTAATGCAAAATTGTATCTGATGTAGGTATTGGTTCAAAATTTTGTCGGAGAATTTGCCTGATCTTGTGGCCAAGGTAACAGTTCTGTCTTGAAACACCTAGACTTCTATCATCCTTTGTCTTTTCATATGTTGCATTGACAATAGAAGGAACATCCTTGCACATGACGAGGAAATGTATCCCTATAACTCTATGTTCTGCATATGAAAAAGTTAAAATGTATCCCTATCCCTATGTTTCTGCATATGAAAAAGTTAAACCCTATAACTATACTGATACTAAATGAGTAATAATATTTTTTACACATGTCAATATATCATAAAATTTACAAGAGAATAAAGAGAGAAAAGTTTGAGATTAGACTTGATTATTTAAATGAACTGGACTGAAGTTTTAAATTTTGACATCATGGGCTTGTGAATAGCTCATTTATATAATTTTGATGAAAACAGTTTTATATGTTCTTCTACTAATAATTTTTATTAAAATTCTCGTTTATTTTTCGTTTATCTTTTTTAGTTAAAATTAAACAACAAAAAAAGAGATAATGTTAACGTAAAAGGAAAAAACAATTACATTATAAATGGGCTAAATAATCAAAGATCTATTACATTTTTTAACAAGACAACTCTAAGTTTTCAATTAAGCTTATTGAAATAAATAAGTCAAGCTTGAATATCTAATTTTTTCACAAGTCAAATCCAAGTTTCAAGAGCTTGAATCGCCTGTCTTGTTTATATCCCTCCCAATAGTCTCTTTTCATGTCCAACATTGAAATCTCTCAGCTGACAACCTCACCTTAGTAATTAGCAGAACAAAGAAGAAAAATAGATCCTGCTATCCCATAAAAAAGGGAGCAATGTAAATCTTAAAATTTGGAATTGGGCTTAATTCAACCCCAAAAGCTAGTTCATGAAGTGAGTTTGTCCCTTATATATGTATGTATGTATACTATTTTGGCTATATTACTAGTCAATGTGAAATCCCCAACACTTATGTTCAGGTTCAAACATTTCAATCGTGTAATTTACTAAACAGGAAATTTTTGGGTGGTCAAGTAATGACCAACTGGTAATAGGTGGCCTAATAGGCCCAACAATAATTACTAAGATAGATTATGATGCCATTTTACACTTATGTTTGAATCTAACTCAAACCCAAAAACTAACTTACACGGGGGCAAGGGTTTTCTCCTGTATATATATACTGCTAGCTATATCACTAATTGATAGGAGGTCTTTAACAAAATGTTACTAAACTTTGCTTTCCTCTCTAAGTAGTTTGGGTACCATATAAATTATGATAAATGCTAGTGTCCTAAAGGAACTGGTAAAAGAAAAAGAATGGTAGAAAATTGTCATTGAAAAAAAGACATTTATTATATTAAAAGGATGAAAATACACAAATGTTCAATTCCTGATTTTCAAATAATTAGAAGCACTTGATAATGTATAGTTAAAGTATTTAGTAAATGCCCTTAGGGCTTGTTAGCGTGATCCATAAACAACACTGTGTGTGTGTGAAACAGTGAAACACTTGAAAACTACCAGGGAAAGCTTGTTATGGATTATGAACATAAATTCTGTTTATAGGGTTTATAGTGATTATGAGCTTTGGCATCACGGTATTCTAGGAAAGCATATGGAGTGAATAGTGTAGTTGCATTGGTAGCATTGGTAGCAGTCTTGTGTAATGTGTTCTACTTATTGATGGTTAGAATTAGAAACCCTAAACCTATTGGGTTGAATATTGATATATCCTTCTACTAATCCTCATAACATTTTATAAATAAAGTATTGAATAAAAAGTAAATACATTTAATATCTTGAGGAGTTGAAAAATATTCAATATTCAATATATGAAGTGAATACAATTCAATCTAATAATCCACTAACCATTCAATCCATCTATAATCTAACCAATCCTCCAAATATGGAATAAAAACCAATGTATTAGTTGGACTGGATCACTATTTGTTTTTAGATGGATAGTGAACTATCCAACATACTTTTATAATTCATTGGGTCAAGTAGTCCAGAGTTCATTGGTTGATCATAGTCTCCAGGGAATGAATCTTCCACAATGTTTGATAGAAAATTGTGAATAAATATTGAACTTTATTTTATAATTTTTTTTAAGGAATATGATACAATATAATTTAAAGGGAAGGATTGGATTTCCATCTATAAAAAATGGTTAATGAATGAGTTGGCTAGTTTTTTATTAAACGAGTCATGGATTAACTGAATTTTTTAATATGTTTTTAATGGATTATGGATGATAGTTTGTTTTTAACCCAGCCAATATAATTCAATTTAATAATACTCAATCCATTCATCTGATACCCTTACTAAAATATGTTAGGCTGTAGCAAGTGAAGGTGGGACTGATGATGCCAAAAGAAGGGGTGATGCTTTTGCTCGTGCATTTTCTGCCCACCTGACTAGGTAATATTGACATGATGTTGCTGTATTCATGACTTCCTTCCTATTGTTATTGAAGTCAGTATTTATCCTCTTATCTTGAAGCAAACTTAAGAATTGTTTGAGACTATTTAATTATTTTATGGTTGATCAATTGCATTAGTTTAATTTCTTGTAAAAACCATTTATTTGATCATTGTTGTGGAATCAATTTGATTAGTTTTAACTTGAAAGGATTTTAGTGAGTCAGGCTCTCCACCAGTGTAATTGATGATTATTTAAAAGCATATCAAGAAAAAGAAAGAGTATATTTAAAGCAACTTTAGTTGCTGAACTCCCTGACACTGCTGTTGGTCTTTCCCTACATTAACCTTCCAAGCCTGTGAAAGAAAATATCTGGTTGAGTATGAAATGATAAGTTAAGGAAATGATATTTTTAATGCATAACCTGCTATTTGGTTTACTATACTTTTTTTCCCAATGATCACAATGAGTTTTGACTTTTATGTTTATACTACCTCTGACATTTTAAACATGGTCAGATTAGTTTGTTTTATAGTCTTTAGACGATAAGATATGTGATTGTTTCCTTCTATGCTCCATCACTCTCTCTTATCATGGATAACATACTTTTCTTTGTCATAATACACTTTTTCCAGGCCTGATAAGTTTACTGGTCTCATACCCTCGTATTCTTGTAGATTATGGCATATCTGGAATATAATCTTTAAATTTCAGTTACATGTGGATGCATTTTTGTACCCTTTTTATCAATATGACACTCATTGAGATCAAGAAGTATTTAAAATTTATTAATTTTGGTTGGCAATATACTTGTAACTGATTAACTTGCACAAGAACTGAATAGGTTAATGGAGGAGCCTGCTGCATACGGCAAGTTAGGCCTGGCCAGACTACTGGAAATGAGGGAAGAGTGCTTGAGGGAATTCCATTTTTTTGATGCTTATATAAGTATAAAGCAGAGGTAATTATATTTGAAAAAGGCTAGAAATACACTCTCTTGCATGTTCTTTTCCAACACGTTTATTTTTATTTGACGAAACACATATAGGTTCCATAAAATAAGGAGTGGATACTGCATCATTTAGTGGACTTACATATATTTCATCCAATAATGGTTTGTTGGAAAGAGTGTTCTGGAAAGGGACATAGATTTTACTAGCTTTTCTCATTTATCTTCGTTGAGCCATAGATGTAATGTAACTGTCTCTTAGCTAGTTGAGTGACAGGATGCAATGCATTATTCTGGCTCACTGAATTTTATGCAGAATGCATGTTCCACTGTTATCAAATGGTTATATAAGGAGATGGTGTTGAATTTTAATTTCTTCAATATAATTAAGAGAAAAAAGGGAAGAATTGGGCTCTTGACTCTTCTGTCGTGTCTATACTTTTTTGTCTGTTTCGTAGTCGTTCTCTGGGAGAGGTCTCTTCTTGACAAATCCACCTGAAAATCCAAATCTCCTTCAGAGGTCAAATTGTAAACTTTGATTTTGGTACTGCTGGCACTCAATAAGAATATGTTGGAAATATTTTGTAAAATAAGAACATAGTAACAGTGGAACTTGCAGAGAAAAATGCTGAGATTTAAAATGAAGGACATAATCAGTCAAATTAATAAATGACAATACCTATGTATAACCAATTTGAAATCCCTAAGATATCTAGCCTACCGTTATATTTACTTGAAATTTAAACTAACGATCTGAAACAAATAATCTTCAACAATAACAAAATCACTATCTCTAAAACTTATTTAAAATTCAAAATTCAAGTAAAGGAAATATCATAACTCTTAACATTCCTCCTTGAACTTTCCCTTGGAAATTCTGAGTTTTAACTCTCAAACCTGATATCAGAAATGTGTTAGTAGCAAGTTGCCAATAATATTTTAACTTAATCATCGTCATCATATAATTTAATTTAACTCCTCCTGTCTTTAAAGACCATTTGCCAAGATTTGTCATCCCAAATTCATCTTGCATGAACCTTAACGATGTGTAGTTTATGTAACACAATCCTTCATCCTAAACACACTTTCATTAACTCCATAGAATCACGATCGTCACTTCACTTAGATCCAAATTCAAATAAAAACTATTTCCAACTCCATGTTCATCAATAATAAAACACTTCTTTCCTTTGAAAGAGACTTCAAATCCACTTCTAACAATTATGCAACTCTAAGGAAATTTCTATCCAGTTTTGGAATCTACAGAACATTTTTGTGACACTTATCATACCTTTCTTGGTTGATATAACAGTTGTTCCTTTTCCTTTGGCTTGCACAATTTTGCCATTTCCCAACTTGACTTTTGGTTGAGTTGACCTGTCAATGGAGGAAAAAAAACATTTCATCATGTGATTGGTGCAATCACGGTCAAATAAGCCAAATATTTAATTAATGTGAATTGAGTTCTTGTGATTTCACAAATAAATACCCATCATCATTATTATTTTGTTCAATCAATCTTTCATGTCATATGGGCTATTGCAGGTTTTTTTTCTTCAAGTTGCAATACTTTTTCACTGTGACCAAGTTTATTGCAAAAGTTACTGTGAAAGAAAGGTTTATCTTTGTACAGACATTTTTCTTCCCTGTGTAGCTGGATGACTGGAAAACATCTGCCATCATATTTTGCTCAAAAGGTTCTTCCAATCATTTTACCAATCCTCATTGAGATCCTTTGCTCTTTTGCATGAAATTTGTTCGTTAGCTCTGTAATTGTGAGAGCTTACAAATCACAAGTTTGTGAAATAAAAATATCTAACCTACGAGAGATTAAAGATGAAGGAAAATAATCATTCAAATTCATAAATGAGAACGCCTTTGTGTAGGCTTATAATAATTTGAAATCCCTGAAGTATCTTTCCTATCCTTGGATTTACTTGAAATTTAAACTAACTGAAACAAAGAACAAAAGATAAAATGTTCAACAATGACAAAATCACTATCTAAAACTTATTTAAAATTCAAGTAAAGGAAAATCTAATAGAATAACATCAGGTGCATCCCCATTTAAAAATCTCAATTTTCTTGTAAACCTCAAAAAACATTTGGAAATCAAAATATACTTTTTTGAGTTGATCTAGGAGGTCTCATTCACTACAAGAAAATCATGAAATAGAAACCAATTTTAGAGACAAAAAATAATTAGTTGTTATAGTGACTAAATTAGAAACCATTTTAGAGACTAAATTTTTTTTTAGTTTCTAAATTAGTTTATATTATTGTTAAATGGTACCTAATTAACAACCAAGGTTTTTGCTACCAAATTTAAAACTAAATAATTGGTAGTTAAAACCTTGGTAGCTAATTAAATACCAATTTAGAAACTATTTAACAATAATAAACTAATTTAGAAACCAATTTTTTTTTAGTTTATAAAATTGTCTCTAATTTAGTTACTATTGCAACTAATTACTTTGGTCTTTAAAAATTGGTTTCTATTTCATGTTTTTCTTGTAGTGATTATCCTGCCTTCGTATGCATATTCTTATTTTCTTCATTAAAAGAATTCCCCTTACTGGAATTTGTTTGTTAATATTTGGCTTATTTTAGTTTCCGTAAGTAAATTGTTAAGATTTCTCGTGTTTCATTACCAAAACCTTGATTTTTTCTTATGTTTATAGTTTATCCAGGTGGAATTGCAAATGATTTAGTTCAAGATAAAAACCAAAGTGTCTTTTTTTATTTATATATCTAATCGCACCAAGAGGAAAATACTTCATAGCTGCATTGTAAAATATACTAGCTTTAGGCATACAACTCAAATCTAAAAACAAAAAGAGGACTTCCCTGCTATCAATGTTATCATAGTTAATGTCCTTATTCTTGATCGCTTAAATTTGTTATTTTTATATCTATCCTAGGGAAAATGAGGCATCAATCGCTGTCTTACCTGATTTGTTGATGGAGCTTGATAGTCTGGATGAGGTATGCCTTACTAATATAATCCTCGGAATAAAAATTGGTGGGAGGAGTCAATATTTGTTCTTTCTAGTGTAGTGGATGATATATGCAACTGACATTCATTTTCAAGTGAATATATGTAAAGTGAGAGGAATTGACAATGTACCTGAAATAAATGTTCGTAGGCCCCTAAGTCACCCTTGTTTCTCATAAATCATGTTGGTTGAAAGCCTCATTTGTTTCAGGAAACAAGACTACTTACTCTAATCGAAGGTGTTCTTGCTGCAAACATTTTTGACTGGGGATCTCGTGCATGTGTGGATCTCTATCTTAAAGGAACTATTATTGAAATTTACAGAATGAGTCGCAACAAAATGCAGAGACCTTGGCGAGTAGGTTTTGTTCAACATATTCATGATGAGGGTATTTCATTTCTTAATTTATTATAATGATTGATTTTTGAATATTAAGCTAATCGTTTTCCATCCAGGTGGATGACTTTGATGTCTTTAAAGAGAGAATATTAGGAACTGGGGACAAGAAACCACCCCCACATAGAAGAGCTTTACTTTTTGTGGATAATTCAGGTGCTGACATTGTTCTTGGGATGCTTCCCCTGGCACGAGAACTCCTCCGTCGTGGAACTGAAGTGAGTTTTTTTGGAGAAAATTTAAATTTGTATAATGGAATGAATTTTCACGCAGGAAATGAACTGATCTGAATGAATTTTAACTACTCGTGAACCATGAATTTAATAATGGTGTCTTGATTTAGTATAAATGTTGAAGAATTACGTTTGTTCTCTTGATAGAAAAGTAAGTAGGGTAATGCAATAAAGAATCAAATCAACATTCATATAATTGGTCCTATCCTATGCCTATTAGTGTGTAGTTTGAATATATAATGCGTGAGTGCAGGTGGTCCTGGTTGCAAATTCCCTTCCTGCTTTGAATGATGTCACTGCAATGGAGCTTCCTGACATTGTTGCTGAGGCTGCCAAGGTTTGTGAATTTTCATGAACTGCAATCTGTTGGTCTCTGTAAAATTTGTGACGTTGGAGAGTTCCCTTGTAAGATTTATATGAATGAATGTCTTTGCCATTATTTAGTTACTTCTCCTTTTTTGTTTTCCTGGTAAAATTCCTTGCTTACTAAATTCCTAGCATATAAATCTCTATGAACACAAAATTGGCGTGCAATGATGTTATGTAAAGCACAGTTTCCAAATATCGTGCATTATGTAAAAATCTGTGTTTGTAGCACTGCCATATTTTAGTTGACTAATTTTTTCCTTCTTGACTTTGTGATCTTCCCTTTAATTTTTTATTCTAAAATCCAAATCAACAACTGCATAAATTTATAAAATGCAATTGTTATTTTTTTTCTTGTCTTGTAGACCTTCCCTTGCAATTTAAATTATCAAGTAAGCCAGCATTTGCGTGATTTAAACTATAATGGTTTGGAGAACATTTTTTCTGTGTCAACTTATGTGCTTCTCTGTCAGCATCATTGGTAAAAGAAGAAAGTATTTTGCTGTGGTATCTTAAGTGTTAATGGGAAGATCCTGATATCATTGACCTAATTTTTTTGTCAATTTCTACACTTCACCTCAACCGCAGTATCTGTGATGATCGTGGATTAGTTTAAACAGTATACTAATTCTTCTATCTTACAGCACTGTGACATTCTTCGGCGAGCTGCTGAATCTGGTGGCTTGCTTGTTGATGCAATGAGTACTACCTTGGACAGTCCAAGAGAAAATCCATCTTCTGTTCCCTTGATGGTTGTTGAAAATGGGTGTGGTAGCCCATGTATAGACTTTAGACAGGTCAGCTCCGAGCTGGCTGCTGCTGCAAAAGATGCCGATTTGGTGGGGAGAACAATTCTGTTTATCTAATAACATTACTATGGATTTAATAAAATCAGGGTGCATATTATAATTGAGCTTTCTCTCTTGGACAGATAATTTTGGAAGGAATGGGTAGAGCTCTTCATACCAATCTCAATGCCCAGTTTAAGTGTGATGCTTTGAAGGTAAGGTCATGTAGTTTACACTTACTGTCAGTCAGCTAAATTTCAAGTTGGCATTTTTATCGTTGTATTAGGGTATAGTTACTGAGTTAATACTTCTCTATGATTTCTTGTTCTCTTATCCATGACCATTGTCCAATGTTGAAAACTCATTTGCTTTGCCTGTTGCGTGAATTCCTGAACTCATTAGGATTCCTTAAATGCAAAGTCTTTATCACTCTGCCATATCTGTGATTATGCATATACTGTCTGTCTTCTCATACGCATATTTTCAAAATCTTTCTTTGTTGGCATCCACCTCTGAGCAGTACTTAATCTAATCATCGTAGTTTATAGGCAACCTTATTGCACATTCATATCTCTAATGGTTTATTCTTTCATTGATATGGCATTCATAACTTCTGTATTAGAGTTGCGAATGTACTCTTTAAATTCCAACTATTGTACGTCAATATTAATGTGAAACTGCACCATTTAATTACTTTATATTTTTAATGAAGCCTATTACTGCCCCCTATTGTGTTGATAATGATTTACGTCTAAGGGGCTCCTTTGACACATTTCTTTCCCTCTCCCTTTTTTTTTGGTAGCTTGCAATGGTGAAAAATCAGAGATTTGCTGAAAAGTTGATTAAAGGGAACTTATATGACTGTATTTGCAAATACGAGCCTGCTAACTGAAAGCTTGTATATTATACGAGCTCCTACTCCAATATGTTAATAGCATCTGTTCTTGGAGGGGATCTAGAATAATCTTCTGGGAGCAGGATTGTTTGCCATAAGACTCAGCTGTTCAACATAAAACGCGCTTAAGTTATGGGAACCATTTTCTTTTAAGTTTTGATTTTGTAAAATCGTGAATCATACTATAATCCTTTTGTAAGGAATGTGCTTTTTATAGCCAACAATCGTCGTTATCTTTACTTTGGTTCAATGGGAAACACAAGACTTGAAACCTTTCATCCCAGGAATTCAAATGATTAAGGTGTGCCTTTGAATGTGTTTTTTTATAACCATGAATTATTATTCTCTTTATTTTGGTTCAATGGGTAAACTGGACTGGAAACCTTTCATGTAAAAAAATTGATTAAGAGTGCTTTTGAAGAATTTTCTTTCTATTTTAGTTCTATGAAATTTGAATTTCATTGTGCTAAAGAAGATGCGAAATTTTAGTATGCTCAGTATGCAGTCAAACTCAGATTAAAAAGTTTGAGCTATTCGATTAAAATTTGGTAAATCATGTACCCGATTTGTTAAATCTATAGATTGGATGAGTAAGATTAAGTGAAAACTCGCTGAAGGTACATACAAATTGTGAAACTTGGTAAAAATTAATGGTTTGTGTATGTTACCACAATTCGTCCAACGACAAATTTATCAATTACAAAATAATAAATAGTAAGTAATTGTTATTTTCTCGAAGGACTTGTGCAATAAATGACTAATTATAGTTGATAACTAATTTATATAAAAGAATATTTTGTATTGATGTTTAAAGACTTCAAATTATGAAAATCAAATAAAACTTTTTTTGGGATTTTATAGTTTTTTTTTTTAATTAAGAATCCGTTTCTTGAACACTTAAACCTTAACCATAAAAGTTTAAGACAACTAATGATTGAAATTCCATTTCTAAATACAGTTTCATTATATATTTTGCTTCTATGTTCTAGATTACAAAAAGTATTTTTGAATACCTAATGAAATAAAGGTCTTCTAGGCAACGCTAAAAGCCCCCCAAAGGTCTTCAAAACATGTTTCCCCCTTCAGAAAACTAAGAACTCATTTTCTCACATAAACAAAGAGAAATAAACCAAATGTATCATGTCTTATGTATTATATATTTATAATATGTCTTAGATATAAAATATATAATATAGTTATATATAAAAAAAAAAAACTAGTGGGTCAAGCTTAATGAACGTTTTAAGTCCATTTTTCATTAATTTTTTTTAAAAGATTTAAACTTGATATTTTTAATAAATATATAAATTAGGATAAATAAACTTTTTACAAAGCAAACTGTAACTACCCAAAAAATCACTTAATATATTTCCACTTTTAATTCTAAGTCTTTTTCCTTCAAGACCTTGATAAGAAATTGAATTGTCGTAATTAGCTACTTTCCTAAATAGATTGAAATTAAAACACATGTCATCATTAACTATTAAAATTAAGTCATTTTCAATTATCAACACATATTCCAGTAAAATAAATAGAATTATTCTTAAGTGGGATGGACACGTGTCGCAATCCCAACATACTCAAGTGACATATATCTCCCTAAATAATTAAGTGTAATTAAGCAGTCGTGTTATGTCTAAATCCGCCTTAAAATCGCAATTAGAAATTAGAATGTATTTGAAATTTTCGTAGAATTTGATAAGTCCATACAAGTACAAATAAGGAGGTAACTTAAGGTGAAAACATTTTTAAATGATTACTTGTAATTGTCTACTTTTGAATATTAAAATTATTCTGATTTATGTTATCGATTAGAGATTAGAAAATTTCATAGTATATAAGTAGATGTAAATCTCACCTCATGAGCCGGTTTTATGGGGTTGAGTTAGGCTTAAAGTCTATTTCGTATAATATGGTATCAGAGCCATTTTGAGACTATCCTAACGAGTGTTAGTTGAATTTATCAGACAATCCATTATCGAGCCGTTATCGAACCACCTATAATACGTTATCCCAACGAGTGGTTGTTACGCTTAAAAATAACTTATGCGTCAAAGAGTTGAGCTTTGCAGTTAGGCAAATGTTTGTATTAATCTATTAGGTATTACAGTGAGCCTAGGGCTCAAGTACACATTGAACAATCTAATCTTGCTGTAACTCTGTAAATATTTGTAATATATTCATTACTGAGAAAAAAAATGTGCTATGGACACTCACTTCAAACCACAACCCAACACCTTAAACCATCTCGTCTTTTACACGATAGAGAGAGAGTAAACTCATTTTCAACTTGTTCACTGCCATGCCTTATTGAATTAAGATATTTTGAAAATGGAGATCTTATCCCGGGAAGAAGGGCTGTTGTTGGAGGAAAAACTCATCTCATGAAAAATTAAATTTGTTTAGGTAACTTTTTAGTTAAGTTGATAATTTTTATGTTCAATTAATATAGTCATTTTGATTAAAATTTCTTAATAATTAAATTAAATTCATTAAATATGAACGCAATTCAATCTCTGGACAACTGAAGTTCCGCCCTAGAAAAATTGAGGTTCCATGGAAAATATTACTCAAATTTCTAACGTTACAAGGAGTCAGCACAAGAATACTTAAGGATACATAATGAAGCCTACAAACATAGAAATAAATATAATATAGTACTAGTGCACATTTTCTTCAACCTGAAAAAAGAACTATCATATCATCCTCGATCTTACAACAAATCCTAAAGTTATCAGAGAGCTTCTGCGCACACAAGACAAGAAGAATCTAAAGCACCAAAGCAGTCCATTTTGACACTGAAGCTGCCCCGTTCACACTCTTTTTGTTAAGTCAATAACAATCAAAGACCAACTTGACAGATAGAAACATTACCAAAGATACATATAGAGAACCCTCCTAGCAAAAAGCTTTATGAGCAATAATTATAATATAAATTATATAGGATAAGAACCAGATTAATTAGCCCATTAAACATATTTCCCAATACTGGAGAGAGCTTATCACCACCTTTGATCGTATATCTCTGCATGATTCATGAGAAGTGAGATTAATTATTAGTGCTAGACCAAAGGGTTTGTTGTAGAAGATCCATAGCCGCTCCATGATCCTCCATTAAGGTATCCCAACGACACTTTTTCAGCATCAGAGCAACCCTGATCATGCCATTCAAGGGACAACAGCTTAGGGTTTGGCTTCACATCAATAGAACCGTTAAGGATGTTATGACCTCCCTCATAGGGCAACATAAGTCGCTGGCAAGAGTCCATTATATAAGTTCCAACATTGCTGATGCTTCCATCAAGGGACATGCCTCCAAATGCTGCAGTAGAAAGACCTTGATAATTTAATGGTAATCCATTGTAGGCGCCACTCATATCACCAAGCCCAACACCACCACCCACACTCATATCACTATTTTCAACAAGATCCAAATTCCTAGTAGAACCCCCAATCATATTCATACCATCCAACCCGCTTTCCATGAAGTCAATAGGCCCAGGGTTCTCTAGCATTCCCATGCTATACTTACTATCCATGAAATTAGGGTTTCCCAGTACCCCAGCATTAGTCCCCAGTAAATTGTTAAGGTGGGAAAACTGCACATCCAAGAAGGAATGTTGAAGATCTTTATGATTATGAATATAAGAGGGTCCTGCAGGTTGTGTTTGGTTTTGATTAATAGCTGGTTGGTGGTCATTATGTTTCTTAATAGAAACTTTCTTGTTCTTCCTGCAACCTCCTCCAACAGGAATGTTCCGAAGAGTGCCTCCTTTGGTCCAGTACCTTCTACATGTCTTGCAGAAGTACCTGGGCTGAGTGAGACTGTAGTTATTGTAGTAGCAGAACTTGGTGTGTGTTGATTCACACCTAGGGCACTTGAGGGCTTGATCTTGTGAGGGTCTTAGCCTCCTCTCTGTCATCGGTCTCGAGCATGGAAGCATGTCGCCTGATGGTGAAGAAGAATCCACCCTACTCTCTTCGTGAATTGTGCCCTGACATTTTATATAAAGAAACAATAATTAATGAATAGGAAAATGTGCTGCGTACTGTCAATTTTGTCTTATTTTGGATTGGGACCTTCTCTTTATTCTTCTGCTATTTCTCTCTCATCTTTCTTTCCCTTGTCTTTTTCACATTCCCTCCTTCCCTTTAGCAAAACATTCTAATTTAAATAGATAATTGCATCCTACAACTTGACACTATACATGCTGCTACTAGCTTCTTGATTAATATTTTATCATTCTAACCGTAAATCTTCATCAGCTAAAACCCTAAAACTCTCGTTAAACAGTTGTATTTCGTTACTGTGGTATGAATTATGAAGACTTAATAATAAATAACAAGTACTACTAGAGTTGAAATGTCCAAGTATAATGACTATTAATTCGCGCATAAGTACACACACACACACACATATATATATATATATCAATATAGCAACATGGTTCTCAGGAGTTTGAAAAACTAGAAGCGAACAGATTTCTTTGATAGATATAGTCATGCATACCTGCAGCCATTGTTCTGATGAGTTCATGCAGACGTGGAGAGAGGAAAAACCCATTTTTACAAGAAAATCCAGGAACAAGTTTGTTAGTATCTTAGTGCCCTAGCTAGCAATACTGTATGATGAGCATGGAACAGCAAAAGAATAGTGTAGGCTAAGTGGAAGTGTAGGTGAAGAAGAGAAGGAGGCAGTGTACTTCGTTTTGTATGAGTTGCGAGTGGTATATTGTGATTGTGTTGTGCGACAATGAGAGTGTTAGTTGGGAAGTGACAGTGAATATGAAGAAAGAAAAAGGTGAGGGGAATGAGTTGAGGTGAGACATTGTACTTTATAGAGAGAGGGAGAGAGAGTGTCATAAATCCCCGTCGGTGACAAAAATAGTGGACCCTTAAAATATGTGTGGCCCCAATGCTTAGCTCAGCTTGACCAGAAAAATATTCAGTGTCACAGTCACAGTTAGTGGTTGGTATGAGGAATGAGATAAGCATTAAGCAAAGTGTAGCCGTTAGTGGATTAGATTAGAATCGATTGGAAGAGGTAACTGCGAATGAGTGAGTGAGAGAGAGAGAGAAGACACAGAAACATAGTTGGCACTACAGACATGTCTGAATGAAGTGACAGAAGCTAGGTGAGAATATTTGGGTTCTCGATAAAGAACACATGCCGAAAGAGCACTCTACTTGTGGACCCCAAAAGCACTGGACCCTCTCTCCCTCCTCCCACAAGCAAGGGATATATTCCCACACTCTCCCTCCTTATTCATTTCTTCTCTTTTTCCCTCCATTCCATCCTCCTCCTACCTACTAAAGACAATAATTCTCACACAATATTATGTTTAGCTTCTCATCATTTCCAAAAAAATACCTATTTTTTAATGAAACAATGATATTTTATTTAGTTTTCACCATGTATAATATGTAATTTGCTATATTAATACATTATGAATGAAGATATGAATATTATGATTATTAAATAATGAAATTTATATATTTGATTTGAAATAGAAAGAGGTTGCAGGTATGATGTTGTAAAGTGAAGTGGTATACCAACAGAGTGATTAGCACAAGAGTAATGTCATTCATCTGATAGCGATATTATTGGAGTAGGGAAGTTTTAGGGAATAATCTGACAGGTGAAAGAAGAAGGAGAAAGGTATGGTACTGTAGGAGTTTTATCATATCCACTGATGGCATTGGTGTGAGTGACGAACACAACCCAACCTGATCTACAAGACCCAAACCCCAAGTACACGCCCTGTGTCAGGTGATTAAAGTGGGAGTGTGCTCACGTCACGTTACCCTCACTGCGTTCTTGTCTTGTAGATGCATGAGGGAGTGTGTGTTTGTTTGTTATAGTACAGAGATTGATGAATGGATTACTACTGTTTCAATCATCAGCATGATATCATTGTTCCTTGATCACTGTGTATTCTAGGTCTTGTTTCTTTATTTGCTTTTGTGTTGTGGAGTACTGTCCAAAAACTTTCTAGTATTCAACTACTGCGTTAAGCGATCATCATTAGGGCTGTTGCTGAAGTCATACTTAAGGGTTAAAAGTTCGCGCCACAAACACTAATTAATTGAAGACGCCATTTAAATATTAAGTAGTTAATTATTTTTTATATCTAGAATATATTCTCCTTAAATTGAAGAAGATGACTAAAGTTAAGTTAAAGTTTATGTACCTAATGCTTAGTTTGGAATATCGACTCTAACAAAACAAAATCACGCTAATTATCAATAGTATTGAATTTGTGTTAAATATGTGTACGATTCTAAAGTTATTAATGTTAATTTATTAGTATCATTTTTTAAATCAATTCTAAGTAGTATTGATTAAACTAATGTTAATTTATAATTAGTTTTAAAATTAGTTTTTTATTTAAAACAATTTAGCATCTATTAATGTGTAATTAAAATTTATTGTAAAATGTTTTTATTTTTAACAAAATAAAATATAAAAATGAGGTACAAGTTTTTCTTATCATATTAATATAAAAACGTAAAGGTGAAATATTTATTTGAAGGAAGTCATAATGACTTATGGTTGAGAACATCCATAATCAATTATATATTTAAACATAATAGATTATATTATCAATAATAGTTTATTATGGCAAACAAGTAAATTAAAAAAAAATTACACATTTCATTTCACATTTGATTAGGTTTGGTTGAGTAATCTTATAATACATTATAAATATAAAATTTATTGAAAATTTGATAAAGCCCATTTGGCAAATCTCACATTCAGTGGTTGATTAATCTCGATTAAATTGACCAACTTATTAGATTGGGAGTTTAATATATATATATATATATATATATATATGTGTGTGTGTGTGTGTGTATGGAAAACAAAAATTAAGAAAGGTGCATTACAAAACGTATTCCTCATTTTTATTATCTTACAGATTTTAAAGAAAAATATACAGTAGTACTACTTGATTAAAAAAATTTCTTTCTTAATTTTTAATAAATTTAACCAATAATAAAATGTACTCATAATACCATTACCCAATATATGATATTATTCTCTCTAACAGTTAAAGCAGTTAAAGAGACAAAATTTGTATAAGTATTCTCTGGACTTATGAGGAAGAAAAAGTGTTTTTTTTCCTCTTTTATCGTAAAAAATATTTCAGTTGATCATGACCCATGTCCACAGGTAAAGGTGGCAAAGGTTTCGGTGCGTAAATGATTTAATCACAAGAGTAGTCTTCAATACAATGATCATAAAATACTTGTATGACATTTTATGATGTACTACTACTTTTTTAAGATTTTCTCGTAAATTTAACTGTAACTTTGAGATCTTATTATAAAATTTAAATGTTTATAATTATATTTATATTTTAATATTTTATGACTCAAAAAGTAATTTAATCATAGAATTAAATATTTTTATTCTTAAAATTCAATTATTAAATTCAAAACGTTTATCATGCAAAATCAATAAGTTTTTATAAGACTTGGGTTTTAATTAAAAACTATGCTAAGTATTAGCTAGAGATGCTTCTTTGGCTTTCAACGCACATGATTAATTAACCATACTTTTAATATATGGGAAAACTTAAAAACTGCCCAAGAGCCTTCAATCTCAAGCTACCTATATCTTTATGCTGCAATTGTACATGTTTTGCTTTATTTCTTCTTCTTTTTTACTTTCCTTCTTTTCCTATAAAATGAGAGACATTTCAGAAAGCCCAACTCGATCTCTACTCAATTTAAAAGCTAAAGTTCTTCTCAAAAATATTTAAAGCGCAAATTTTTTTAGGGTTGTTTTTTTCTTCCAAAATTTTGTATTTTTTTACAGTCCTCCTCTCTTCATCTTATAATATTTTACCCCCTTCCTTTTTGTTAACAACAGTATATATATTAAATATGTAAAACATACCATTCACTTTTTTATCTTTTTCAACCATAGTCTAAATTTCGAAATAATGTTCTGTGAGGCCATGTTTGTAGTATGATTTGCTCCATCGTAGCCTTGTTTACAGTAATACGATAGTAATGATTTGTTTTCTTTTTACAAACATAGACCAATGATATGCTAACAAATCTGATCCCCATAATTTTGTCACTGATTATGATATAAGTAGTTTGATTTTTTCAAACACTTAGATCCCACAGTACGCTTACCTTAAAACTTTGCGTGAAGTTTGATTCTATACATCATTATGACGATGATTAACAAAAATAGGTTAATAAGGTAGATGGTAGATGTGTGGTCCGCAGCATGATTTTGGTCAAAAATTCGAACTCTCGTCCCTCGTAATGGGTGCAGTCAATTTGGAATTCTTTGGGTTAAATTAATCGAAAGGATGAGACCCCACCACCATGAACCTTCTTTTCAATACATCCAAAGTTTTCCTTCGGAATTGAAGAGCTATAGCAAATGCAAACAAAAGCCAATTGGAAAAAGCCCCAGCACAGCACCCCTTTATAGCACCACATACACCTACCTGATAGCTCCCGATCCCACACACCCACTTATTTGATACATTATTTTTAGTTTGAATTCCAACGTAAATAGATGAGGGAACAAAGTTGTATAACAAATTGAAATTGAAATTGTATATAATTTGTGTTAGGCACGTAAAGGATTAGTACGTATCTGGGTTGTGGGTGATGTGCGAGAGTGGGAAATGCGAAGGGAGAGTACTGCGGCGCAGTGGAATGAAAAGGGAAGTTAATAATGAGATGAAAGAGTGATTTGGAGGAGAGAATTTGTTTTATATAGATGGAGGAATCTATGGGGCAGATGAAGGACACTGAGAGGATCTTTATCCAACAGAGGAACTTATTATGTGGGATGTTGGTTTGGTTTGGTTGTTGGGTTTTGTCCCCTCGTTCATTTGTTTGTACCTAGGCATGTAGGTAGCCATGAATAATCATTAGTGTTTTGTTTGTGTTATTTTGGTTCCACATTTAACCCTTTAAAGGACCCACCCTATTTCTACATCAAATACTTTCCCGCCTTTCTTATCATCTACCCATGTCAGCTGCGATCCAAAATGCTACCAAACGAAGTTAAATAATGGAAACCAAAATTGTTGATAAGTTGCCACTGTATACAAGTAAAAATATATACCTAACTACTAATAAATTAATATTTTAATAATATTTATTTTATTTTTAATTTAAAATGTTATTATAAATCCAAACCAAAAATACCAAGGAATTCTTTAGTACTGGATAAAATAAAATATTTTTTTTCTTTTTTCTGTATGATTATATATATATATATATACTTACTTCTAATAGGGATGTTTTTCACGTTTTTTTTTTCATTTCCATGGTTTTCTTCCCAATGGAACAACTCTTTTAGATGAGATTTGTATATGTATAAACTCTTTTCACTGTGTCATACATTGTTCCAAACGATGGAAGGACAACATAGGTATATTTTCATTTTGCCAAGGACCCGTTCACTGTATTAAGTGGAACCAAATCATATATATGTATATATATGTTTGTTTGATGGGGAGAAAAACTAAAAGAAGAAAAATAATATTTTTTTTTATTAGGAGGGAGTTATAAAAAAGAAAAAATAATCATTTCTAAACATGATTTTTTTCTTTTCATTTTTTTGATAAATTTGATTTTTTTTCTTATTTAATTTTAGTGTACAAAATAAAACACAACATGAAATTATTTACAAAAGAGAAGCCAATATTGTTGGAGATCCCACATCGACTAGAAATTAGAGCATTTCATAGTATACAATATGTGGGATCTCCAACAAATATGTAAAATGAATATATAAAAGAGTTAAGTCAAACTGAATTCTTGAAACTTGAACATAATTTGTAAAAAAAATTATAACTCAATTTTGACTCGTTTATTTAATTGAGTCTGATTAAAAACTTAAACTTCTTCATTCATTTATAACTTAGTTAAGTTTTGTTTTCATAAAATAAATTCTTAAATTATTTTTTAACCTTAGCAATCTAGGAACAAAATTATCATTTTCTATTTACTATAAATTTATTTTAATTTAACCCACAAAATATTATAAAGATAAACAATATATTTTTTTTCATAAAATTATATAAATATATGATATGATATGAAATAGCATGGGGATCTCATTTAAATAATCAAACGTAATCGAAAATTTAAGTTAATGTATTTATAGTGATAGGTCATAATTTCGGCTAATCCATAATGTTTAGTCTTGACTCATGGGTTGAGGTCAAAACAGTCCACGAGATGAAACAATCCACATAAAAAAATGTCAACCAAAGTTCAATGGGTAAGCACCAAGACATGAGTCATTTTTAAAGTAAAAATTCTCATTTTAAAATAAAATAAAAAATAAATTTTTGTATACACTTGAAAAATATTTATTCAATCCAAATCCAAACTCATAGATAAAGTCGAGTCGGACATGGGTCGAGTTAGGTCATGTTGACACCATGTCAAGTTGGTTGAGATGGACTCAGGTTACATCAAATACAAGTTAGGTTAAAACACACTAGGTCTAGATCATACCAAATTAGGCCTAACCCAAGTTGTCCTGAGCCAAACAGAACACAGGATAAGTTAAGTCAAACCAAGTAAAGGTCGAGTCGAGTCCAAATTCTGTTAGGTCAAATAAGATTGAAATGGGCCTAGCTCATATCAAACAAAGTTAGGTTGGATCCACGTTGGCCAAGTTCAGTCACCCCTTGGTCAACCTCATTCGGTCGAACTCATGACGGGCCAGGTTAGGTCAAACCCCAAGTCAAGTAGGTAAGATTGAGTTGGGCTTAGGCTAAGTTAAGGTTGATCAAGTTCACATTGTGTTGAGTTGAGTCGAGCCTGCATTGGCCAAGTTAATTTATGCCAACATCTGACTAAGTTAAGTTGGACCTATGTCAAGCGAAGTTGAGTTGGATCCACGTCGAGTCGAGTTGAGTTTAGTCCATGTCAGGCCAATTTCATTTGAGCACACCTCAGGTCAAGTTGAGTAGGACTCACCTCTAATCCAGTTGAGTAGGACCTGGTCGAGTTAAGTGGGGTCATGTCGGTTGAAGCTGAGTCAAGCTCACATTAGGCCAAGTCAAATCAGGCACACGTTGGGTTGAGTTAAGATAAGTCTACATAAGACCAAGTAGAGTCAAGCACACGTTGGGTCGAGAACAGTTAGGCTTACCTCAAGTCGAGTATAGCTAAGTCAGGCTCACCTTGAGCCAAGTTGAGTCAGACCCACTTTAGAAAAAGTCAAGTTATGCCCATGTTGGGCTGAGTTGAAATGGGTTGGACCGAGTTAGACCCATGTCAGATTGAGTCAAGTAGGTCCCAAATTAAGTCGGTTAAATAAGACAAACTTTGGGTTGAGTCAAGTAGGTCCCACCTTGAGCAAATTGAGTAGAGTCGTGTTCGGTTGAGTCAAATTAGGCATACATCGAGTCTAATCGAGTTAGATCCACGTTGGGTTGAGTTGAGATAGGTCCATGTCAGGTCGAGTACAGTTGAGCCCATATCGAGTCATGTCGAGTTAGAAAAATGTTGAGTGGAGTCAAGCCCATGTAGAGCCAAGTCAAGTCGCGCCCCACATAAAGACAACTCAAGTTAGGCCCACCTTAGACTAAGTTTAGTTGAGTTCATCTAGGGTCACGTATAGTTAAACCCACATCAAGTTGAGTCGAGTCATGCCCACGTTTGGCAGAGTTAAGTCAGGTTCATGTATGATCAAGCCAAGTCAGACCTATGTCGGGCAGAATCGAGTTAGATCCATGTTGGGTCAACTTATGTTAGACCCACATAAAGTTAGGTTGATATTCGGACGTGTTAGGTCAGGTTGAGATAGGATCAAGAAAAGTTAATCCATATTAACAATGTTGAGTTCAGTCGATATCAGATCAAGTCTAGACAAACACAAATTGAATTGGGTGGTCGAGACAAACAAGTTGGATTGGACCATAATATTCTAATTAAGTTTCAAATAATAAAAATTATTATTAATGTAAAATATTTATGGATCATTTTACAATTTAAAATATTTTAAAACTTAAGTAATTATGGAAAGATTTAAGAGTCAAGTAAAGTTTTGTAGTAAGAAAAATTCACTTTGATCCTAATCTTAACTCACTTTACGTAGGGGTCTTATGAGTTGGAATTTTTTCAACCAACTCATTTGACAGGCCAATAAAAAAAATTATTTTAAAAATTAGTTTGAGATTGATCCATGTATCATGGTTAAATGGACAATTTTACTTACCTATGACATAGATAAGACTATCCATCATTTTTCATTCTTACGTAACTCAACCAAAAAAATAAAATTATGAGTATTAATGAATAAATCAAAAGTTATTTTATTTATCCTATATAAATCTATAAAATTCTCCCCGATGAAGCAAGAATGTACAACTAAATTTGGAAACAAACTAATAAGTTTTAATTCAAGTAATCATGATTGAATACTATCAAATTAAAATAATAGTTAATGAGATTGACAAAATAATATAGAAAAATTAGGAGGTGTGGACCTTTAATTTAGGGAAAATTATAGGCTCAAGAAAATCAATTAGAAATATAGCTTTTAAAATAAAATAAAATAAAAAACACAAATCTCGAGTCCTCTAAAATAGGAAAAACAACATGGAATAGATTGTTCACTTGCCCTAGATATTACTTGTGCGACACCTTAACTACCATTAAAACTAACATGCTTAGGAGGAGCAAGGTTTTTTTTTCCTCATCGCATCAGTAAATTTTATTTTTATTCAGAATATTTAAATATATTTCTCATTTACATCCTTTTATACATAAAAAACTTTATTCAGATGATCTCTTTTTGAGTGTGAACCTAAAGTATTTTTTAATAAGTATAAAATATCATGTATATATAATGTCCTTACGTTATTGACTTCTCCCAAAATAAAAGATAATAGATGCGCTAAAAAAAGGAAGTGTAAAGGAAAATGGGTGCGTTCATATTTGTTGTCTAACGAGTTTTATAGAGATTAATTAATTAATTAATAACTGATTAGTTAAGGTGAACTCACATTATATTATATTATAATATATATATATATATATATATATATATATAAGTTAACTAATTTAGTGAATTCATTAAGACACAATCAATATGATCTTAATAAATTAAAATTAGTTTAGTCCATTAGGGACAATGAGAATTCCAATAAGTTAAGGCATAATTATGGTTGAAATTCACTAAAATAAAGAATAATTTTATCATTTATCTGTTTCAAGAGAAGGAAGGCTCTAAAAGAAATAAGTCAATTTTGTTGAGTAAAGTAGTTAAATCAATAGTTCATAATAATCTTTAAATAAGTTTATCTAGCGATTAATGCTTATCTATTTGGCCTGGGCCTATTTGTGTTATTGGTCCAGCCTAAGCAAGAGTGAGAACACGATCGCGTTCAACTAAAATGGGTTTATCTATTTTTGGTCAAAGTTTTTCTGAGTAGTCAACAAAGACTGCTTCTTCTTCCTGCACTTCCATACTTTCTTGTGCCACCCCATAAGTTTTTTTATTTCAAAAATACTCTTTTTAAATATTCCAGATTACATAATTTGGAAATCTTTTTCTAGATCCAGAATTAGCTTTCTGGATTATGTAATCTGAAAATCCTTTTTTAGACGTGTGATTAGCTTCTAAATTACATAATCTAAAAGTCTCTTCTAAATATGAGATTGACTTTCAGATTATATAATACAGAATATATCCAGATTACATAATCCATGGACTTATATTAAATCCAAAAAAAAGTTCCGAATTTTATAAATCTCAAAAACACTTTCAGATTCAAAAACATCTTTCGAATTATGTATAGGGTGATAAAAAAAGGATAAAACAATATTTTTACATTTAGTATGGAGTGGCACAATAAGTTATGGAGGTGTAGGAAGAAAGAGTCCTCAACAAAACAACAACCTTCGAGTTTTGGGTCCTGTATTAAGACATTAATGGGCCAAGTACGTCAAACCCAAGTATACACTCAAACCCAAGTACAAATTCTTCCTACACCCAACTTTTTTAACACCTATACACTTTTAAATCTCCAAAAATTCCTTTCGTTTCGGAAACAAAAATTCAGAATTAAAAAAATAAATTTCACAGAAGCAAATCCAAAATATATTATTGTGTTTGGGAAATGAAATTCTAGAATAAAATTAAAAAATCAAAATCTCATTCTGAAAAAGTAATTCCAAATAAAAAAGATATATATATTCTGAAAAAAAGTTCAAAAAACAAAACCTGAAAAAAAATAAAAATGGAAATCCATAAAAATATTAAAAAAATTCAAATTCAGAAATATATTAATTTTTTTTTTCTATAATATATTTTTATCCAAATCTTTTATTTAAAGATATTTTTGTCATTTGACAAAAGAATCAAATTGAAGTTTAAATTTGATTGAACAGAGAAGTAATTGCAAACTGCTTTTGGGTGAAGATAGAAGTTCCTTACGCAAGTAAATGGAACGAAAACGAAGTTGAACTAATATAAAAGCTTGAGCACATAGCCTAGGTTCCTTTCAAATCCCAGTAATTTTCAACATAAGAACAGGATAATGGAGACGAAAGTTTTTTTTTATCTAGATTCAAAGCTTACGTGTTTGAATCTTTAATAGATAGAAGTAGAATTCAACGAAATAAGTGTTTGAAGTTGTTGAAATTGAGACTATTAGCTAACAAGGAGCTTGAGCTTGAGCCTACTCATACATTTCTTAATGATGAACCTTCACGTGATGAATACTCTACATTCACTTTGGATGATAATATGACAACCCAGAAACTTTTTTCTTGCTTACTTTTATTAGTTGTAATTCCTTTTGGTGAAAAGGCATATAATCTTGGATCACATTAAGCAACTCACCAAATAAAACGAAAGGCTATAAAGGAGCAAATAGGGTTCCTCCTTTAAGACATTCGAATAGATTCCTTATTCATATAAATGTCACACAAACCTTGCAGGATAAGTTATACACCCACACATGTCACCCTCTACCTAATTAAATTGAATAGGCAAAACCTTTTTTTTTTCTTTTCATAAAAAGATTATTTATTATAAAGAAGAGAGAGGAAGTGCAATAATAGTGGATGGCATAAAGATATTCTCAAAAAAAAAAAAAAAAGATACATAATCCAGATAAGTTCATTAACACAATGATACAAGCCAATTATATAGAGATTATGATTTTTCTCCAAAGATAGTTTTTAGAGTTGACTTTTCCTACCATAACTCCTTAAGCCAATTTTAAAAAGTCAACCAAAGTCACCCGAAAACTATCCACCCGAATACCCTTTTTTTCTTGGCTTTTTATAACCACTCAACACAATTCATCAAAGTTCTTCGGCTCTATCAAGTAGAATTTGAAGGATTGAAAATAAGATGGAAACGTGGGATGAGAATTGTTTGAAATAAGGGGTAGAAAATAAAGGAAAAAATTGTGAATACTTTGATGATTGTTATAAATAAAAAATATTTTAATTGATGAAATTTTAAGATTATAATTTTCTTCTAGTTAGATATTTTCTGGTGTTATTAAAATATTATTTTCATTACGATTCGTGAACTTAGTTGAAAAAAAAATATGAATTATTTGACATAATTAATACATACAAAAATATTGATTTTTTTTATAAAATAAAATAAAATATAAATGGAAATATTTATAAAATATTTAATTAAAATTGTAATTTTCATAAACTTCAAAAAATATACAGCAGTTGGTGTAAATATTACATACCTAATTGATAATAAATATACAATAGATACAACTAAATAAGATGAAAAAACACATTTAAATTATAATAATTGATAAAAAAATAAAAAAAATATGTAAATATGAATTTTACAAGCCTAATGTATAACATTTTGTAATTAAATAAATTGTATCCAAATTATTTGAATTCAATGTAAGTATGCAATTGAGAGGCATAACTAATATTTTGTGGTTCATTACTATATTTTATATTCTAAATTTCTAAATGAACATTCATATTTTTCTAATTTAATAAAAGTGAGTAATTACCAATTTTCTTAACTTCAAATCCTAATCTATATGAGTGTATAATAATTTCAAAATATTAACATAAATATATTTAAATTAAATTCATATAAATTTTATTCTAATATATAAACTATTTGTCATATAAGTGATTTATGGATCTTAATCTAATTTTGATTTGTAATCAATAATTATTTTTCTTAACCAATTTAATTTCATCTTCAGTCAAATAATAACACTTCATACACACTAACGACATACTTTTAACACAAACAAATACCACCATCATAAACCCTTTTTTCACTGTATATCAGTATATCAGAATCGAAACTCTTAATTCATTTTTTACTTTCTATGCCATGAAAATAATTGCAAACACTATTCAAAACAACACGAAAGAAACTCTAGCTGGTTATGAGTGACATGCATGCCTCAGTTGCTGTGAGTGTCAAACTCATTTGACACATTTCAGCCATGGATATTGCAAATAAGCACAAATGTATGCATAATAGATGTTGTTTTGGTCATACCTATTAATGATCCAAGCAATAAATCAATTAGGACACAACAAAACAAGTACAACACCACATACCAACACACTCCTTCAACACAAGACCTACAATACAACACTGATAAGGCAAAAAGTCCAACTAATTCCAAACCATGCAAGCCCATGCTCAAAGAACTGAAAAAAAAAGCTTCATCATAATTGATTATATGGGAAATAATAAATTATCTTCCCATATAATCAATTACATAATGATTAATTTTGTTGTTTCAACCTCATGTCTCATCTCCTCTTGACACGTTTCAATCATGGAAGCTTGCCTATTCACCTACAAAGCAACTTCAGCAACCAAGCTTCTTAACATGGGACTCGAATGCACCTTCCCAAGCAATATCTTTCTTCAACACGTAAGAGCACCAACCTCAATTGCACTTCACACATAGGACGAACTCAACTCACACCAAGCAAAGAACCACGAATCCAAGAAGGAAGAAGGAAACTATGAACCCAACACAAATGCATTCACCCTAAACCCAACACAACTCGTATTTTCTACTAAATCCACAAACAGTAATAGAAATAATATTTTAATCACATACAAATTTCATATACAAATTGTAGGCCAAAGGTCAACCGAAAAAGATTAGGTTGAAAGATCGAGTTGGAAGATTGAATATAAAAAATATAAATAAATAAAATTATAAAATGGTTTCTGTAACAATGTCCATAATGATAGAATCCAAATTTATAGATGTATATTTAAAAAATATATTAGGTACAAAAAGAAAAATTCAAATAGGTTATGGGTCCAATAAAAGAACATTATAAATAGGTCATCAATCTAAGAGGTATATAAAGTGAATTTATCTGATAATTATATCAAACTGATTCTGACTTTAACATCGGAACGTCTTGCAGGTACACTCATCCAACCATAAGAAGAGACCGAGACGAGAAGTCAAAAGGTCCAGTTGATTTAGTCTAACCTAGTAAGTTTGTCAACCATAAACTCAACTTGAAGCAGGAATAAACCGAAAACTCAACTCAAGAAGTTCAGAAAATTCGAGGAGTCAACACATTTTGCCGAAAGAATAACAGTTTCTAAGTCTTTTTTAAGAATACAAATAAACAAATAATTATATTTTATTTTAAATTTAATTTAATCATTATTGCAAAATTGTAATTTTGCAATTTCATAAACTTTTTTAACAACTACACTCATGACATCACTTAAATTTCCATTTTTTTTTTCTTAATAGAGTAAACTAAGTTGAAAAAGTATCTTTCCAATCAAATCTATCTTTTTCCTCTCCTCCTTGATATTCACTAAACCCTAAAACAAATACAGATTAAAAGGGGAAAGCGGTAACACGCGGCATTGTGAGGATGGGAATAAAATAATAGGTTTGACATCTTATATAATTGATAAGAATTAATAAAAAAATATAAATAGATGCAAAGTTTGACCAGTGCCTTAACGCCCAAGGATGCAGGAATTGGCTAAAGCGAAATAAAAATCAAACAGGGGCTTACACGATCAATGAGAAGGTCGGTTCTTAAAAACTTGATGTGATAATAGCCATGTTCTTCCACCGCCTTCACCCTAACCTCTCTTTTCTTCCTTAGCCCGTTACCGTTTCTCTCACAAAATCTGTAACACACAACCCTCGTGTTCCTCTTTCCTTCCACCCCAAGTTTTCTGTATCTATAAACATGACCAAAAGATTCTCCCACCAACTCTTTTAATTTCCCAAATTCTTCCAATCTTTCCTCGCTCCTCCTCCCCTCTTTCCCACTTTCGATTCCCCCTTTCTTCTCTCTGCACTATGGACCGACCAATTCATCATTCATCCGACACACCTACATATGATTCCGATGAAGACTCACTCGTTTCTGATTGCGAGAGCGGGGTTTCCGGGGCCGAGGGGACGTTTTCCGGAGCCTTTGTGCCGGCGCCCGAAGACGGCTGTCGCGTCCACACTAGATTTGTCCGTAGCTTGACCGTTAACGGGTTGAGGCCCGAGGTGGTGACGATTGCCAAGAACGCGCATTCCTCTGTCATGGCAAGAGCGCGTGCTCAGTGCTTTCAGGTTTTCGCGCGTGCGGCGGGGGAATTGCACGAGGGTCAGGCCAACGTCAGGTTGGCTTGGTACGGTGCGTCCGGTAAGGAAGAGATAGCTGATATCGCCCAACATGGTTTCGGCCACGCGCACTGTAACGGCCTGCGTCTCTCTCCACTGGATTACCCACTCCAAAGGCACGTCTGATTTCACTGTTCCATTAATCAATTTTATCATTTTATTTCATTGTTGTGTGTTTTTTCAGTATTGGTTTGTCAATTTGAAGGTTTCTGAATTTTACTATTTTTTGCGTCTGCGGAATGCAGTGTGAAGAGCTCTGGTGTAGACAGTGACGGCGTGAGGTACTTGTTGCTGTGTAGCGTTATCTTGGGGAAGACGGAGGTGGTGCCACGTGGCTCTAATCAACGCCGTTCGAGTTCTGAAGAGTATGATTCTGGGGTGGACGATCTTTTGGCTCCCAAGGAGTATGTTATTTGGTGTAACCGGCTCAACACTCATGTTTTGCCTGAATATGTTTTGAGTTTCACGCTTCCTTCCTTAAAAGGTTTGGTGTTTGTGAGTTTTTTTGTTGTGGTGCTTGTCTTTCCTAGTCTTGTGACTGATTCCTGATGTTATTCTGAGACTCTGCGTGTGCTTGATTTTGTAGGGAATGTAAATATTAGGGAACCTTTGAGGCCCTCTTCGCCGTGGATGCCATTCCCGGCTTTGATTTCGGTGCTTTCGAGGATTTTGCCTCCTGCTGAAGTTGCCACCATTGTAAAGATACGCAAAGATTATACAGTAAGTGCTTTTAGAATTTGAGACAGTGGCTAGTTTTTTCTTAGCTTAAATGGTTAACTGGTAGTCAACAGCAAGCTGTAGGAGCTCTATAGCAGGATAGCTGAGTGGAGCGGCGATAGACCGTTATAGGATTCAAATAGTATAGCACTTTTCAATACCAGCCACAACTATTGCAGTAGCCACCAAACTAGTGGCTTTTGGCGCGCCATAGCAATGCTATGTTGATGTAGGCTTAAAAATCCATTTTACCCTTTGAAGATAAATTTTCAGGGTTTATTTGGGTAAAATATTCTACAAAAACGCTATCTGTGCATCTGTTTGACATCTAGTCCTTGACACATTATAGGACTATTTTTTATCCCATGTTTCGATCTTTCTTTCCCATTCCTTTCAGTTTACGTCAATTTTTCTTTTTTCTATTAATTTCACTGTCATCTTACATTTTTTAGTAAACTGTGACTTATTATTTACAATGAATTTCCTTAATTTTGGATTTTTTTTGTGATTTGTTATGGCATTTATAATTATGTGTAAACTAATGATTTTTAGTTTGTGTTGTAATGTTTAAAATAGCAGTCATCCCACGTCCTGCTGTCTTGCTATATTTCAGAGTTAATCATTGCACTCTATTTTCCGTAATCGATAGATATGATATTGAGTGAGCTTTCTTCTGCTTTGCAGGAACTGAGGATTTCTCGATATGAGATGATACAGAGGGTGAGAAATATAGCAGGCGACAAATTGCTAATTTCCATCATCAAATCTTTCAGAGCCAAGGTACATCTATTCTAACCTCTTTGTGATGATATTGTTCTTCCTAAGTTTAAAGAATGTTTGTCGTGGCAGATTTGTTTGTCTAGGAGTTTAAAAACATTGAACATAATGGTCTTGTTGTGAATAAAGTTAATAATACTCATTGTTCGAATTACACCAAGACGACACTTTGCATTATGCTTTCCGAACGCTTTGAAATGATTAAGTATTCACTTGGTTCATACTAGTTAATTTTGAACTATTATAAACCAACTGTAAGTAAGTTGTGGAGAGAGATCATCATGAATGACTACAATTTTCTTCAATTAAGGCGTTGAAAGGCTGGCCGGCAAAGTTGTCTAAATAATGGAAATGATAATGATACTCATCGGCATTACTTTCTCCCTAGTGCCTTCGTTAATGCGCATATTTTTGCCAGTTCCTCGCGTCACTGAATTGTTGGGGGTCGGTCAATGTGGATGTGAATGTAATTCCTACTTTTGGATTATTATGGAAACCATTGAAGTGAATTTAGCTTCAAAGTGAATAGAGGTCATGTTGGAATTAGTTTAACATCATTGTTAAATGATGAGTTGCTTAAATGTATAATTAAATTTATTCGAAGGCAGTCACTTGCCAGTTGCATAGAGTGAGATTTTATACTCAAAACACCCTCCTTTGGAAAGAAAGACAAAGCTGTTTCAAAAATTGGTCCTGTTGATTCTGTTATGAATATAGTGTATGTATTCTTATCGTAAAGAACAAGAGCTAGCCCGTATTTCAGGATAATGAAGTGCGAGAGTAAGATATCATTTACAGTCTGTGTTCCTGATAAAAATCTAACATGGCTACGAAACTTTGTAATTTATGTAATGCCTTTCTACAGTATGAGCTATAGTTTTTGTGTCTTCTCTTATTTTGGTCATGAATAGGTTTCTAACCTACCTTGGTGAATTTGTTTTTCAGAAAACACCTGCAAACTTTAAAGCAAACAAGGGGAAAGAAGGGCAAGGGGAAAGAAGAGTAAGGGGACAGCCAGTAGCATGAAAGGAATGATTGTTCATACGAGTTCTATTAGCTATTACACGAAGTGATAGAATACTTAAAGAAACACAATGCTCATAATACTAACCAAACTTACATTGAGGGGGTATGTGAAACCACGGAGTAGAGCATATCATTTTAGACCTTTTAATTTGCTTCTAGGATGATATACTCATTCTGGGATATAGGTGATTCTTTTTCTTTCTAGTTAGTTACAGTTACTGGTTGAAATAAATATACCTTTACCATGGTGGCTGCAATTTGCCAACATCAAATGTTCCTTTATCTTTGCTCATTGGCTAAGGACATGGGAGTTCTTTGAAGTATTTGATAAACTCTGAAATTAAATCAAGAGATTGTTCAGTTTGGGTTATATGCGTGCATCCAAATTGTTCGGGCATCTATTTCCATGGTTTAGAATTTAATGACCCTGTATACTCAAATTCAGTAAGTCTTTGCACTTTTAAATCAGTCAATTGATTCGAATTGTGCTTCCGTGGGATATTAAGGGTGTGCAAGGACGGATTGGTTCTTGTTCGGGGGGAAATGAACTGATGAAATATAATTGGTTTAGTTTGATAAGTAAGCTTAACTTGTCCTGTTTAACTGTCAAGATTGTCATTTTATCCCATCCTCATCGGAGTTATTATGTTCATAAATTTAGTTTTTATTCCTTCTTCTCCACTTCCATATGGGTGATCGTCTCCATGGCAAGTTACATTCTCAGTGGCACTGGCACAAGAAGGAATTGAAAATTTATGGAGTCTTTGGTACTTGATAGAGGATTGAGAAAGGAACCAAAAGGGTTGTCCTGATGTATAGAGGGCTGCCTGAAAGGCATTCGTAAAAAGTCAAAATGTGTGGCTTAGTTACTTGGACAAGAAGGAGAAAAACTGCTGAAGATAGTAAAGTCATTAGGTAATGGTAATGGACTTTTATTGGGTTTGACCAAACCTTTGAAAGCAACGAAATCAAAGTTAATCTGAATCGAAGAATAACGTAGAAATGTCTCATTTTTTTGTGTTTTTGCCTGACTAAAAAACTGTTTCAATTTTAGACGTTTTTTAAACGATAAATTGATTGAACTGTGGTCCCGCGAGGCATGACAGCTTTTTGGCTGAACACGCACTTCACTTTCATTTTTTTTTATAAAATTATTCTTTCTGAAAAGTAATTTAAGGATGTATATTTAGAAATTTGTAACTTAATTTCATAATTTGGCTTGAGAATGTTGTAATTTTTTTAGAATTTATAAGATTAATCATATGCAAAATATTAGTTTCTATAACAGTTAACATAAGTTTTTGAAGTTAATTAATAAGTTTCGTAAATATATTTTGTTAAATATTACTTTTACGATTTGATAGATAAAATAAGAAAGTAAAATACCAGTCTAATAAGAATGAGTGATATAAAAGTACTAACTACTCCAACCTAACTCACTTAAAACATGTACAATGAAAATAGAGGATGGTCATTTACTTATCTTTATCTTCTTAAGATATACATGTTAAGGCTAACATCTAGGATGTTACACTAAAAATCAATGGTAAATTGGCACAATTAAGGACTATAAAGGGTGATCATCCATAAATAAATACATATAGTAAGAAGAAAAAAAATGTATTTACTCAAGTTTTCGATTTAAAGACTTAAGTAAGAAATGTATTTAAAATTTTTTGACCTTAATTTCTAAATTATGTGAACTTATTAAACTAAAAAATATTAACAAAATTAATCATTCTACACTATGAATATATATAATGTTAAAAAGTTTGAAAGGTATAAATAGTCACCAACTAAACCAAGTAAGCTATATATTTTCTAACTAATGCATGCATCCATCATAGTCATTATTTTTTTTTATAAAAATTTTTCATGTTAGGCATTACTATGCACTTGACATATCAGCTAGGCTGACATCTCAAGTAACAACAATCATATGTCATCTCATGAAAAATAAAATTATTAAAAAAAAATAAAAAAAAATACAAAAATATGGGGGGACTAGACTAAAACCCATATGTTAACAAAAACGATACATAGGTAGATTATACATATTCATAAAGAATTCTAAGAACAGACTAGCTGAGAGTCTATTATACCAATGAAATGATTCTCTATGAATAAATCTTAAATTAGTCAACTTATCAGCACACGCATTTCCTTCACGAAAGATATGAGTAACCCTAAACTTGATTGTCCCACAAAAATTAAGACAACTATTCCATCGATTTTGAAGCATCCACGGAACATTAGTCCTAGCAGTAAACGCAGCACAAACCAAGGCAGGATCACATTCAAGCCATACATTAGTAAGTCTCATTTTTTGAGCTTCCTCCATAGCATGTATAACTCCATAAAACTCAGTAACCAAAGCAGCTGAACTTCAAGAAACGCTGAAAAAGCACCAATAAATTCTCTCATACTCCCACAAAAAATACCTCAACAAGTAGTAAGACCAGGATGCCCCCTAGCAGTCCCATCAGTATTAATTTTAACCTAACCTGGTGAAGGAAATTTTCATCTAATAGGAAGAGGACGAAGAACTTTACCACTACGAGTCTTAATACCGAAAAACTTAATCACGTTGAAGTCCAACATATCATTCTTCATTGAAGCTTTAGACGAATTTCCCACTAGACAAGTTAAATCTTTAATTATCGAAATAGCCTTAGAAACATCAATCTTATCCTGAAATCTAGCATAATTCCTCATACGCCATATCATCCATATAGAAAAGGCTATCACTGCAAGCTTAATCAATTTAACCAAAGGACTACCATCACTCTTAATAAAAGAAAGTAGATAATCCTTATTAGAGAAATGAGAAGTAAGAAAAATTTGTCGAACCCAACTCAAAATATGCAATGCGTTAGAACATTCAAAAAATAGATGTTGAATAGATTCCTCATGCTTTTCACAAAGCGTACACATAGAACATATATGCAAACCTTTATTCTGAATATGTTGATCTGTAGGAAGTCGCCCATGAAATTTTTTCCAGAGTACTAGAGTTTTGGAAGGCATAATAGATGAAGACCAAATGAATTTACCCCAACCACCTGGAACTCCTAGTTCCAAGAAAAAAGTCTTAGCCGATTTAAGAGTGAAACGACCAGACTCATTTAAAATCAAATTAGGAATATCCTGTTCCTCTCTAACCATGATATGATTAAAAAAATGAGGCATCTACTGTAAAGATAAGGGAATATTCCAATCACAACCTGTCCAAAATTGAGAGACTGTATCCGAAATGCTAACACCATCAGATAACCCTGCAATATTTGCTAAAGAAGTAGTAGAACACCATTTATCATTCCAGAAATTAATAAAAGAACCTGTACCACCAGTCCAAGAAGTATAATCAAGTATGGTAGAGTAAAATTGCTTAATTCCAAGCCAGAGAGAGGAAGATTTATAAACCGTTCTAAACTCATATTTTGATTTAAGAACTCTGGCTTTCAAGAGTAAAGACCAAGGTTTGTTGCTATAAGCAAAGTTCCAAGCAAGCTTAAGAAGATATGCATTATTTTCATGATGAAGATTAATAATATTCAAGCCTCCATCCTCAAGAGGTGAACAAATTGTCCCCCAATTAACGGTAACTATACATTTTTTCAGAATATCACCAGTCCAAATAAAATTCCGACACCACTGCTCAACTTGCTTAATAAGTGAAACAGGCCACTTATACATATTAAAACTATAAGCTAGAAATCCAGTAATCACCGTATTGACTAGTTGAATTCGACCCATCATGCTAAGAGATTTACCTTTCCAAGATGTTAGCTTCAATTTAACTTTATCAGCCAAAGGTTGAAGAAACCGACACTTTGGAGCACCAACAAAGATAGACACTCCTAAATAATTGAAAGGCAAACAACCATGACTACAGGAAAGAATATTTTGAATTTTGGTGACAAATCTTGGAGAATTATCCATGGTGAAGAAACTATTTTAGGGTTATCACCATATCTTTTAAGAAAAGTACTCAAATTTCTACCATCATAGTCCTTATTCAATATAAAGGAAATACATTAATTTACCATTTTGTATTTTAATTGATGCTATATTCTAAATAACAGTTTAAGATCTTAGATAAAAAAAATCATTTTTCTTGGTGTATTCATACGCATTCCTATTTCGAATGACTTTAGTTTTGATTTCCCATGCATGCGTTTATGTCTATCACTTTGATCTCTTTGCTCATTATTCTTCCAGATGTTAGAGCCAAGAAATAGAAAAAATAAAAATAAACAATGTTCTAAGAAATGAGACGTGTTAAATCATTTATTTCAATTTTGTCGCTTAACAAAAATAATAATAACACAATTTTTTTATCAACAAAAGGAAAGAAAGATAAAAAAAAAATTCATATGTAGTGTTTACATTCAAATATATTAATTTTAATTATTTAAAAATACTATTAAATGTTTTATTTAAATTTAAAACATTTTAAAATATTATAGTTCCTTCCACGGGTTCGTTGTTTAATATCTATATTCGAACTTATTTAATAATATTGTTTCATTTTTGTAATTGCTCACCAAAACTTAATTGTTTAACCATCTTATGGTATGATCGATATCATCATTATTATCACTATTTTTATTTTAATTCATAATAAAAAAAATAGATTATTATATTATGGGGATGAGATTTTGTAGCTGTTGAGAAATTGGTGGTGATTTTTATAATTTTATTTTTTATATTTTGTGATAAAGCATATAATTAACTGGTAATTTGTTTATACTATTTAAACCATTTCCCACTCGTTTTGATAACAAACAATGTTCATTCATCTTCAAGTCATCCACGTTAATTTTAATTGAAGAATAAAAACAGTTCCTAAGGGTAAGTTATTTCAAAAGGTTGTAAGTTAAAATTATTTTGTATAAAAAATGTGAAAAAATATTTTTATTTTAAAAATATTTCAGAAGAATATTTTTTCTAAAAGTAATTTAGTAAAAACGACTTTCTAAATCAATACACATACTTGTCAGTGAACAATAAAATAACATTAATTATGGTTGATCAATTTTGTTTATCCACTTAAAATCTAACTAACTCGAAGCAGAAAACAAGAAAGAAGTGAGTATCATTGCGTAATCAAATATTCGATTTTAAAAAGGATACTTTCACACCAATATTTTTTTTTTCACTTTCATTTCATAACTAAATATATTATTATTTTATTTTAATATTTTGCTTATATTTATTTTTATTAATTAAATATAATATTTTATTATTAAATGGAGTTATAAAATAGAAGTGAGACAAAATGAGAGTTTAAAAGTTAATTTCTCATTTTAAAAATGAGTTGAAACCGTTAATAGTGACCAGTATTGGATTAAAAAACTGAAATCTTGGTTATTTGAAGCCGACCAGTATGTATGTAACATATGCTAAATGAATATCTTAATTACCTGGTTCTGTTACAAGTATCATTTTATCCAACCCCCTACCCACTTGTCATTTTTAGTGAATCTTATTTAAGTATTTTTTTAAAATCAAGTTATCAAAATAAAACTATTAGTAAAAGAATATTAATAATTACATATTGGATAATTCTTTATAATTTGATTTACATATTTATTTATTTTTCTTACACTTATGAAATTGAATTTATTTTTAATGTAACTCGTTTTTTTTATTAACAAGAAAGAACAAATAAATATGAATCACTTCAAAGGTGGTTCAATCCTATAGAAAAAAATAATCTTTGATCTCCCAAAAAACATGGACCCTAAAAAAAACTTTCAACTAACATTTCAAGAGCCTCTAACAAACCTCATAAACCATCTAAACCCTAAACCCATCAAAGCAATTTATCAATGAATCATCATCATGCAAATCAAAAGGTTAAGACACCAATAATCAGAATAAGAGAAGAAAACAGAGTGTGCCTTGGCAACTCCGTTCACATTTGGTTTTTAAAAAGAACAAATACATTTACATTAATAGTTTAGTGTGCAATTTTAATTGTACTTTAACTTTAAGTTTTTAATCTATTTATATTTTAAAGACTTAAATTTTATTTAATTAAGTAAAAAATGTCAACTGGTATTGTTCTCGTAGTCGTCTCGAGGTCGGTCGGAATATGGATGAGCTTGTAGTACTCTCCTTCCAAGCTCTACTAAATTAACCTTCAGGAAACGAGGGAGACTTCTCCTGCGATGACACTCTGACGCTCAAGTCAGGTTCCTTCCGTCATTAATGTGTCATATTACGGTAACTTTTCATAAAATCTGAACATCATGTATTTAAATTTAAACGTTTCGTCGTATAATCGAATTATTTATCCCATATATTCGGGAATATTGTACAGGTAATTATAATACAAAGTGGGATATAATCGGGGATATCATGCAGGTGGTTATAGTATTTATGAGACATAATCAAGAATATTGTGCAAGTAATCACGGTATTTATGAGATATAATCAGGAATATTGTGCATGTAATTGTGACATTTGTAATATGTGAAAATTACATTAATTAGGTGGTGACGTGAGGACCCTCTCCTATCACAATCGGTGAGCCCAATGATATGGACCATTGGGCTCAATCTGCCACATTTTGGATCAAGTCGGTCAGACCCACTTTTTGTGTCTGACGACCAATTAGGTTGATTGGTTCAGGGTTCATCTAATGGGCCAAACAGCTCGCCCTTATTCCTACCAGATCCTGGGACGGTACATATATTTATAAAAAAAATTCACTGATTTTTTTTATGAATTTTTTAAACGGACCAGATAACAAGTATGCACCAACCCTAAGCACCCTAATCTTTTGTCATTCTTATATAAGAGAGTATGAGCATATCAATTATTAAATAAGGATGAAACAAAAAGTTTAATATTCATTAGTGTTCTTACAGAGTCTTTGAAGTAACTAACTTTTTCTCCTCCTCATGATTTTTCGGTCTCTTGCAATGACTTGGACTCTATTATTTGGGCTTGAGCTTACTCTTAACTATTGAATTTGGGCTATCTCTCGGTTGTTGGATATGGGTCAACTTTTGGCTACTGGGTCCAGACTCACTCTCGGTTGGATGTGTACTTGCAAGGTGCTCCAATGATGAAGTTAGAATCAATTTGCTTAATTATCAGATAAAAAACACTCTACTTACCTATTAAACAGATCACCTATGTATAGTGTTCGTGGTTGAACTTTTACTTTTAACACCTTACAATTACTAAATATATTTTTAGTGTTTTAGGTTTATTTACGAAAGTTGAAAGATCATTAACGGATTAAAAATTAAATAAAGTTAAAATAATATAAATAAACAATAATAAAATAACATTGTATCAATACAAATTAGATTGAAAAAGAAAAATTAAAGATCATTTTTTTCTTTTATTTTGAAGATAAAGACGTGATAAAAATATTGAAGATATAACCTCCAATATGCTATTTTTTTGGACAATGTGTATTTTTTGATGTGACAATATTGAGTTTGTTTTAAAAAAAAATTTAACAACTATATTATTGCATTAATATAAGTATTAGTCTAATTAGCCACGCTAATAATTATTAACAGCCCTCTAACTAATGATATTTCATATTTATCAATATGAATGATCTTAGACATTATAACATTTCCTCCGTTTTAATCCTTTGGTCACGACTCTCATAACGACGTCCTAAAACCGACACATGCAACCTTAAACAGCATCAAACATTTCAGACAAAAGTGAAAGAAAAATAATGAGAATTCGGGAAAGCATAACATTGGAATGGATGAGCAAGACGAGGTCAATGTGAAGTGTGACCTATAGGCTTTAGATATGGCGTGGGCCTAGGAAAAGCAAAGCTTCTTGACAATTTCTCCTGCACCATATTATTAATTATATTAATTATGATATGTAACTAACGCAAAATTTAAAATCTAATATTGTTTTTAATTTTATTTTTCTTACATATGTACAAATTCGAAAGTGATTTTTATACATTTTGAATTTTAAAATTTGGAAGGTCATTTTGGTATTTTATTTAAACTTTTGGATGATCATATTTGGAAGTGAGTTATGAGTTCTGAATTTTCATATCCAGAATGGTGTGCTGTGAATTGATATTTAGAACTCTTTTATGTTTACTTACGAATTTTGACATCCGAAAAGTCATTTATATTATTCAAATAAGCTTATTTATATTTATATATTCAGAACTTTATGATTTAATTTAAAAAATAAATATTAGAAAATAAAAAAAATTAAATTATTAGAGATAAGACATTTCACTCAATATGTTGAGTGCGGTGTGAATTGATATAATGCATGGAGAATCAGGAAAGCTTCTTTAAGAGTCCTTACTCCACCGTCAACCCCAATAGAATAGAAGACAAAAACAAAAAGAAACAAAAAAAAATGAGTGTGAGTGACGCAGGTTGTGAAATTCATAGTTTTTCCATGACGTTGTTAAAGGCAATGCCTCCGAAGAAAACAATCAAAATAGATTGAGGGTGACGGATTAGGGTTTAAGTAACGAGACAAACATAAAAACGTAAGGGAAGAAGGGTTTTGGAGATTGGCACAGGAGTAGCTTCACACGGTTTTGCAAGCAGGTGCAGAAGAAAACCGAGGGGAAGAATGTTCCACAAAAGTATTTTCGATAACGGATCAATTATAATATCACACTAAATCATTATAAATATATTTTTATTAATAAATCAAACAATTTTGTAATTACTTACTGAAAACAAGTTATAGTCGAACCATGCATATCATTCTGGTGAATAAAACAGAATCTCATAATCATGCAATATATATAAGTCATTTGGATAAGTAGAAAAACAACTTTTTACTCAAGTCATACACAACATTAATGAATAAAAGAATTTCCTAAACAATCAACATGTATAAAGTACTAAAACAACCTCCTAATCAAGCAGTATATGCTATTTGGTGAGTAATGATTTTTTTTTATTAAGTGTTGTAATTAATTTTAATGAGTAAAACAAAGTCTTAGACAATTGACGCATAATTTTGGGGAGTAATATCCTAACTTCTTGCACAAGTAATTTTATCGAAGTGTGTTATTTTAATGAATGACAGTTTGGAGTAGTAAAATGGATTTTGATCGTTAATCTCTCAAAATTGGTAGATTGAGTTGCTGTTTTGGTGAACTAAGATGGTAGTTCGCTTATTTTAAAATTAAATATTTTTAAAAATATTAAAATTTTATATTATATTATATTATTTTAATGATGTAAATATGAAATAATATTATAACATAAATAATTAATATTTATAAATTAAATTTTAATTATTAATTATAATAGAGTAATTTAATATGTAAATGTAATAATTTATTCGATTATAAATATAATTAATCAATTAAAAACTTAAAAAATATTTATATGATTAAATATATTTGAAAAATTTTAAAAAATTGAGATTGATGAAGTTTTAGTGAAATGGGTGATGATTTTCAACTTATTTTATTATAGCACGTAAATCGCCAACTGAGTTAAAATGAGTTAGATTCACCCGTTTTGTCAACCTACACTACAATAAAATCATTGAAAAAAAACTAACTTTAAAGACAAAAAATAATTAGGTATTATAGTGACCAAATTAGATGTTATTTTAGAGACTAAAAAATTTATTGATTTTAAATTAATTTTTATTATTGATAAATAGTTTCTAAATTGGTATCTAATTAGTTATCAAGACTTTTGCTACCAAATTTAAAATAAATTAATAAAATTTTGGTATCTACAATTGATTTCTATTCAATAATTTTTTAGTAATACTAAAAACAATATTGTTAAGTGGTGTAAGAAATTTTAGTATAAATAATGTATATACAATGTATCAAATAATAAATAAAGTCTACAAGTCATTTATGTAAATAACAACAAACCTCTTAAACGCCATTTTGGTGAATAAGAAAATAACCTCCTAGTTAAATGTGTACTTTTAGTTAAAAATAATACAAATTTAAAAAAATAGTACACGGGTTTTTTTTGTGCTAGTTTTTCGTTATTGGATATATATTGAAGTCGTTTGTGAGTTTTTTATTAATAAAAATAATATTTTAATGTAAATTTTATAAATATGATTTTTGTAAGTACCTAAAAAAAAAATATAGAATAAATGTGGTATATTTTAAATGATAAATATTTTATTATTACAATAAAAAAAATATATAAATAAAAAAGTTAGTTATTCAATTTTATTTTAAAAGAACCACCATTTTCTAAACTTTTCATTTTTCTTTCCTTCCTTTGTCTTCTTTCTAACTTTCTATACATCTATGCATCATAATGATGATTGGAGTCTCCATTGGATTCTTGACAACGAATGCTACAAGACTGTCCGATTATAGTTTTAGACAAATTAAGTTTATTTTTGCACATTTTTCCTTTGAGTCAATTTTTTAAATGTCAAGTTTGTCTTGGTAGATGTTGTTGCATGTAAGGTTACTAACTTCAGGATTAGTCTCTAGCCCATGGTTCTAGTGATTTAGTTATATTTTTTATCACCACTCTATGGTGCAGGTTAAGTTATCCTTGAGTTTTTAGTAGGTTTGAAACTCTTATTGAATACCAACTCAAAATCAGGTAAGGGAAACTGGTTTTAATTTCAAATAGAACCCTAAGTTAGAAGATCTGAATGTGAAGGTGATGTGATCATCAGTTCCAAATTTTGTTTGTAGGATTGATTTTTGAGTGTGTGTAACTTTTTACTTTGTTTGATGTTTGTAATATTATTTTTCTTATGATTAATTATGTCACTAATTTTTTATTAATATTTATATGTTTTTATTATAATGAAATAAATAATTAAAATAATAATAATATTAAAAAACAAAAATATTATAATAAATATTTTTTTTTTCTTATTTTTTTAATTAAACAATTTTACTTTTCATTTTATTTTTTATTTCTTTATCTTTTTTTTTTACTTTTTTCCAATCCAAGCAAAATAGATGAATATTGTAAAAAGTAAAGTGCATATAATTATTTATATTGCACCCATAATTATAATATATAATATATGTTTACTTATGTGGAGCATCATTATTTTTTTAGGTTATTTATAATTAATTATGATATTTTATATACGAAAAACAATGTCAAAATTAAAATTATTTAAAGTAAATAGAATTATTATTTTTATTTAATCTAAAAAGTATTATTTTCTACTCTAATTTTCCTGTTTTCGTTTACTTGTTCACTTTCTATCCTATCTTTTCAATAAATAATTAATAAATTTGTACATGACATGTCAGTTATTAATGAAACTATTTTTTAAAGTAGTGCATGTTATTTACGTGTGTAATATCTTCTGAGTTAATAATAAAATAAACTCATAAATAAGCAATACAAGTTATTTTGGTTAATAATAAAATAATTCCCTAATTAAATATTTAAAGTCATTTCAATGAATAACAAAAACATCTTTATCAATTATTAATCAATTATTCATGGCATTTTATGTGATTATTATATAATGTCTTAACAATTAGTAAATCACTTTACACAAGATACATTCACAGGATATTGCATATTTGTTCATGGCTATTTGAAATAATTTATTGAGATTTTTTTTAGTGAGAAATTGTTGTGATATGAGAACAAAGTGTGAAATTTATAAAAAATATTGCTTTAAATTATTAATATTCTTAAGAATTGATTTATTCATTTTTTCAACTAATATTTATATTTTAAAAGATATACATAAAGTACTTTTAATATTACACTAAAAAAACAGGTAAATCTATGTTAATATAATTAAATTAATTATATATATTAATAAACTTTATATTCAAATTCATTTTTTCATTAAATTAAATTATCTAACTTTTTGTTAAATTTTTTCTCTGAATCATTCTAGATCATTCTTCTACTTTCCACAACCCAAGGAAATAAAGTAAAGTTTAATTGTTCTTTACAGCCGACTTTAACTTAATTTTTCTCAACAAGAAATAATTTACTTGAATATAATTCACCATATTATGCAATAAACCAAAGAGGCAGTAAATAAATGACAACACTTAAAATTTATTACTTTAGGGTGGCGCATAGTACAGAAGGTAGACCATTTTTCTTCTACTGTAACGAACTAAGCTTTGGAACTAGGACCCGTTACCCGAATCCACATTAATTCTTTTTCAAGAGTATCGCTACTTGTGTTTATACCGGACGAAATAAAAAAAATTAAAAATTGAATAAGATGATGAAAAAATGTTAATTTTGAATGGGTAAAGATAAAAGCAATTCAGATAATTTTATGATAAATATTGTAATAATAAATAAATTGATTTATTTCAAATATAAATTTTAGTAAAATACATTTATTTTTTAGGGGATATAATAAAAGGGGCTGAATATTAAAAACAACAAGAAAATTGATATTCATGTTTTCTTTGAGAGTTTCATGCAATATTTTTACAAATTCTTCCTACCTTTCTTTACACTTACATATTTTTAAAAAATTTAAATAACTCTAAATAAAATATTATCTTACATTTAAAAATAACTTTATAATTACTCGTACATCCTATATCTTTGTTTCAAATGCAACACTCCATTATTTTTTAGTTGCAACCGTTTAGATAGTAGTTTCATTATTTGAGTGTGTGAAAGAGTTAACAAGAAGATTTGTTGTATTCTACATTTAAAAGAAGATAATTTATTTTTTGAGTTTTGTATTTTATTTTTATACAATTGTTTCTCCTTTTAGTTTTGTGCTTTCAAAAAAATGAAAAAAAAATAAATGAACAAAAACACAATTACCACAAATAAAAATACCATAAAACTTACTCCATCAAAATTTTATCACAATTTCATCAAAATTTACCACCATCTACCACACCATAAACAACTATCACCACTTAAAATGAAGAAGAAAACACCACATTCTTCCCTCTTTACAATCTTCATAAGAGTATTATTAAAATAAAAATATATATACATGCTTGCAAGAAAAAGTTGAAAGAACTTTTAGGTAAAAATAAAAAAAAGGAAATAATAGAATAATAAAACGAATATAAATGTTAAAGATATAAAATAAAATGATTTTAATTATTTAAAAATGCACACGAAAAATAATTATATACAGATTAAACTGTAATGAATTAAAATTACATTATTAAAATAATAATAGAGGAGGATACATGAGTGTAAAAGAATAAAGTTATATAAAAATAAGTTATTAGTGAAGTTAAAAGTAGAAGAGTAAATAAGAGGAAAAGAAAAGGAAAAATTGGAGGAAAAGTGGCATAAAATAAGCAGAGAGTGAGCACCTCTTCCACTCCCCTGTCTCTATATATCACATCTCAGAGTCTCTCTACACACTTTCCTTCGCTCCAACCAAACTCCTTTCTCTTTTTTGTATTCTTCTGAAACAGAAGAAAACCAAGAGATAGACACAAATTGTTGAATGATGCAGACAGAGGCACCGTCTTCTCCAAGTTTCAGGGCTCACTCTTCCGACTCTTTTTTTCACATCGCCACTAGAGTCGTCCACGAACTCCGCAGCGACACCGAGGACACTCGTTGCCAACAAAACGACGACGTTGACCATGGGGATGACTTCGAGTTCTCCTTCGTTTTCGGACACACAGACTCCTCCCCTGTCTCCGCCGACGACATTTTCTGCAACGGCCAAATCATACCTATCTACCCTCCCTTCCACCATAACCCCGTCCCTCACTCTTCCGTCACGTCCATTCCCGTTCAAACCACACGTCGTCCGCGTTTACCTTTGAAGACGCTGATGTTGGAGGAGCGAGAGACGGCGGACGGCAAAAACCAGCTCCAAGGCGTGGCTGAAGGAACGTACTGCGTGTGGACCCCACCGCGCAAGAAGACAAACTCATCGCCCAAGCGGTGGAGGTTTCGAGACCTTGTGCCTCGGAGTCACACTGGTGGCCAAAAGGACTCGCCCCTTTTTGTGGGTCCCTCTAAGAGGACCAGCAACCCAGAACGGTGGTGGCGCCGCCGCGAAATTGGTTGGGTTTTTCACTAACGCCAACGGGCTTGGTCGGAATCATTTTCAACCATTTTCAAGCTAGTACAAATTAAAGTGGATGACATGTTTTGTTTTGATAAATTTATCCTTAATTTGGTCAATAATTAACATAGTTTATTATTGCATAACTGAATGTTTATGAATGGTGCTAGAGACAAAAAATGTATGGATGACTTAACCTTTCATAGAGAAAAAAAAAATGATAAAATTACCTTTTAATCATAACTTAAGGTCTCTGGTTGCCAACAAATATTACCTCACTTGTATTTATAATAAGCTTTTAATTCCATATATGAGTATAGAGGAGAAGTCAGTCTTATAAGAGCTTTAGCATTGTAGCTATGTGAGCAAGGTTAAATCTGCTAAATACTGAACATTTCTTACTCAATTTACATGTGTGGTTCTTTGAATTTGGTAGAAAGAGTGATTGTATATTTTAAGAATTTATTCAGATTTTTATTTGAATAAAAATTTATAAAGTCTGAACTTTAATGAATTATTAATATTTGTTATGAGAAAAATAAATTTTGTTATGAAAATATTAAATTTAAGATGAGTAGAAATTGTAAATAAAGTTAAATTTGCATAACAGAAAAAGAAGTGTTAAATGGGAGATTTATTGATTGGTGAGGTGTAACGGTGCAAAAATTGGCAATGGTGTGGCGTGGGTCTCACGCGGCAGAGTTGGGGGCAATAGTGGCAATAAGAGAAAGTATGGAAGTGATTGTGGATGGAGAACGTATGTGGTGAATTTACTGTTCACATATTCCCAACATCTCCTTATTATTTGCTTTTAATGCATTGGATGGATCAAGGGATAATAATCCATCCAAAACGCCTTTTTTTTCCTCTCTTTTGATGCCTTTCACATCATACAAAAATTCTCTAAAATAATTAATATATATTTAAATAAATTATATTTAGAGAACTTGCAATAAATATTTCCTAACTCTTTAACAAGTTAATAATATCTCTAATTAAAAAATTGATATGTTAAGTTATTTAATTATAATTAATAATTAAACTTAATTTATTAAAATTACAATAAAACTGTTATTTGTACTATTCAAGCAACACAATATAACAATTTTAATAGTTTAAATTAGTTTATTTATAGGTTGACAAATTAGAAGAAGCTAACATACTAAAAATGCAGACCTTCCGTTAAATGAGTGATGGGCTAGTAGGCAGGTTTCCCAAACTTGACCCGTTTTACGGTTTGTATAAATTTTAATTTAAATATAATTTTGATACTATATTTTACAAAATCCACAATTTTAGTACTAATTCTTTTCTGTCAATTTTAGTCTTCTGGTATTTACTTATTCTTTTAATCTTTAATTGTCTACATCTTTGTTTAACGCTTAGTTCGATTATAGGTAACCATTTGTTATTTTAAACTCAACATAATTAGATAGAGAGAAATATATATAATACTCTTTACTTTTTTTGACATGATTGAAAAAAGAAGCAAGAAAGATAAATGTAATTTAATATATATTTTTTTAATTTTAAAAATAAGTTATAAATAACTAACAATTAAGGAATTAAATTTTCATAAGAAAATAAAATTACCAATAAATACAATTAAAAAAATAAGAAAAAAATAATTATAGACCGTTTATAATATGAAAATAAAAAATTACAATTATCCCTAAATGTTATTAAAATATAATGAGAATATACAGTTTTATAGGTTGTAGATTGTGCGCTAATTTATATAATACTTAGCTTTAAAAGTCGTATTTTAAATAATTATAATAAATTATAAATATAAAATATTTAAATTAACATTAACATATGGGTTTTGGTTTAATATATATTTTTTTTTAACAATATTTTGTTTTCATGTGATGACAGATGATTGTTGTTATTTGAAGTATCAACATAGTTGAGATGTCAAATTGCATAGTAAAATTTGACATAAAAACTTTTATAAAAATAAAATAAAATTAACAACGAAAATTGTACTCGTATATAAGTTAGTTATCTTAAGTTTAATTATATTTTAGGTTTTTTTCCGTAATTAATAACTAACATGTAAGTAGCTGAATTAATTATTTGTTTAGTTTAGTCCCTTAACCTTTTCTTTTCATTGTTACAAATAATATTCTATTATTTTCTTTTTGAATTCTTAAATTCTATTCCCTCCCAGATTTTCATGAATCAAACTGCTTAAATTTCATTAATTCACCTAAAATAGATAAATTCAAAATGCTTGACTTCTTTGAAACCTTAACATCTAATTTCCATAATGAAAAATTTAATTATTTGCTAAGTGTGGTTGATGAATGTAATGAGACTTTTGGAGTCACTTTCACTTACATGTTTATTATTTATACTTTGATTTGACCCAAGTCAAAGCCACTTCATTTAAGATTCCCCTGAGTTATTTGGTGAGAGAGAAGTTATCCCAACCCTTGGGTGGAACAAAGGAACCATTGATACCATTACCAACACAGTTAGCCCTTCACGAGGACCATCATTAAGGACTTCAATTAATTTCAATAGTAGACAATTCTAGGGAACTTGTTTTGGGATTTGTGTTCTTAAATTTTTATTTTTTTTTGTTCTTCATGATAATACTCTATTTTTTTATGGATTTTTTAGAATTACTTATAGGTGTGACTCTTCTTGAACAAACTAGCAGTCCTTGATCAATAATTTAATTAGCAAGACACTGGATTAATAATCGTTTCAAATATATTTTGATAATAACTCTTAACCTTTTGATTTTTAACCAGTATTTGTTCTTGGCCACAAAGCGTTAAATTTGAAGACTTCAAAATGTAAATTGAATTCTTTATGCTAATTCAATATTCCAAAGCTTAACGGGTTGAATTTAGCTAAAACAATGAAACTTGAACAGTTGCAGTTATGCTAGATTTTTTTTTTTTTGCATATAAACTTTAATTGTAAAGCCTATTTGAAATGCAAATCGAAAAGTAGTACGGAAAGATCGGGAAGAAAAATAAAATAATAAAAGGAAAAAAATTAGAAGTGTTTAGCTAATATTTCTTAGAAATAAAGATTAATGCAATTTAAATACACATTTTTTTAAATATTTTTTTAAAATAAAATTATAATAAATTTAAATTTTAAAATTGATAATATTTTAAATATGATAATTGACTATAATAATACTTCGATTGAAATATTAATGTCTTAAAATATTAACACATTCAAATTAACTCAGAAGATTTAAAGATGGAATTAAAAAAATAAGATTTAAAAATTAACTCAAAAGGAAAAGGAAGTTTAGAAATGTGATTTAACCTTGGAGAAACCTAACAACTAAAATCATAAAAATGAAAATTCAACTTAATGACTTAATGACTTAGGGTTAGGGGAGAAGAAAAGAGAGAAAGATATGTTTTTTTTTTAAATATACTTTTTTTCTAATAATTTTTTTTTTCTCGTCCCAATGTCATAATTATCTTTCATAAAACGAGACAAAAGTTATTAATACAATTACGTGGACCGAAATTAATATTTTTAAAATGATAAGAGATTTATTTAGTTATTTACTAAAATTTTGAGGGATTAATTTTACTCATTATTTAACGGGAAGTGTTTTATGAACAAAAATAGATTTTTTAATTTAGAACATGTTTTTAAATGTATTTATAAAAGTATATAAAAAACTAAAAAAGTATATATACTATGGCAAATGTTTTTTTTTATATTAAATGATACAAATATTATTTGGAAAATTACATATGTTGAAAGAGTTGTTTGCAAAATACAATGGGCTATAGAAGGCCCATCTATGTCGTCCAATTATGGGCTAAGTCGTTCTCTAAATTTTGGCAGGATAGAGCAGCTAAAGTTGCACATGCCATTGAATATTCTATTTGAAGAGTTTTTTTCCTATAAATGTTACATGTAAAAATAATAAATAAAATTATATTTAAATATTTTTTAATCCCTTAAAATAATAATATTTTAATTTTGATATAGGTATTTTTTAAAAGTTTATCTAAAATTAAAAATCATTTTTTTTCTTATTCCTAATTATTATGTCATACTTATTATTTGTTTGTGTGTTGAAACTAAATTCAAGTGATTATTCTAAATTGACCCATATATAGAACATTTTCACTTTAGACTAACATTGACCCATATAAGAATTTATCCCTCACAATATTAGTTCACAAAAAATTAGGTAACTCCCCTTATTTATTGTAACAAGTACATATGTGCAGGAATATAAAACTTTTATCAACTTCTCACTCTTAGTACATTCCTCTATGTGATTTAAATATTCGTTAGTAAAATATGGATATGTTATTTATTTAATGCTTCCACTACTCAATACACACTACATGTCTCACACACTTCCGTTACCACATAGATAATTACCATTCTCATTTATCATATTAAAAAACCTAACATAACACATTTTACCTCATATAAATATAGTTAACAACACTAATAGAATACATTTATGTAAAATCAACAATAAAGGAAATCATTTGAATAAGTTAAACATGCACTAATTAAACACAAGAAATATTACACAAGCATAGGATGAGAAAGAATTAGTTTGGACTTTTTTCTCTTTGAAATGGTAGATTGCTCACTTTAATTATGTAACTTTTTATTTAAGTGTCAAATTGGATACTTGAGTGACCAAATTCTTAAAGAAGACAAAATTACTATAATTTTTTTCTCACTCAAACGATTATCTATCACTTTACTAATTAAAACTTTAAAAGAGGTTAAAAGTTACTTAAATTACCACTTTGGTACTTAAGTTAAGAACCTTGGCTTGAATGATGAATTAGTAGCTGGAGAAATTAGTTCCATCCTTGAACACTTAGTTAAACACTTTGAAAAAAGAAAAGAAGATAAATCATCTCAAAAACCTAAAGAAAAGTCAAAGATATTTAAGTTTTTATCCAATTGAACAAAAATAAAATCTTTATAAAAAATAAAAAGAAGATAAACCACCTAAAAAAACTAAAGAAACATCAAAGGTATTTAATTTTTGAAAGAACAAAATTTTAGAAATATGAATTATAAATTCACTTAAATTCATTTATATATATATATATATATATATATATATAATCCCATAACTTGGAATAATTAAAATATTTATTTTTCACTTACCTTTAATCTCTCATCTATATTTATAAAATCATCTCCTTAAAAAATAAAAGAAATTTTCTTACAATTTATTAGGAGTAAAAGTAACTATTTAAAATTTTACAGGATAAAATTTATTTATATATTAACCAAAATCAAAACTCCTTTTTTTGTACGAAGATTAAACAATACTTAAGCATCTTTATATACTAAAATTTATATTTTATAAAAGTTTTTTCATCTAATGTGTTAATAAATTAAGATAACAAAAATTATTTTACTATAGATTTTTTTATTTTATTTCTAATGTCTATGAAAAACTTAATTTAAATTGGACCTGCATGTTACTTGTCAAGAACCTGTGGTATAATAAAAAACAACATTAGATTCTTTCACCAACAACCAACCATAGTGTATGCATTCTTCATAATATAACTTAGGTATGATTCTCATAAAGTTTTCTTAATGGAATAAAACAAAAAGTGATGATTGTTAAATGCATTCTTCATAATATAACTTAGTATGATTCTCATAAATTTTTCGTAATGGAATAAAATATTATTTTCTATAAATGGTTGTTAAAATACACTTTTGAGAAGTTAAAAACAAAGAATTTTTATACAAAAACTAATTTAAAAAAAATTGATTTTAATTTATAGAAAAAAATTCTTGTTTTAATATTTTTTTTTCTGTTATGAGTTCCTGCAAGTCCTTATTGTGTTTGGCTAGTTGAATGTAAAGAGGGTGGCTTAAAGTGTAACAAAGAAAGTTAGAGTTTGTCACTATACACTGTTCAATGTTTTGTTGTTAAGGATTTATTTTCTGAAGGTGACGTTGTAAGAATTTCTCAACTCTAGAGAATGATGTGCTAACAATTATATGATGAGAAAAGCAAAATCTGAAGCAGATAGTGATATCAGCCAACACAATTAAATGATGAGAAAAGCAAAATCTGAAGCAGATAGTGATATTAGCCAACGAATACGTCTAAAACACGATTACGAACCCTTTCATGGTTCAACTTTTTTGTCTACCTCCATTAAAAAAAGAGAAATAAATTTTTTTATTTGACCACGTCATGTAAAATTTGAATAAGAGAAAGTCATGGCCAACCAACCTCTATTGTTGACTATTAAAATATCTCTTTTTTTCAATGAAATTTTGACAACTATAAGATCAACTGAAATATGTTAAACCACCAAAATTCCATATTTTATTTTTCAACATCAGGGGAATGCATCATTCTTCATTGGATAAATAGTTCAATGGCCGAAGAAGTGAATCCTTCTCATGCAAGAATTGGTGTGAAGCTGGAAGAGTCTTGCAAAGTAGCAGCATATTTTCGTGCCCAAAGGTCATAGTGAATAATTTCTTCAAGGGAAGGTGAGGACAGCAATTCATTTTGATGCTTCTCACATGTTAGCTCCACCACTTTGAATATATCCAAATAGCTAATCCTGAAAAAACCAAAATAGCCAATCAGGGGATAAATTATACAAGGACACTTCAAAGAAAGCAGTGTCAGAATAACATGTCACAATATCAAAGTACAGATGAAGAAGAAACAACAAAGTAACATGAAACCAAAGCCTTTTATCAAATAACCAAACACTTATTTTCAATTTCAGTATAAGGAATTCCTATGCTTCATGAACGTTGGATGCAATGCTTCATTAACTCCATCCTCACATTACAACAATTTCAATCAAGGTAACAAATTCCGAGAGATATAAATCTACAGAAATAAATGTCAGTGAAAATTTGCAACGGGAAAAAACAACTGAATCTTACTTTTCATCAATAAACATCTCTACAGCTTTCTCATTTGCTGCACTAAGAACTCCTGTCATTGTGCCCCCAGCACGGCCAGCAGCATAGGCAAGATTCATGGATGGATACTTTACATTATCCGGATTTTTAAATGTAAGTGAACCAAGCCTGCACAATCACATTTCAATTACAACTACGTTAGACAAACTAAGAACACATACTCCATGACAGTTCAAATTAAATTAACTGATTCATCTTGCATAGTAACGGCTTATGATAGTAAAGAACAAAAGTGAAAAGGAACTAATAGGAACATATTTTAAGCATTGCTTTGGATGCTGCCTGAGAATGAACTCCCATATCAAAACCAAAATTCAACCAATTTAGTGTTCCTTCAAATTATTTACTATTTACAGCACTAACGCCAATGCATGGGAAAGAATAGTTTCCTGGAAATATTCACTTATTTTTTCAAAAGCTCTCAAAAAGCTGGCAGAAATAAGTTTTTGTTTTTTCAAATAAGTTGGATCAAATTCCATCTTTTACATGATGCATGAAGAATAAAATATACTTCCTAGCTGGAAGCTAGGCGAGGAGCCAAAATGGAAACAAAAATTAAATGATCGGATCATATAATTCAAATTGGACTAAAATACTTACATTTTTCAAGTTTTTGAAGCCTTTATTTTTAATATGAAAGTCAACGGAATCTATCAATTTTCTTTTAGTATGGATGGAAAATAAAATTTGGTTGAGTTGAAATTAGTAAGCAACAGGGAAAAATTATAGTACTTGCAAAGATCAAGGCGAGGCCAAGTGACTTCAGAACAGTAAACCCTGTCAGGCCATGATAATGTATAGAGGATCGGCAGCCGCATATCAGGCCACCCCAGTTGTGCAAGAACAGATGAATCCTGGAATCAAGAAATAATTTAGCATTACATGATGATTAAAAATATTTAATGATTTTTTTATCCTTTCTTCTATACCCTCTTGTATATACCCACCCATTTGCTAAGGCCTGGGTGCTATGGTTATCTAAATATATGGATATTAAAACACGGTAACCAACATAAAATAGAATACTGTGTTGACCTGTGTTTCAATCATGGAATGTATGATTGATTGCGGATGAATGACAATCTCAATATCATCGTACTCAGCTCCAAACAAGTAATGTGCTTCAATTACTTCTAGACCCTGCAAAGAAGTACAATAATTTTAAGTTATACCTAGGAAATTCATAGTACATAATTAAACAGATTTATAAAGAGACTCTTTTCGTCCAATATGTTGACATAAAGAAACAAACCTTATTAAAAAGTGTAGCAGAGTCCACAGTTATCTTTTTCCCCATATTCCAGTTGGGATGTTTTAATGCATCAGCTACTTTAACATCTTTCAGTTTATCAACTGGCAAATCCCTGTCAATGACCGAAGGATCATACTTGTAGTCAAATTGATTATACATATCCCGGAAACAAGACTAAGAGAGCAACAATTCAAGGTTTTCCGTGATCAAAGAATATTAATTCTGACAGACAAAATCAGAAGACATTCTTCAGATAAACATAGGAATGTTTATGGTGCTACATAGTCTCTTTCAGTTCACTTCCAGCGAAAAAGGATTGTTGTTTTCAACATACAAAGAAAACATGGTTCCACTGAACATGCAAAATGGGCCAATTGAAGTCATATACACACCTGAAAGCACCTCCAGATGCAGTTAGAATAATCCGCCTGAGTGCACCCTCTGGTAACCCCTGGATACACTGGAGCAAAGAATCCTTTAAGCTTTTGCAGTAAAAAGTGGAGCATATGATGAAATAATTGCTTGCAGTCAATAAGAAAGGTGCAGAGGCAGAAAATATATAGATAATAAATAACATTATCAAGAAATAATAATTGCTTGCACACATGATTTTAAAGATTATGTGCTTTCTTACCTGAAAAATGGCAGAATGTTCCGAATCAGCTGGAAGTATTTTTACGTTATGCTTCTGAGCAAGAGGAAGAACAAAAGGACCTCCAGCAATCAATGTTTCTTTGTTGGCCAAAGCTATGTCTTTCCCTGCTTCTATCGCAGCAACTGTTGGCTAATAAAAGAATGAGAGGATTTCAGCTTTCTAATATTAATAGATATGTGGATGCTCAGGACACAGAAGACCTCATTACATGGCACAGCAAAGAGATTGGTTACCAAGAAAAGAAAAAAATAGGGAAAAGAAATTTACCTTCAGTCCTGCACACCCTACTATTCCTGTTACTACACTGACTGCATCAGGGTGACGAGCAACCTGAGAATATAGAAGCTATAAGTAATGAAAAACAAAAATGGCTCTCTAACAAAACGACCGCATATGAATAAAGCAGATGTCCACCTCAACGATTCCCTGCTCTCCAGGGATGATCTCAGGTTTATGTTCAACATCATGCAAAGCCTCTTCAAGTTCAGCAATTAGCGACTCGTTTCTAACAGCAACAAGTTGAGGCTTAAATGTTTTTATCTGGGCAACACAAATATCGAAAGGGATTATTCTCTTCTTTTTTCTGGTTGTTATATTGAAACATTAAATACTTAAAATGATGGTGAACCTAGTGGCATGGAGGATCTCAAATCCTAGAAACAACCTCTCTACTTGAGGGATAAGATTGCATATGTACCCCCTTTTATGAAATACATTAACTGAACCTTAAACCATAGTAATTAATTTATCTTAAGATTTTCTTTTTGTATGATATGAAACCATTGGTCTCTTCCCTAATGCAAAAGAACAACATGCCTACTACACCTGAATTATAAGAAAAAATAACCAGGAAGATCATCCTCAGTGCAACTAACTAGCCATGTGAGTAAATTGGTCAAGTAAATCCCCCGAGGTTGAGAAAATTTGCAGATTTAAATCTGGTCATAGATAGACAAAAACCAATCCACGGTTCCATTACATGCTGGGAGTAAAGTGGTTACCTGGTCTGCAAGAAGAGTAACGTTTGAACCAGCTGCAAGAGCCACAACTTTAAACTTGTCTGGATTCTCTGCCACAATATCTAGTGTCTACAAAAGCATACAGGGGAAATCATGCACTACATCAAAGAATATGAGACAAAGGAAAGTTAAGCTACATCTACAAGGGGCAAACATCAAGTATTCCCAGTCTCACATCTATCTATCTATAACACCCCCAAAAAAATAGTATATTCTTTTGAAAGATGTATTCCAACAAATGTAGCATCTTGCAGGTCCAGCCAACATCAGCTTCAGATTGTGCAAGAGGACAGAGTTTTAGTCCTAAACAAATTTGACAACCCGGATTTTCAATCTTGGGAGTGGGGGATGTTAAGATGTCTTACATTGGTTGGGAATATAACCCGAATGGCGAATACTCTTTATAAGACTAACCCCAATTGCGTCTATTTAAGTTAGCTTTAGACCCAGATGATCGTAATAGACTATTATTAGCCATTACTACTTACAGATTACATGATAGGGGGAGATTCCATTAGCATCAATACCTGAGTTCCAATAGAACCAGTAGATCCCACAATGGAAATGGGTTTCGGTCCCTCCCATGTCTTGCCAACTTGTTCTGGAAACGCTCGTCCCGGCCAGGCTGGTGGTGGTGGTGGTGCCTTCACTGAGCAACTAACTCGCCTTCCGCACTCTTTTTTTTTAAAAGCAAAGCCACCTGAGCACCAAATTCAAAGGACCATCAAAGTCAAACCATCCAAGCGCCATGCAATTGACATCAAAACATAACACAAAACAAATATTGCCTTTCCGAAAAAAAAAACACAGTCTTTCCACAAAAACAAACATCATAGTACAACACATCACTGTAACATCAACAAAGTCGGTATTAACAGTATAGGATAGGATCAGAAAGTAGCATGATTTCCCGAAAGAAAAGAAAACAATATTGAATGGAGAGGGAATTTCTGCATAAAGTCGATAACTTTGACATTTCTCAGAAGAGAGTAGGAAAGAAACATAGTTTAAATGAAGAGAGGAAGAGAAGAAGAACCTGGGAATTTTGCTGTGAGACAATTAGACTTGAAGGAATCAGAGAAAAAAAGGGACTTGACCTCAGCTGGAGAAGAGATATTGAGCGCCATCACATAGACCCAAGTTAAGTTTGCAGAAAAAGAATTGAAATCTGCAGCAAGAAGAAGGGTGGCAGCAGAAGGAGGTTGTGTGGTGGCTGGTATGGCTCAGTTTTTTTTATACTAATGCTATAGACAACAGTGGATGTGGCCTCTCACATATGAGAGATGCATTTTTTATTTGTTTTTAATTATTATTATTATTTATTATATGTGGAAAGAGAAAATGAAGGGAGAGTGAAATAGGAATCTAATCTGAAGGATGAAGAAAAGAGGAGAGAGTGAAGACGAAATAGAGTTAGGAGGAGTGCCAATGAATTTGCGGGAATTGGAATCACCATTGACCGCACTATATATATATTAACTTCTGTCATTTTTAAAGTTTTCTTAATATTCATCTTCGTTTTCATTTTTTTTTTCATTTTAAACTATTAAAAATTTAAACAATTTATATTAACTTTTTTGTATTTATTTATTTTTGTTTTTTCTTATAATTATTTAATTTTTATTTAGTTATTATTTAATACTCATTTAATATTTATATATGTGTATATTTTAATATTAAATATTTAATAGTATCATATTTTTTTTATAAAAGATATTTAATTAATATTTGAATCGCATAAATATAACATACACATCCCCAAATAAAAATAAAAATAATACATAAAAAATTATATCTATTAAATAAATAAAAAATAAAATAAAAATTTAAAAATTAAGAATGGTATAATCAAAACCACACCACCTACTTGTATGCATTCATTACCAAATAATTAATTATACTCAAACTTCTTTTCCCCTCTCACTATTGTTTAATAATACATATACATATCAGATAAAAAACAATTTTGTATATCACCATTTTATATTAATCAATTTCTATTAAATATCTGTAAATACGCTATTTTCTAGTTTTAAGTGATCTACTAGTTAATGTTATATTTATTTCACATTTAATATTATTTATTTATTAATTAATTTTATTATCTTAGAAAATAAAGGTAACTTACTTTTATATTTATTGGCATTTGTCTTTTTAAAGTGTTCAAAATTACAATTAATTAATGAGACATGTATTTTAATTCAAATTCAGTAATGTTTTTATATTTATTGAATTCTCTTTAATGCGTGACTTTAAAATATAATAAATACTTATATACTTGTATTTATTACAATTTATGTTTAATATTTTAAATTGCTAACAAGGGGCCTTAAATTAAAATTTCAAATATAATCTAAATATACTCAACTAAAAGAGTAGTGTATCCTATTCAAAATACAAATGAAGTGTTAAAAACACGTGCCATGTGAAAATAATAACTAAAATGTGTTGTTTTGTTTGGATTAGATGTGGAACAGAAAAGAAATAAATAGAAAATAAAAATAGAAAAGGTAGAAATCAAACACAAGGAAAGAACAAATGAGTAATTTTAACGAATTGGAATAAAAAAAGTAGAGTAATTTTTCTCTTTTTTGTTTGAAAGAGTGTAAATAAATAAATTATATAAAAAAATTATGCTAATTCTTTTTAATTTTAATCTATTGTTTTTTATTGCTAGCATTACAAATTTCATTATTTAAAAAATTGTATTGTAATTTTTTTTAAAAGAAAATAAAAAAAGAGATTATTTTCCTTTTTATTTCTTCCAATTTGAAAGAAAAATAATTTCCGTAAACTCTACAAAACTAGATGCAATCAAACTAAGAAATACGTAAAGCGAGAAAATGAAATTATATATTAAAAATGGTTTTCTTACAATTCAACGGTAGATAAATTTTCACCTTTTTACTTAAAATTCAATTTCCATTTTACTAATTATAAAAGATAAATACAAATTAATTTCCATTTGAACTTTGAATAAAAAATTAAAAATGATAATAAAATGCGAAGATAATACTTATCATAGAAATCAAAGTACTAAAACTTAACAATCATCTTATTTTATTTTGAAGTAACCTAGAACTAAAAATTGTTTAAAAAATATATGCAATATAGTCATTTAAAGGAAGACTAATAAAGGTTATTTTTTGCTTAGAGCAAGAGCAAAATATGATAATTAAAAAATAAAAATGTTTTAAAAGAAAAGTAAAAAAAAATGTTTTCTGAGAACATTGGAAATAGGTTGTTAGCAACAATTTCAGCAGACAAAGTACACAACACGAGGTGACAAGAAGACTGACAAAAACACGTGCTTCAATACACGGGACCGCTCCTTGGACAAAATGGTTTTCTCGTTTTTTTACACTAAGTTTGGTGTGTTAAATTTTAAAAAAAATATTAAATGTATTTTGATATACAATAGAAGATTAATAAAGAAAATATATATTAAATGTTAAAAAAATATGATGAGATTTATTGTTTTATTTTTTCTATTTGTTCAATTTTCTATTTTTATTATCAAACAGTTTGCATATTTATTTTATTTTTCAATTTCTTTATTCAATCAACTTGCTTGCATTTAATATATTTTTCTTTTTACCATAAAAAATATTGCTACTGAAATCGTTGAGATTCAATTTTGATAATATTGCAGTAGGGGCAGTAGCCAATATATTAAAATATAAATATATTATAAGTTCAATAAATACAATATAATTAAATTCTAAAACCAACTTTTAAAAGACATTTATATAAGTTTAATTTTTTTAATTCCAAATTCAAATCAAAATTATCAATTGAAAAAAATAAATTAATAAATTAAATAAAACATCAGTTCAGATTGATTTCAATATTTTTAATTTAAATTGGTTGGTGCACTCTACAGTTTAATGCAATAATTGATATAGTTTTAATGCAAGAATGGATACAGTGGTAGCATCACAGCAAAAAATAAATTTAAAATTTGACAAAACACGTGTTCAAGTTGGAGTCTCACATGCTTTAATAACTCCTTGATAAAAAAATTTATGCTATACCACATAACTTGGCATACACATAAATTTATATTATCTAACGAATCTTAATTAACCAATTATAGATAAAGTACATGGCAACTGATAGGTAGCAGAACAAAAAGATAGATTTAAAATAAAAATAAAATAGTAACATGTCAGAAAATGAAAAAACTATTATGAATATAATATTATCAATTATGATTTTTTACATGCAATATCAATCATAATAAATAAACAATAAACCACTCATCTTATTATATTATTGGATTGAAAACAGGATAGAGATTGCATAAATAGCAGCAACCACGTGACGTCGTCGTATTAAACATTCAAAGTTCAAATATTTTGGTATATGAATTTTATATATTTATGCTTCAAACTGGTCTCATTCAAACTTGTCAAACTGGTCTCAAATTCAAACTTAATATAATAGAATACAGTAATAATATTCAAATTAAGTTTAATTACAAATATTTACCTCGATTTGAAATATTATTGTATGCACTTTTTTATTAAGTCAAACTACACGTAATGAACCTTTCGTTTTCAAAGCGTGCGACACGGGTTTCGCAATATGATGCATTTTATACATTTAAAGCTATGAAAATATTTTACAGTAATTTATCACATAATTATTAGGAGAAAATAATCACTACGTGCTTCTATATTTTGAAAAATTAAATTAGATAATGTATAATAAATCCTTTGTAATATTATTAAAAAATGTAAATAAATTTTTAAATTTGAGATAAAATGTACAATAATAATTATTTGAGTAAAAGAGAACATACAAAAGTATATACACTAAAACAATATATTTCTTTATATATATATATATATATATTTATCGATAATAAACAATAAATAAATATGAATCACTTTAGGGGTGATTCAACCCTTATACAATAACTTACCCATAATTTTTATCACAAAACTTACTTCAAAGTTTGTCAAAACAGAACTCTCCTAATTAACCCAGAGGAATACATTTAAGGAAAACCGTCAAACAACTTGAATAAATACGTCATGAGATCATCCTCATATAAACCAACAAATCTATGCACCAATCAGAAAAGGAAAAATTCACAAACTGTAACTTGGATGTAATACCAAACCTTTAATTGAATCAAAGCAAAAGTTTTCAGAACATCTACTGCTCTCCATTAAAAAAAACCCTGTTTCTATGTTTCCAAACCTCGTTAATTATTGAGATCAAAGAACACTCCAAACTTCATTCATCGAATCATAATTTAAACTGAGAAAAATTTAACAATGTATAAATAAATAAAGATGTTCAACTTTAAATTTCAGCAGATTAAAATCATAAAGCACTTTAAATAAAATAAATAATAAATACACCTTTATTTATTCACTTTAAAGAAATGTTATCTTCACAATTATTTACTTATAAGGTCAATTTGTGGACATAGAAGTTAGCTAAGGAATAAATCGATTGAGAATAACAAGATGCTTCGTAGTTCAGCGGCATTTGTTGAACGCAGACGCAGTGGGCCTTTTTTTTAATATTTTTTCATCTTTATTTTCTGTTCTTTCTCTATAGACATAGAATGTATCAAATGTTGTGTCTTACGATGTTACTTGCCTAGAAATGGTCAAAATTATCCAATTTTATTATCAAAGAACGAATTCAACTTAATTGTAATTGATGAGTTGAAAGTGAGTTATGCAGGAACAAAAAAGATAAATGAATTTAATTTCATAAAATAGTAGGAAAGTCATTTTTTTTTCTTTTCTTAAAAATTTCTCTTGACACAATTCAAATCGAAAAGTCCACACACACTTAGGTAACGCAAAACTTGACTTAAGTAAAACTTCTTCAAAAGCACAGAGAGCTCCACATAAGCATTAATTTACTTTCTTAATTTACCAAACAACACACACTGTGATCAAAGTTACTGAACTTTTTGCTCATGTGTTTATTCCTTTGACTTTATGTTATAAGAGTTTCATGAGTTGACTTTGTCATTCTCAAAATTTTATTTTAGGATCTTCATGATTGGAAATCCTCAACTAAGTTGCTTCTATGTTTACAATGTAATGTCCTACATTTTTTTATCAATAAAAATTAAATGAATTATACTAGTGCTAAAACATACCACATCACATAGTTTACAAACCAAAAAGCATCACAAAGAAACAGAAAAACATATATAAACCTAGGCTTTGGCACATCATGACAGATTTATGCAGCAAGTTCTGCATAATTTCCAGCTCTAATAAATTTTAAAACACAAAGCCTTTACTTCACTAAAAGGCTTACATTTCCTTACTTTTGCACTTCCAAATCCTTTTCCAGAGAGACCTCTAGTGATGTTCAGAGATCCCTTCAGTGCTGGTGTGTCATGTCTGCATTGCTTTCAGCAGAGACAACAAATTCGTTCTCTTCCTCTGCACTAACTGCTGCTGCATCTGACCTTGCTGGTCCATGTACTTAGCAGAGTCATCAAAGAAGCTGCTGTGAGTATGAGTCCAAATACAAGCATGCACTGATTAGCTGTGCTCTTAGTCCATGATTCTACCCTTGTCACTAATTCTCTAAGTTCCACAGCAGATGTTACACTTCCTGCAATTCTTCTCACCAACAGCATGACTTTCTTCTCCTGCATTGACCACAAACACTTGCTGCCACATACTACAACACTGCACCATGTCAGTTTTACCAATCTGTAGCAGTCCCATTCCTCCTTCTCTTTTCCTAGGCAGCTTTCCTTCCAAATATTTCCTCTAGCGTTCCTTCACGAAGTCTGCCCCTGCAATGTCTATAAATATAGGTTATTGAGATGAGAAGAACCACCAAACAAAAAAAATATTTACCATTAACAGTAGTAATATAGATGTTTGAGAAAGATTAATTTGCTGAAAACAATCACTTAATTTTCAAAAACCTCTTTTGGTAGCGGACAAACATGTACTAGATATGTTTGAGAAATTATACTAAACATGCACCATGTATGTCACATTGTTTTGACCTTCTGTTTTTTCCATTCCAGCTAAACAAATGAAGAATAAAATATTCCCAGCTGCAAGTGTGGTGAGGAGCCAAAATGGAAAACAAAAATCAATTGATCTGACCATAGAAAAAAACCTTTGACAAATTCAAATTGGAATTAAAAAAATTTCTTTCAACAATGAAGACTTCTAAAGAACCATTTTAGGGGGTGTGTTTGAATTGAAAATGAGATGTCTGAGAATTTGAGAGAGTTGATGTGTGAGAAAGTGTGAAGAAAGTGAAGATTTTTGGATTGAGGTATATTATAGTGCATGTGTGAGGAAAGTTTATGAAAATTTATGAATGATGTGATGACTTTGAGAAGATTTTAAATTTTTTTAAAGGTGTAAAATGTTACTTTACAAATTTTCCCTTATCTATTAAAAAAATTAATAATAAAATTGAGTTATTTTTGTTTAAAAATAAACAACTTTCATATAGTTGATTTAAAAATTATAATTAGAAAATAAATATATATTAAATGTAAATAAGTATAATTTAAAAATTATAATTAGAAAAAAATATATGTATTCAACAAATTAAATAAAAACAAAACTTCAAATAATTTCTTAAAATATTAAATATGGAAAAATAAATCAGATTTTATATAAATAAAAAAATTAATATTAAAAACCATCTAGTAATAAAAAATAAAAAATACTACAACAACAATATAACATAATTAACAATAATTTTTTTTATAAAAAGTTATAATCAAATAAATTATAACTCGTAAACATATATATTGAAAAATTGGAAAATAAATCACATCTTATATAAATAAATAAATAAATACTATTTTTTAATATTAAAAAACTTTGCAGTAATGAAAAATAAGAAATACTATAACAATAGAATAAATGAGGGGTAAATTCGAAAATAACATATGTTGACGTGACTTTCCCTCTACATCTCTTCACTATGAGGGGAGAAGATATTTATTGTTATATCCTCTCATTCTCTTCCCCACAAAACTCTGGATCCAAATAGCTTATATCCTCTCACTTCTTTGCCTGTGAACAGTACATCTACGGAAGCAAACAAATCCTTAGGGTGTGTTTGGATTACGGAGGATATGTGTAAGAATTTGAGGAGTGGATGTATAAGGATGTGGGATGAAAGTGTGAAGAAAATGATAATGTATGGATATGTTCCTACAACTTCCTTCTCACTTGTAGAAAGCATAGCCTAAGTTAGTTAATTTATTTAGATATTAAGAAACTGAATGCTTGTGCTCGATGTATGAGGCTATCATTCTTATGCTGATAACCAGTCCCTCCCTCTAAAGTCTTCTTTATTTTGCCACCAATTAATTTCACCCAACATAAAGACTTGATACTTTCCTTTTATGCAGGGTCACGAGCAGTATAATTTGATTCACCAACACAAGAATCAACCTCATACCTTAACTTGTGAAACTCTAGTCTCAAAATCCTCTTAAGACAATGTTTCACCAATATTTGTGGCATAATATTAAAAAAACAAATTTATTATATGGACAATGGGCTTAGATGTGTTTTCCTACCTCTCATCAATAAATTGGCAATATAATTGCATATGTAGGTATATTGAAAGACCTCATCTACATAAAAAGATTGTCCAAGCTTAGCAACACATGTTAATATAAAATTGTATATACAAATTTTAAAATTGAACATAAGAATTATGTTGTTAATATGCATACCATAGGGATGACGTGATCATGCATGCTAATGGATCACTTGTGCTCAAGCTCTCACCTTTTTTAGTTAATAAGTTTTTTAGGTTTGTTTACATTTGAAGTAAAAGAAGGTGGATTCCAATGTTCTAAAAGCTTATTCTAGACATGCTCTCAAATCTAATTGTCCCTTTAATCCGAACTTCTCTAAACATCTTTAAGAGTCGGTAAGAGGTTCTGAAGTGAAAGATTTTCTTAATTTAGTCTTCAATTTTTGGTCTATACATCCTCTTTATATGCATGAGTAAGATACATCCTCTTTATATGCATGAGTAAGAAAATGAACATATAATATAACTCATGGATTGGTTTTAAGAATTTGATGTAGAATAAAACAATATAAACTATAAGAATTAAGAAATTCTAAAGGAAATAATAACTTAGTATTTGTATTAATAACTTACCTTAAAATGTTGAAATTAGTTTTCTTTATCACTACTAGATTTCACTCTTCGTGTTGTCCATGACTTCAGAATTTTTTTAATGGGCTTGACATAACCTCTGATTTTCTAAACCTATTTTACAAAAAATAGTCAAAATTACGAGACAATAAGATGAGTCATAGCATACACAAATTAAAATTAAATATCAACCTTCACCATAAGGCTCAATCACCGAACGATCATTTGTACCCGAATCGTTCTTTCCTACTTGTGAATAATGTCTAATATGATCAACATAGATAAAATATCTTGTTATGAATGTCTAATTGTAACCGTTATGAATTAGATTAGTGTGAACAAAAAACTTGGGGATAGTGATGATATCACACAACTATGGATGAAATTATGAATGATGTAAATGTAACACACGTGGTCATGCATATGATATGGAAGCAACGACTAAGAATGACGATAATTTAGATGTATGACCCTAGGATAAGATAGATTTTGATGGTTTATCGATTCTTTAGCTTTGTTGTTCACTTTTCTATATAGTCATCACATGAGGAGATGTATGACCCTAGGATAAGATAGATTTTGATGGTTTATCGATTCTTTAGCTTTGTTGTTCACTTTTCTATATAGTCATCACATGAGGAGTTGAGAGGGTCACCACCTCCTATTAACACTTATATATATGCAATAATAATATTATAAATAAAATAATATACACCAATATATATAATTAAAAATATATAACTTTATAAATAATATCAATGACAAATAATGTACATAAAGATAATAACATTAACTATTACAACCTACTAACATAATTCTATCTTTTATTCTTCATCACAAATGTTACAATGGTTGCAAGATTGATTTTTTATTCATGATTAAAAAATAAGGGTTTTTCTTTGTATTTAATTAACCTAAATCAAATAGTAAATTTTAGTTATCACTTAATATACCTATAAGATAAAGTAGACATTAATATATTTTATTGTTTAGAGTATGTTAGGTATATATTTACAATGTAAAGAAAGAAATTTGTACAAAACCATGGAGAAATTATAGTTTAAAACATTTTTAACTATTGTGCGAAGATTTAGTGAGAAAGTATCATAATCGATAATATGTAAAGTGTATTATCGATTATGTTATATTATTAATATATATTTTATTATATCATAATAAATAAATAATTAAAATAAAAATATGGAAATAATTTATAAAATGAATTTAATATTTTTTTAATTATAAAAAAATTATAAATTAAATTAATTAAAAATACAGTTCATGTAAATAAAATCATGACGAGAGATAAGATACTACTTGAGATCCTAAGCTATGAAGACACATTTTCTTTGCTCGTCTTCAGTTTTTTCCTTTGCAATTGCCGCTAGTTTGTTAAAGATTTGCTTCGCGGCATTCAAATAAAATACTTGTTTTTAAGATATTTTAAATTCTAAATACTACAATACATGAGATTAGCATATTCCGCATCAGTATTTTACAATTGGGAAAGGCTGATTGCATCCATAATCGTAGACAACATTTTTCTTGCATAGAAAGAGACAAGCATTTGCATCTTTTATTGATGTCCAGTTCAAAGCACAAAACATATATGATTATGAAACAAAGATTTTAACAAGCTTATTCAGAATATGAGCTACTTCAAGTGCTATTTCCAACTTCATGTTTTTCGTGATACATCACGATTCACCTTCATTTCTCATCATATTTGACTTCATTCTCCTCTTGTATCTCACTTGATCTGGGAACTGAGCTGACACTGCTGCTCTCGACTGCACCTTCAGATTCCAATAGCTTTGAGACCCTTTGCACGTCATCAGAGCTGTCAGAAGAATGAGCCACTGACTGATTATCTGACATCTGTTCCTTTTGGGCCACTTGCTTTGGGCGTCTGATTGCTTCTGCAGCCCCAGCCATAGCTATGGGTGGAGGTTGAGGAGGAACCCATACACGTTGAACTGGCTGCTGACTGGATGCAGCAGCAAAAGGTACTCCGTTAGACTCATTTTCATTGTCAATCTCTGTGATTCTGACATTTTTCCTCTGCCACCAGGGCAATGGATCATCCCCATTTACTAGAGACGTATCCTGGGTCTTGGTATTCAAGTCTTCACCATTTACTTGAGATTGAAGCATCTGAGTTGACGTGCTTTGCACCTGACCAACCTCCCAAGGCTATACCAAGGAAAGTTGAAGCATAAAATCAGATTCACATGAAATAATACAACTGAGAAAGGAATATTACAGTTTCATAAGCGTGTGTTTGTGTCTTTACTGCACCACTCAATGTTCGTTGCATGGGTTAAATAAAACCACAATATTCTATCTTTCAGATTAAAAACAAGAAAATCTGCCATTAGCCTATCTTAATAAATATAACAAACAAATTATTCATTTTCCAATTCTTTCCAATCCTTTTTCCAATCTTCGCCTAAATAAAACTTCAGCCAGAAGTAATGGCCAAGGAAAAAAAGTATGTAGTACGGCACAATTTTCTAAAAGATATAAAGACCAATTTAGAACTACCCCAGTAATTTGATGTTTCTCAAACAGTAGATGATCACAAAATTACCAGAGAATTTAGTTTATGTAAGCTTGAAATATCTTGGCAAAACATAATCTAGAAATTAATTTATGACAAGATCAATAGTTTTTCCATGATGGTCGAATTGCAGAACATATCTTGATAAATATGGCCAGTAATTAGATTACAAAAATCGGGAAGCTACCACGCTGCAGATTGGTTCATTGACAGAAAATCCTTAAAGATTACCAAAATAAGATAAAAAAACTTCATAAACCTAAAATATTTAGGAAACGCAAAGTATTTTGTAATAAACCTTGGATCTAGGCACTAAGAGTGGATTTGATGGTTGTTGACTAGGGTTGGGGGGTAAATCACTGATATCCTGCATTAAAACCCAGTGTTATATAAAATTAACAGTGGCCACATAAAATTTGAAAATCCAGTATAGGGGAGTAGAAATGGATCCTCTCACGTCAAATTCTAATATGACAGGGTCATGTTTAAATTCTTTTGGCGGTATTGTTGCATGTTCAAATCCAGTGTCTATCTCTCTAATGGTAGACATTAATAGCTTCGAGAGGAATAAACACAAAATTTAAACATAAGTTGTCGTGTAATCTTATTTGCACACCATACTCTTCTCCACATTAACACCTCTCCTCACATATCAAACTTTAAAGTCGACCAATTTTATAATTTTATATTGATGGTGCACGAGGTGTATAATTTATTAAGCAACTAATTTTATCCAGATTAAAAAGCATAAAGGTTTTACTCTAATATTAGAAGGCTTCTCTCCTCTTTGGACCATGGCCATTATCTGCAAGAAAAAATTGTAAAACTCAACAAAATCTTAAAAAATAGATAACACTCTGTATCCATTCCAACAGATATGAAGAAAGTACAAACAAACCATTAACTACTAGTAAGCAGTTATCAAAACTGAGGCAATTAACACTTTCATATATACTACACGAGCTACTATACATGAGATTTTTCAATCTTTACGTCCTTGTCCACATGACAGACAACAAAAGCAATTATTTTGAGTAGATGACCTTTCAAAAGGTGATGCATTTATTAGAGCCAGCAAAAATGCATGTAGTTTCTTAAAAGCATGGCTGCACCACTCATATTGAATTAGTCCATTCAACAACCAGTTGGGGTTTCTAACCAGAACCTTGCTAATAATTGTGTCTATTCAAGGTTTTCAGCATTGCGGATGCACTATTATAGGAATATATAGGACTAGCTCCTTTACTCAGAGGTAGACCTCCGTAAATAATTCTCAGGAAAAAATGCAGAAAAGAAAATGATAATAATGGGACCCTGATGCAAAGAGAATTCCATATCTAAAACATCACAATTCATGCCTACCTCTTCTTCATTCTCGCCCATTATTAGAGTATGTTCTTATATTTTGTATGTTATGTTGTGTGTACAAAGTTACAGCTGTTAGCTATTGCTAACAACCATCTCTCTTGTATCAATTAAATAAAACTGTTAATTACTGCCAACAAATATCTCCTTTGTTGGAGATTAGCTATAAATAAACTTGTATCCTTCCTCTTTTACAACTTAATGAAATACATACTATTACGAAGTGGACTTTAAGCCTAACTCAACCCCATAAAACCGGCTCATGGGATAAAGTTTGCACCCACTTATATACAATGAAATATTCTCATCTCTAGTCGATGTGGGATCTCCAACACACCCCCTCACGCCGAGAGTGACAGCTCGTGCGTGCGACAACATATTATGGGTGGTTCGATAACGGCCCGATAGCGGGTGGCACGATAGGCCCAACAAACACTCGCTAGGATAGGCTTTAAATGGCTTTGATACCATATTACGAAGTGGACTTTAAGCCTAACTCAACCCCATAAAACCGGCTCATGGGATGAGGTTTGCACCCACTTATATACAACGAAATATTCTCATTTCTAGTTGCTGTGGGATCTCCAACACATACAATTTAATTTGTTACAAAATTCTCTCTAGTTTAGTCTTTTTTACATGGTATCTAAAACCGATTTTCACCGTGTCTTCTTCCCAAATTCTAGGGTTCTCTTTTTGATGTCTTCACTAATGTACATAGCTTTTGCATCACAGTCCTTTCCAAACTTCATTGCTAAGAAGTTTGATGATTTGTATTAAGAATGAAGAAAATGTATTTATGATTTATATCCCTTGTGTAAAATACACACATAGAGGTCTTTATTTATAAATGAGAATAATAACATAATCAATAACATAATAACATAATAATATAAACTATGGGCTAAGCCCGTTACATTCAACAATTTGAATTATCTCCATTGGAGACAGGATGTTGAACCAGTGATCTTACTCAACAGTATCACGCATTTGATCATGTTAATCCTAAGTATCATGCGTGGGATGTTCAAGACCAAACATTACTTGTTTGGATTCAGTCTACTCTCTCCAAATTAGTTATGTCTTATGTTCTTGGATCGAATCACTCTTGTGGTATGGGACGCCAATTGTTGTGGTTTCATTGATCACGATGGCTCTAGTGGTGGCATCGCTCGTCATGGTGGCAGCTCTAGTAGAGATCGTGGTGGTGGTAGATTTGTTAATTTTCAATGTCAAATCAATGTTAAATTTGGTCAGACAATGAACATGTACCATTTTCAATCTAAATTTCTTATTGATCCATCCACAAGAATTTATTCTTTATTATGCCGAATCCTTCAAGACCTCAATCAATTGGGTTAATCCTAATACTATGTATGGGAACACTGCTTAGACAGGCAATGGTGAAGGTCTAAAAATTTATGGTCTTTAGTCCTCTTCATTTGTCTCACCTAATGATTCACACATGACCTTTAAACTTAACAATTTGTTATATGTCCCTTTTATTACTAAAAAACTTAAGAAGTGTTAGCCAATTTGCCAAAGATAACTCTGTATACTTTGAACTTCATCTTGACATGTGCCTTGTCAAATCTCAGCGCACAAATAACATCCTTCTTCGAGGAATATTTGGTGTTGATGGAGTTTATTCATTTCATAGTCTCGAGCTTCAAGATCACTCCTTTGTGCTAATGTCATCTTCCAAATCCTTTAGTAGTTCAACAACAAAGAGCTCTTAGTTTAGTGTTGTTAAAGTTGATGAAAAAAAACTAATGTTGCAAAAGATTCTTGTTGTACAATTTTAACATCTAGCAATGTCAGTTTGTGGCACATTAGGTTGGGTCATCCAAACAATTGTGCAATGAAATTTGTAATGACTCATTGTAAAATTTCTCCATCCAATAAAATTTACTCTTATTTTTGTTCCTTTTGTTGTTTGGCAAGTCACAAATTGCCTTCTTGGGTTTTTAATTCTGTCTATTCTCCTTTAGAACTAATGTTCAATGATCTTTGGGAACCTTCTCACATTACATCTTTATGTAGGATATAAACATTGTGTCTTTCATTGATGCCTATTCAAGGTTCACTTGAATTTTTTCTATAAATTCTAAAGCTAAAACATTGTTTATCTTCCAAAAAGCCAATGGTTGAATTTTAGCTTAATTAAAATAAAGAATGTTCAATCTAATTGGGGTGGAGAATATTGACCATTTACTACCTTTTTAACTAGTCATGGTATTTCTCATAGATTCATTTGTCATCATACGCACCATCATAATGGTATAGTTGAAAGAAAACATACACATTGTTGATTTGGATTTGGATTGCACCTTATTGCATCACACTTCATTTCCTTAACAATTTTGGTATTATGCATTTAGCACTGTTGTATATCATATAAACAGATTGCCTACAACTTCTCTTAAATTTGTCATTCCTTTTCAATAAGGATCCTGACTTTCATTTTCTCAAAGTTTTTGGTTTTGCTTGCTTTCCTTTATTGAGACCTTATCATTCTCACAAGCTTGATTTTAAATCTCAAGAATATTTTCATTGCTCGACTTCCATTGCTTGGTATTCTCTCTCACACAAGGGCTATAATTGTCTTTCATCTACTGATAAAATATATATCTCAAAAGATGTTTTGTTTAATGAACATAGGTTTCCTTATGTTGATCTTTTTTTTATTGCACCTAACTCTTTTCAGTGATGATAACTCTTATTTAAGCTTACATCCCAATCTTACACCACCTCAAAATTTCCCAGCTCCTCCACCAGCACCTTTTGTTACACTTGAATCTTTTAACACACCACCTACCACCTCTAATCCATCCTCTTCTGAGTTTGTTTTTGTCCTTGTTCTAGCTCCAGTAGTCAACTCCTATCCTGCAAATTCAGTCTACATCTGGTGTTCATCAGTCTAGAACTCATCCTTCATTGTTCCTTACTCCTTCATAACCTAAAATTGTTAAGCATGCACTTGAGGATGCTAATTGGCTAGCTGCAATCCAGCAAGAATATGATGCACTTTTGAAGCAAAATACATGGGGCTTAGTTTTTCTACCTCCTCACATACAAGCTATTGGTGGCAAATGGCTTTTTAGGGTCAAGGAAAATGTTGTTGGCTCTATAAATAAATACAAAGCAAGCTTGGTGGCTAAGGTGTTTCATCAAGTGCATGGTTTGATTTTCATGAAACCTTTTCTCTAGTGGTAAAGCCCATTCCAATAAGAGTTATTCTTACTCTTGCTCTTTCACATGGGTGGAAATTCTTTCATATGGATGTAAATAATGTCTTTTTGAATGGTCTTCCTCAAGAAACAATTTATATGACACAACCTCCAAGATTTGAGGTTGGGGATAGATCTCTTGTTGGTAAGTTGAAACTTTATGGGTTAAAACAAGTATCGAGACTATTAAGAAGTGGACTTTAATTTTAACTCAATCTTATAAAACCGGCTTATAAGACGAGGTTTGCACCGCTTATATATTATGAAATATCTTTATCTCTAATTGATGTGGCATCTCCAACACAGACAATGGTTTGACAAATTACAACCACATTTCGTCAATTTAGTTTTCCGGGGCAGTAAATGTAACTCATCACTCTGACTACAGACATCAATCTCAGGTTGTCTATTTTCTAGTATATGTTGATGATATCATAATCACTGGAAGCTCCATTGCTCTGATTCAGCAGCTTACAAATAAATTCCATGCAGCTTTTTCTCTCAAACAACTTGCTCATCTAGATTGTTTTCTTGGTCTGGAAATAAAATATTTACCTAATTGTTCTATTATTGTGACTCAAAGTAAATACATTAATACTTGCTTCACAAAACAAATATGGCAGAAGCTTATTCCATTTCTTCCTCTATGGTTTCTAATTACAAATTATCTAAAATTTTGGGGCTAATATATTTTTCAGATCCTACTCTATTTCGTTTTGTGGTAGGTGCTTTGCAATATGCCACTCTCACTAGACCAGAAGTTAGCTTTATTGTTAACAAAGTTTGTGAATTTTTGGGCAAACCACTAGAATCACATTGGGTTGTGGTTAAATGAATACTAAGGTACCTTAAAGGTACTTTGTTTCGTGGACTATAATCTTTGTCATTTAAAGCCTTTTATGATGTTGATGACAAACGCTCTACTTCAAGAGCAAGCATCTATCTTGGCCCCAATTTAATATCTTGGTGGTCCTGCAAGTAGAGAGTTACTACTAGCTCCAATAGTGAGTGTAAGTACAAAAGTTTGGCACAAACTTCTACCAAACTAACATGGGTTTTTACTTTGCTCATCGAGTTGCGTGTTTCATTCACTACTCCGATTCTTCTTTGTGACAAAAAAAATATTGTGTCAATTGCTCATATGATGTTTTCTGAGGGAAAATATTATGACCAAACCGTGTTTCATCTATCATATTCCAGCCTTGGATCAGTGGGCAGATGTGTTGACCAAGCTACCAAGCCCTTTTCTTCAGCTCGTTTTGCTTTTCTCAGAGGCAACCTCAATGTGAAGAGTTTTTCTCCTGAAAAATTCTCTCCTTGAGTTTGATGGGGTATTAGAACATATATTTAATTATATTTTGTATGCAAATATTTTATGTACATTATTAATTACTATTAACAGGTATCTCCCCTGTTAAAGCTTAGCTATAAATTCACTTGAATCCTTCCTCTTTTACATGTTAATGAAATGTATACAATTCAGTTTGTTACAAGATTCTCTCTTGCTCAGTTTCTTTTACACCCACAAACCATTGCCACTCCAATCTCACCATGCCAACTATCCTGACTATTTACAAACTTGTCCTCTTCTCTATTGTGAGGATAGAGACAATGCCTCTAATTCCAACCTCATTCCTCCTTTGAGCACAAGAAAACCAGCTGGCTTAATTCAGCCAATTTGATGGTATCCCATGTTTTTTCTTCCTAGCATTAGTATCAATTTGCTCCTTAATGAGAATTTGCAAAAGTTAACTTCTATAATTTGGACCACAGGACATGTTAATAATTCTACAAGTACAATTACACTGCAACTAAAATCAATGCTTGAACAATTGGTACTTTCAGGCCCTATATAATAAAAGCCCCATAGTGTTATGTTATCGACAAATTAGCAGAGAAAGTTTTAGTCAGTTAAAAATACTAAGTTTGAGGCTTCTCTCAAAACTTCTTTGTAGCAGGGTGGAGCAGTGCCTTAGATTGCAATCTGATGATGAACAATAATAACAAATCTTATCGTTTCTGTTTTCACGTTTATGAATATGATGAGCAGGAGTTCCTACAAAAAGCTTCTAAATATTTATGGACTTTTGTTCCTTCAATTATCTACTTTAGAAAAAATTCAAAATAAAATTTGATTTTGGGTAGTTGTTTAAAAGAAATTTAGAGACAGAGAAGAGAAGGAAGATACAGCTAAGAGAAAATAAGATATCCTACAAAAACAAGATAAATAATACCTCCATATATGACTTTGGATGAAGACCACTTGATGGTTCAACAGATGCAGGTGGAGATGAAGATCTCACTGCACATGATATTCTGATGATAGGTAAATATTCCAGAAGATAAGACTAATTAAACTGAGATTTAATTACTATGACAACCTGAACGCAAGTCATGGTCGGCTTTGCCATTCACAATCAGTTGCTGCATATATTTAAAAAAAAATTGCAGTCATCAAAAGTCAAATTTTGTTTTAAACAACTTATATGAGGATCAGCTGTGCCAAAGTTCATTAAAGATGCCGAGACAGTCCCCATGTATGTCTATTTATATCTGACCTTTGAACTTGTTTGACTGATTCGGAGATCTTCTTGCCCTGAGACGAAACTCCATTATAAGTTATATTGTTGACAAATTGACAAACAGATATTCAATAAGAACTTTTAAGGAAAAAATCTGAAATATTGTTTAAAACCTCCATCAGAAATCTGCAAGAATTTTGGGCATGGTAAGCCATCAATAATCCTCAAACAATTGAATGAAAGCTGAATTCAAGGGAATCATAAAGCTAGAACCCAATTAGAATAGTTAAAATGTGCATAATATTTGTCAAAGCTCTTGGTCTCCATGAGCCACTTTGTTGGCTCTTAAGGGGTTATAAATATACAAGTTTGGCAAATCATAAATCAAACCCTGCATAAATTATTCAAAGCATTGAAAACTTATCGTCAGTCCAAAATGGCAATGATCAATTACCTTCCAATCTTCTTATAGCATTTGTCATTGACTTCATTTCTTGTACTTGCACGTCTAAAAGGCTCACAACTTCCACAAAGTATCTCCTCTCTGGAAATTATAACACCAGATGCAGTAATAACTACATTAATTTCTCATAAATAGAAGAAGTCCAAGGAATGTAAGAGTATTAAAAAAAATCAAAGACATTTTATTGCATGCAAATTAAAGTTCTATAAACCCACCTTCACCTTTTGAAGCCAGAATTTCTTGGCTCACTTTTGCCACTTCGGCAGCTGCAGCTGCAGCTGATTTTGCAGCTTGTGCAGCCTCTTCCATCAATGTTGGTTTGTCATCAGTTTTCTTTAGTTGTTCATCATCATTGTCAAGGACAACTTTACGTATCCAAGATTTTAACCGGGGGAGAAAAGATTTCTAAAACATGAAGCAAGCTTTGAAAGTTATATGCGGATCAAACAGCAATGTGATAAAACTTGGAGAGACATCAAGCACAAGAAAGGATGTAAAATGTCAATAAAAAAACTCACCCTTAAGGTATCCACTTAGAAGAGATTATGCATGACAGTAGGTAGTAAGAATGATACCTTAATTATTATAGCTGTTCCAGCACCTGAAGCAGCCAGTAATCCAACTGCAATAAGGGCATGGGACCAGTGAAACCTGGAGTGTGGTAATGTTCCTGATGAAGTATTAACACCAGTAGAAGCAGGTGAAATCGGCTGCAAAGTTTTTTGCTGAGTTTGTTGCTGATTGTTTGATGATGATTTCAATTGCCCATCTGTTAGCATAACAATAAGCCATGTTCAAAGTGTAACTCAAGCAAGACCTATCCAGTTTTATTGAAAAGCAAGTTAAACAGATATTTCACATGCAGTTTGACTCAGTCCAAAGTTACAGAGGAAAACTTCAATATTAGACACTTCACCTTGATTTACACCACCTGTCTGCACAGTTGGAGCTGAATCCTGCGATTTGAACCAAAGGTAAGGATTAAAACAAATGAACATAAAGCAAATTGATAAACTAATAATCAATTGGTTGCCTGTAAGAGAACAATCTAGAAAATTTTGGGTGACTGGTAAAATAATTTTAAGAAAACAAGCATACTGGCACTCGCCGGAAGGCTTCATCAATCTCCTCCTTTGTAAGGCCCTTCTTCTCTAAAAATGATCGCCTATAGAGGACAGGTGAACCTTTAACTTTTGGGTGAGACAGAAATTTCACAGCATTCTGTACTTGATCTTCCCTCAATGGTTGTGAGTTTACAAATACTGAGGGAGTTGAACTCGGTTTAGCAGGCTCTTCTTCTCTGGTGTTTTGCAGATTCATATTTGCTGGTTGCACAATTTCAGAACCTAAACCTCAAAAAGAGACTCGGCAAATCAATTTTATCATACTCAAAACAATACTTAATCTGAAACAATCCACTATCAAATCCAATTAAGTATGGAAACATTCAAATTCAGTAGCAAATAGTATAATAAAATGACCAAGGCCACTAAACCCGTGAAAAAAGAAAAACAAGGAAGCGAATAGAGACGCAATATAAAAACCATTAGTGTGTCTTCACCTAACAATTTAAGCTATTGTTATTTTGGCACATGACTGCCAAGAAATATAATTTATTCCTAAAGGGTGTCTTGTCAGGTTAAAAGTTTACGCATATTATCCGATACAATGATCCTATCCGAAGGCTAGCTTCAAGGAATGGCTAATGAGGTTAACCCCCCCTAAATTGCACAATTTTGTATATCACCTTTGTCCTTATAGATAGGGATCAAAGACTTTCTCCATTCCTCCAAAATGATCTTAAGACTTATAATCATGTTAAACAACTTTATGAGTCATCCTATACTTTTTTCTCCTTGATCCTTCCATAACTCAAGTTATGGGTGTACTATCGGTTGAACTACTTTTCCAGTATCCAATCCTATTCAATGCTTCTTTTACCTCAAATTCCTGAAGCCAAATCTATAATTGAAGGTATAATTTTGGAGCTCCATCTATGGTATGTAGCCTATCAAAGTGCAATAAAATCAAGTATCCTTCATTACATGCTTTTTAAAGTAGCCCTACCACCGATCCCTGATATCTTGTCATGTGATTAAAAAACTTTATCTTCTTAATCCTTCTTGAATTTAGGCTAGGCCCTTACTCAACCTCAAAAACTAGCTCACAAAGTGAGGAATACCTAAGCCATTTTATAAGCTTTACATATATGTATATATATAAAAGGACAGATCAAATTACACAAAGAACCTTTAAGTATATACTCTCTATCCTCACCACTTTTTTTTAATCTAACAGACATCTTAAAGTTAATCTTTGGAGTTACCTTATATATAAATAACCACTCTTAATAAACTTAGTCTCCCTCTTAATCTTATGTTGCTTACATGCATCCGACCACTAAGAATCTTTACCATATGGTCAAAGCCCTATTAATCACTAAGTGTCTGTTTTCTTACCTTTTTAATCCCTTTAGTCATCTCAATGCACCTATTCTTAGCACTACCATGTGCCTCCCAAAATCCCTCTCTAAAAGTTTTATTTTCATCCTTCATTTTTCACTATTTGATCTTTGAAAACCTACCTTCACCATTTTTAGTTACTTTTCTCTTGGCACATACACCAATAAGGACCTTAACCTAGACCTTGTGAGCAGTAATCAAGCTCTCTCCAAGTATGATTTTGCAACAGCTGTAGAGCTTTCTATCCAACTGCTTTATCATATAAATCAATTTGAGAACATGCCATCCCACTTCTATTTGTTCTAAGACACTTCTCCATTTTCTTAAAACAAGTGCTAGCAAAGGTTCAAAAACTGAAGCAAAATATAGAATAGTTTTATCCTCTGCATTTGCTTCCCTAAGACCAAACCCTCATGCAAACCCCATATCATCTAAATTCCCATCTATGATACCATGTAGATCACCTCATAGGAAAATCATATTCCAAATGTTATTTTCTGAAGTAAACATTCTAAATCCTACTAGAATTTGATCTTGTGGTTCTCTCTTAACTAACCCTGTGCATATGCACTAATACCATTAAAATTGTCTCATTCCAAATTTAGAGCTATGATCCTATGTCATAACCCTTTGTGATGAGTTCATGAATGAAGAAGAAGAACAAGAATACATCATTCCAAGAAGAATCATAAGGAGCATGACAAAAGAAAATATTCTTGCTCATAAATATAATTTCTGATTTTCTTTATTTTCTATTTCATGGACTCATAAAATTGTAGGATTTATTTCTTTGTAATTTTTAGGTACAATTGAAGCCCATGTAGACTACAATTCTTGGCCAAGCAGAGCTATATGGAGGCAAGGAAAGCATGTGCTACAAAGGAGCAAAAAAAGCATGACTAATCCATGGGACATGCCTCCAATATTTGGTCAGGCTTCAAGTAGCCAAGGATTTGAATTTTAAAATTCAAATTTTCCTCCTTGTGTATCTTAAATTTTAGTTAAACATTAGATTAGTCTAGAATTAGGAGTTACATTTCATTTAGGAATTATGTTTGTAAATTTTATTGCCATTTTCGGATCACTCACTTATAAATAGTCATCTAGTCTCTTGTAATTCACTTCTTGATATATGAGATTCAGAGAGAATCTTTTGCACTTGTGAGTGTGATTCCATTTCTGGAGAGTGTTATCTTAGTCCTTAGGAGTTAAGTGGTGATTCAACCTATGGTGCTTATCTTGGAGAAGGAAACATGAAGTTTCCAACTCAAAGTGGCAAACCTTGCTTCCATCTCCTTGGTCTTCTCACCTTTGCTCTTTTATTTTGAGTTCTTCTATTCCACTTGTTTTGTTCAGTCACTTTCTTATTATACTCCATTCAGTCCATGTTTTGTGCTTGTTTTTTATTTCTTTGTTCTGTTTGTCATATAACTCCATTATGTTTGGTTCATTTGAATTATATTCATTTCAATTTGGTTCAATAGAATTGTTTTTGTGTTTAAATTCTTGTTAACTTGTTCCTGTGCTCATTCATTAATGTCTCTCATGAAACATTTCATGACTTGAGGCAAGGATGAGATTCAACTCTTGTACAAGCTTCGTTTCATATGCCTAATTGCTTCCAATGCTTCTTTGATTCGTATCACTTTGACTTTGACATCCACAATATCATTGTCTACACCTTATCTAAAATTATGCCTACACAATTTCTAGACTTTGTTATGTCGGTGTAAAGGAAGCTCAAAACCCAAAATGTTTAATTTCTTTGCCTTTTATCCTACCCACATAGTTTCCTGAAGACACAAATAATATTTATCCCAATCATTGTTAACACAAGATTCACCTGTAAGTGGTGGTCTACATTCGAAGTGTCGAGACAAATCCTACTTTCAAGTAATAACTTATGTTTCACTACACTCAGATGTTAACGCAACAGCTCTTGTCCAGTTAATATGGTACTCAACCCATACAAGAAATAGTACTATCCAATCATTATCCATGTCTTGAAGATTAAACAAATTTTTAACTTTTAAGTAGCCCGTTAATTGCCTAACCCAACCGTCCTCTTTTTTCCAAGCCAGAGACCAACTATATAAGATAGAGCAAATGTCCAGTTCCAATTGAATAGAGGACTTAAAGTGGGGAGAACTCATCAAAGAAACTAACGAATCTTTCTTGTAGCACCCGATGATCATAAATGTAGGCGATTAATCATTAATCTAAAGAGAAAATAAAAAAGTAAGCAGAAAATTCTTTAGTCTAGTTGGAACCACAAATTGGTCATTCGGTGGAATTAAGAAAACAGTAATAATAAGTTACACAAACAACATAATAGTATTTTGGAAGTCCCAAGACTCTGGAACAAATATATTCTGGTTGGAACCACAGACTTTGCAAATTCACTTTATTTATGCATTATATCTGTCGTTCAGAAAGTTATAGTAATTCCACTATTCCAATGATTTTAAACACGGTGTGTGGTGTTTAGTACCAGAAAATGGAAGAAGAAGAAGAAGAGCTTCGCAATTTTTTTATTTGTAATGAATAGCAATAGTACACGTGTGACTAAAGACAGGAAGAAAAGAAAGCAAAAAGTTGCAATTCAAAGCAAAAGGTAGAATCAACGGCAAAAGAGAAGGAAATGAAAACCTTGGTTTTCGTCCGTGGCAGTGGGAGTGGGAGGAGGCGGCGGCGATTGGGTGGCCATGACGGCTACACTACTGAGAATTCAGTCCTGCGTTGGAATTTCAAGCCCGAAGCGAAAGGACCAAAAGATATATAATAATAATAATAATGATAATAGTAAGGGTGAGTGATGACGAAGGTGGTTAGAGTGTGAAAGGGAAAACAGAGGATGAGATTACAGTGAAGATGAGTGGATTAGCTGAAGAAAACAAACAGAATGAATGAAGGGTTTTATTTGTTCTTCTCTTCTCCTTCTCCAACCATATCCTCTTCTACTCTACGCAACACCCAATTGGCCCAAGAACCAACATCTTTCATTCCCCTCTTAAACTTTTATGGGCATTAATTTCAGAAAATCTTTATGCTTTCCACGATAAAGAAAGCTAAACAAGATAAAAAAAAAAATGGAAATTGAACCTGATTTTGAAGTTGTTTAAATAAGAAGTAAAATAAAACAAAGATGAGAAGTCAAAATGATTTTGTTTGATTTAATGATTAAATTTAGGCAATATAATATATATAAGTTGGATATAAAAAAAAAATTGTATATAAAATCATTTTTTAAATTTTTCTCTTAAGTTTAGAAATATTATTGTCTTGTAAAATTATATATCTAAGGAAGGCAATGAGGTAAAGATAAAGCTTAATGAGTAAGGAAGTTGGTCCAAGTAAATAGTTAATTTTTTAACAATAATTTTATCTATTTCTTTTCTCCTCTTGGGTGTTTGGTAAAGAGGAAATCTTGTTGGTGTACAATTTATTACTTGAAACTTATTAGTTGATCAGTTAGATTTCTAATAATAAGAAAAGTTATACGTTGAATATATTTTGGGTGCGGTGGTATAACGATATAAAAATTGACACCAAATATTAAAACATAAGAGTCAAAATAAATTTGGTCCTCAAAAATCTACCGAACTTGTTAGATCGAACTAAAATAATTGTAATTAAACTGAGACATTTTTATGCAGCCCATTTAACCCGTAATGTAAATATGCTTAGTTCGAATTGGTCCATTTATAAAATAATAATATTTGTAAAGAAATAAAAAGTAATATTAATATTTTTAAACACATACATGTATTGTAATTTATATATCAAATTATTATATGTAAAATTAATATTAATTTTATTAATATGAGTTAAATTTTAAAAACATTGTGAAGATCTTAATGGTAGAAGAAAAGAGAATCCATGGTTAAGTTTGTGACACTTACAATGAAGAAACAAATAAGAACAACTAAGCAATTGAAAAAGAGAATAGAATGAGGCTTAAAAATAAAAACATAACATATGATGAATTGCAAAGGACAAACGCAAGAAAAGTCATGACTTTTGAAAGTTACTTAAGATAAGAACTAAAGAGTAGAAAACTCTTAAGATGTGTATTCACAAAAAGAAAATTTTATTCAATCTTCAAATTATTTTACAAAAAGAAAATGTCTCATTTTATCGATTAATATTTTAGTCTAAGAATAAGAAAAATGAAAGACTTAAGAAAATGAAATATTAATCTAAAATTAAATTTCCTAATCTTACAATCAACTTTTATGTTAACTCTTAAACTAGATTAACACATGGTAGTTTCTTAAAATTAAAAAAATACATATTCTTTAAATCAAGGAAAAACACATGATAACCAACCTATATGGTACCAAGTTTGTTTATGACATAAGTGAAGAAGTTATAACCAATCGTTATACTCGTGAAAGTAACATGTGTTAGGTTGAAATTATTCATGTGCTTCTCTTATACTTTTCAAAACCCGTCCACATGCTTCTTTTGGTAACTCTTGAATTGTAAAACATTTCAACATAATTAAGAAATATTCTATGATTTAAGAGTTTTACAAATTTAAAAGTTTATTTACTTTTCTCTAAAGCTTTAACTATTCCCCTTATAAAACTCCTTTTAAATATTCTTTTTATTTCTTCTTCTATGATCTTTTTTATCAAGCTTCTAGTGTGTATTCCTCTTGGTTCTTCTTCTCTATTTTCAAAAAACTTAGACCATAACCCACAACAATGATATCAAAGTTGATGATTTGTCTTTATGACTAGCTTGGACGAGTACAATATAGAATAAACCTTGTATCGAAAATCTTTCTAATAGGGATTTCAGATAAGTATTTTCCATTATGATAAACAATTGTACAAGTAAAGTTCATCATTAAAGTTAAAAATATTTTTACTTAAGGAGGGTTGTACTAATGTGAAAGAGACTCACATATAAGTGGGAAATTTGTTAGAAATTCATGTGTGAATTTGAGTCTCACATTGAATATAAATGAGAAAGTTAAAACATAAAGAAAAAAACCAAAAATTTATTATCTTAAGATTTTGAATTGAAGGTGGTGTAATAATCTTTTATATAAGTTGTTCATAATTCTGTGAAATCTCCACACTGAATTCCCTTTTGAAATACTAAACACCAATAAGTAATTTCAAGTTTTAATTAATTATCAACATTAATTGACAAAGTGATGAGACAAAAAAAAAATGTCTATTTCATACTCAGAAGAATTTAGAAAGATTTAACCAAGAAATCAAAGACAATCTTAAGAAATTAAATACAGTCTTAACCATGTGTTTAAGTTTATGAAAATAAAGATTAAACTGAAACACCACATTTTCATAAGTCAATGATAAATAGAATGTTGTTTCACGTAACTCTCCAATATAAAAATCCAGGCAAAATGTAAAACTATCAATATATCCAAAATCTCACAAAAAAAATCTTAATTCAATAATATTTATTTAAGTATTTTGTGAGAGACCCTCCTTATTTAAGATTAGAAAGTATGTCCAGGAAGCATCTCCAAGTAATTAAGTTAGTTTTTTTATTCTTTCCACTCTATTTTAGAAGAAAATAGATTATTATAGAACTTCTTAGAATATTCTCAATATATTTAAAATAAAAATTTATCAATTTTTACAAAAAATGTTTATGCTTCCTAATTTTTTTTTTCAAGCTCTTCAAGTTTTCTTCTAATCGTCATTCCTTTATTGGTTCTTTCTGTTTCATCTTTTTTTTTTCCATCTTTTTAGATTTTTTTTTTCTATACATGGCCTCATAACATACTTCTTCTGCCTAGATTTTATTTTTTTAAATTGCTTTGAATGATAATATATATATATATATATATATTTTGTTGACTAGTTAGGATAGTAATGTTGACATATGTCCATTACATTGAAATGTACCTAACATTTATCTTTTTTTAGCATGTGAGATAATCAAACACCCCAAACTCAGAATTCTTACTATTTGTGGACATAGATACTCTCATGCTTTTTAAGGTGTGGAAAACATTGGGCTTAAAGTTTAAAAAAAAAAATATCTGGCTCAATTGGTAATAAATGATAATTCATGTTAGTTTGGTTTCTTTTAGCTCACTCGATAAATATTAAATAAAGCGTTGGTATTTTCTTTACCCAAAATATTCAATCATGCAATAAAAGAAATAGAAATAAAATCGCTCGTATGGAAACAATACCAACACTTCAAATTTAAATGTGAAATCTTTCTAACTTTTTTTTTATAAATAAAATGAGATACTTCAGGGTGTCTCAATCCTTATACAAAACTCCAAAAACAGATTTTCTATAACCCTACCAACTAAGGATCCAACAGACATTGTACTACAGATCAAACTAAAATCTCATACAAAGGTCGAATCTTTCAACTGTGTTATAAGTGATCAATTTACAAAAGATTAATCATATTCATTAATCACAAAGAAAGACATATCTCAATATTTTTTTTCCAGTAAATGCATCCATAATTCTAAAACTCTATGTAACTTTTTATAATTTGTTTAAACAAAATGAAAAATGAAGCAAAATAACTAATCATAAATAAAAGAAAACAGAAGTAAAACTCATGAAAATAAAATAAAAACATGCAAAAATTTATTGCCTCCTTAACCATTTGCTAATTAGTCTTCAAGACCTTTTAGTCATACGTACAAAGTAAAATATATTAATATATTAGTCATGGAAATGTTAATAAATTTAGATTATTTCTAAAAAATGTTCTTAAGCATAACTGGAGGATGATGTGTTCTTTATGGTCACTATAATGAATGCTTGCAACTATATTATTATCAATGGATTTTATTCAAATAAATGTTGATAAATTAGCCATTACAACTTCTTTTTCATTATTAAGCTGTTTACCTCCACAAATATATATGATTTAACAATTTTTTATATTTTAAAGTTATTTCAAGTAGGTTTTAGCTTTTTTTAAATAATTTTTACTACTAAAAAATTAGTAAATAAAAACCAATTTTAATGAAAAAAATAATTAATTACTATATTATTAAATTAAATATCTTTTTATAAATAAAAAAGTTATTAATATTTAAATTTATTTTTATTAATAATAAATAATTTATCCTTCAAAATCCTTTTATCATGCTTCCATCCTCTATCTGTGTCACTGAACCACATTTCCTCCATCTCCAGCAATTATATAAGACGAAACATAAATTGTGTTTAAATGATATTTTTTATTAAAAATATATATAATTTTCTAAAATGAAATTTAATTAATATTTTTACAGATAAATTAAAAAAAATTAAATTAATTATACAAAAAACTGCATTTTTTTATTTATGTCCTTTTATATTCTAAAAAATATATAATATTTTTAAATTAAATTATATTTTAAACATATTTTATAAATAATTTAATTTAATTTTATGTGTCAATAACATAAATATATAGGCTAATATGTTAAATTAAAATCATGATATATAAATTAATATTAACTAACTTATATAATTATTTATATATAATTACTTTTCTTTAAATTAGAACCAGATTATTTAAGTTTTTTAAAAGCAATGAAGTATTTTAGTTTAGGGTTTTGTGTTCGTATGTCGAAATTATAAATAGTACGTAGCTCGCCGATATGAAATTATAAAGGACATTCTCAAAACATCTAAATCTTATCAAATAAAAAAGTCTCACGTTATAAATAAATAGACAAAGAGAATATTTAGTAATAACGGGTAAAGTAATTGGTAGATGACAAAAAAATTATAGCCAATAGGATTACAGTTTACGAGTTATATTAAAAAAAACCACAATTTTCAGATGAATATAAGATATCACCCTTTACTCAACTTTATATAATTGATTTATAAAGTAAAATTTATATCTATTAATATACTTATAATAAATCTAATAAAATAAATTTTAAATCTCAATCTTATAAATTCAATTTTTAAAATAAATTTTTTATATCCATTTTATACTATAAAATATTTTTAATTTGCTATTTTTAAAATAATTCACCTGTAAAGTTTGTATCATTAATATAAATCAAATAAGTTTAATAAAATGAATTTTAAATATAATTCAATCACTAAGGCTTCCACCTTGTCTGTTCTTAGAATTCTTTATGAATAGGTATAGTCTACCTATATATCGTTTTTGTTAACATATGGGTTTTGGTCTAGTCCCCCCGTATTTTTGTATTTTTTTTTTTCTTTTCTTTTTTCTTTTGTTTAATAATATTTTTTTTTTCATGTGATGGTAAATGATTGTTGTTACTTGAGGTGTCAGCCTAGCTGAGATCTTAAGTGGCATAGTGATACCTAACATGAAAGCTTTTATTTAAAAAAAATATAATTCAATCACTTATAAATTTGACTTTTAAAATAAAGTTTATACGGATAGGAAAAACGCGGAAGCAACACACATAATCACGAATCAACGGCAGAAAATAAACAACACAAGATTTAACGTGGTTCGGTCGCCAACTGCAACCTACATCTACACGGGCAACTATTAGGTTTTCATTATATTCTGTTGCACGCCAATTACAAGTACAATAATCTCTTTAAATAAAAATTATAAAATAGACACAATGATTAAGCTCATTCACTAAACATGATGCCTAATCAACCCAATCCAATTGTTCAACATATACTTATCTTATATATATAAATATCTTAATATTTAGCAGATATGATATTCTCAACACTTAATCTCTTGTATGAAGTCCACCAAACATTCATATTGAGCTCTATGTTGATTCATCCTTTATTGATGGTGAGCACAAAAAAGTTTTGGCATGGAGCAATGTGTGGAAGAAAGAAGAATACGGCATGAAGAGTAGCTAGGGTGCAGTGACAGAGAGAAGCATTTTATAGTTTGTTTTGTGGGCAGAAAAATAGGAACTGTCTGCGTAGTTATTTGGCCAGGTGGAGCATATCCCTGTGACCAAACATAGGACCAAAAGCTAGTGTACATAAATTAATTAATAATAGCCCTTGGATTCTTTCACTAAGGACACAACACGGAATTTGGTACCTATATGCATCCATTGTTTTGGCCAAAAACAAATAAAGAAAATAGTAGAAAGTGAAATGTATTTCTAATTATTTCATTGCGTAAAAAGTATAGTTTTTAATTAATAAATATGTCTGCATAGAACTATTACCACGACTCATTCTAAATGTATTGATTTGCAAGTGAATCTTAATTCTTTCTACAGGTCAAGATAAGGTAATTACACTAACATCCGCATGTCTACAAATGTGTTTTGGTGTGTAAGAACTTTTCATAATTTCTCAGATTTAATATTTTGATCTACATTATTTATACAATCACTCAAATAAGATTATTCTTATCAATCATAGTTATTTATTAAAAAAGTTAACATTGACTTCAAATTAATTAAACTGCCTCTATAAACATCTAAATCATTTAAAAATATATTTTTTACAAAACCTCTTAGGTTAGACATCACTATTAAACTTGACATGTTAACTAGGTTGACATCTCAAATAACGACAATTATTTGGCATCACATGAAAAAAGTATTATTAAAAAAAAATAAAAATTATTCACCATTTATTTTTTAAATGTCCTGATGCTATGCATATTTGGAGTTGAGTTCGGAAAAATTTTCTTACTTCTCATTTCTCTTATGTGGATTATCTTCTTTCTTTTATTAAGAGTGATGGTAGACCTTTAGTTAATTTGATTAAACTTGTTGTGATAACTTTTTCTAGATGATATGACATATGAGGAATTATACTAGAGTTTAGGTTAAAATTGATGTTTCTATGGTCATTTCGATCATTAAATATCTCATTTGTCTAGTTGGTAATTTGTCTAAAAGTTTTATGCAAAATGATATGTTTGATTTCAATGTGCTTAAGTTTTTCGGTATTAATACTCGTTGTGATAAAGTTTTATCTCCTCTTCTTGTTCGATGGGAGTTTCCTTCTCTTGGTTGGGTTAAAATAAACATTGATGGTGCTACTAGGGGTTCTTCTGGTCTTGCTACTTGTGATGGTATTTTTCGTGGGAGTATGAGTGAATTTATTAGTGATTTCTCTGCTTTCCTTGATGTTCAGACCGTTTGGTTGCTAAGTTTTATGAAGTTATACATGTTATTGAACAAGCTCACAAGATGAGTTTTACTAGTTTACTAGTTTATGTCTTGAATGTGATTCTGCCTTGGTTTGTGCTGCATTTACTGCTAAGACTAATGTTCCTTGAATGTTTTGTAATAGGTGGAACATTTGTCTTAACCACTGTAGAAAAATTAGGTTTAAGATTTCTCATTTTTTTCGTGAAGGGAATGCATGTGCTCATAATAGGCTTCCATCTAATCTTTTCTTAAAGTTCTTTATTAATAAGTATAAATTACATATGTACCGTTTTGGCTTTGGTCTAATCCTTCATATTTTCCTGTATTTAAAAATATTTATATACTTTTTAATTTTCTTTAAAAAAATAATCTTTTGCAGGTCTATACTAATATTTAAAAGTAAATTTAATGTTTTTTAATATAATATTTATTGAGATATATGTCTTGATGGGTAGTAAAAACATTATTTTTAGTGAAAAAATAATAATTTGGCAGTGGATTGTAAGTCTGTTTATAGTTAGTTATATATCCATATAACTTGTTTTATGAAATTGATTTACATATATAAATTTATGTTTGGTATTTTACCATATTAGATGTTGAACTTGAAAAGGATTAATAGAATTTATATATATATATATATATATATATATATATTACTAAAAAAATATGAATCTGATTTGTATAAATAGTCGCATGTTTATAATTATTAATGTTATACGTTTGTATTGAGTTGGACTTTTAGAGATATGCAGCATGTCATACTATCTTACTGTGAAATTCACATAGTTATACGCATAATAATATCAGTACCAAATAATTTAATATGACAGGATTTAATACATATGACCTGTTAAATTAATAATCTTTTGAACAAGATGTTTTAATGATTTCTAAATAATCAGTCACCAAATAATCAAAATTAGTCACTAATTAAATACTGATTAATTTAGTGACCAAGCAACGTGAATCATTATTTTCTTCGTCACTAATATACAATAATTGATTTAATGATTAAATATGTAAATGGTGTTAGTGACTGAAATAGTCACGAAAAACTGTAATTAAATTTGTGACAAAAATAGTGTATTAAGCTTGTTTGATAACATTTATTTAAATTAAAAAATCAGCTGAAAATATATTAGAAGAGAAAAATCATTAATTAGATGATTAAGAACAATCATTTCTAATCATTTTCACACAACACCTTGCTAAGTGTTGTTTCTTTTTTATATAAATGAAAGAATAAAATACATATGATATTAATAAAAAGTAACATGGAGAGGAGAGAGATGTTGGATGGTTGATCTTAGTATATGTGGTTGGGAGGAGTAGTGAATATTTAAGATCTGTTGAGGATAATGGTTTTACAAGAACCCAATCAAAGGCCAAAGAAAGAGTGGTGAAAAGAATCAGTGCATAGATCAAACACAGCATTAGGAAAAGAAAAGGTACAGCCAAAATCATCTCTCATAATCGCCTCATGCATGCTTGCCAACTCCATTAGATCATCGCTCCAACTTTCATCAACAAGTTTATCACCTTCACCAGTGTTGCAATTACCTTCTGCTTCAGCTCTAGGGACATATTTTGCTCTCACACAACCTCTTCTCCTTTTCTTGTTATCAACACCAATCTTCTTGCTTAAATGAGTGTTCCAAAAGTTCTTCACCTGGTTGTCTGTTCTCCCCGGAATCCTCCCCGCGATCAAAGACCACCTTAACAATAAAAACCCTTCGTAAATACCATCAAAACAACACTTTATTCTTGCAAAAACTGGTCTAATAATAAGAAATAACCTATTTCCAAGGAGACTGTGAAGCCGAAGAACAAGGTCTTCTTCTTCTTCTGAGAAATCTCCACGCTTAACATCAGGAGTTAGATAATTCATCCATCTCAGTCTGCAACTTTTCCCGCTTCTCTTCAACCCTACAATCAAAATGAGAACAAAGAGCATCAATGAGATAAGACTATGAAAACTAACACTATACACACACAAGCTTACCTGTCACTCTAGGAATCCGGTTCCACTTCCCAGTTCCATGCTTTTTTATGTAATTAGTTAGAACCGAGTCTTCCTCCGCATTCCAGAACCCCTTCTTAGATTCGTTCTCATAAGCTTCCATTGTTGCAAAGTTGAAGCCTGTGTCTTCTTAGCTTGAGTCCTGAAAGTAATTGCAAAGGAACTAAGTTAGAAAATTCGAGGAGAGGTCTTGAATGGGATCAATGGATTTACTCTTTTCTGGTACGAAGCTGCTCAACAGAACCTGTGGCATAACACACTTACTTCTATATAAATATATAGCACCAGTTCTCTTCCCAGAGTTCACATTTAATTTTTCTTTAAATGAAATATTATTTGAGAAAGAATTCGCAACAGAGAAGATGGAAAGAGGGAGGAACCATGTAAAAAAAAGTGATGAATTGATTCAGTGATATTAAAAAAAGGAAAAAACATTTTGCCAAGTTGTACATCTTATCTTCCAACTAGAGATAATATCAAAGTTAAATCTCAATTTGATTTATGAAATTGAATTAGGGTTTTTGTTAATCTATCGTATCACACTTAAACTTCCAGACATATTTAATCTCATATTGAAAATATAAATAAATAAAAATTATGCTTAGAAATTTAGACTTTAAACTTTGAAGATGTGGGTCTTATGTATTTACATAATTTTCTTAAATTTACCTACTTAAAAAAAATTAAAAATTGCACCCTTTTGATTCATTTGGGCATTTAATGAGGGGAAGATAAATCAGCACAAGCACAGGAGGGTTCAGGAGTGTTGGGTACTGGTGAAAGAAGGTATTTGAAATAGAAAATTTTGGTATACGTAACTAAAATATCAATGACATCCTGCAGGTGATATGACAAAAATAGAGGGAGAAGATAGAAGAAGCAATAAATGTGAGATACCAGATCTTCTAAGGATAATCTTACAAATGTTAAAAAAATAAAATATAACCAATACTTTTTTATATAAAAAAACTTTTATGTTAGATATTTATTATATTTTTTAAATTATATCTAAAATATTTCAAATTAAATTATATATAAGAGTGGATATTAATAAAATTATTAGAATAATTAAACTATGATATCATAGTTTTATTTAAATTTTATAAGTGAAACAAAAAAGAAATGAAAAATATTTTAGGCAGATTTTTAAAAAAAATAAATTAAAATGTATTATTAAATATTATTTAATTGATTTAGGTTTTTATTAGTTTTTCAGTTCCTTGACAAACACTTCTTTAAGTCAATACCCTCATCAACTTTCCTGTTTTTAAATCTTAAAAAAATTCATATATTTTCATATACGTTCAGTAACCTTTGAATTTGAGATGATTTGAAAAGAAAGTGTAAAGAAAGTTAGGATGTTTGGATTAAGGTAAATAGAGTGAAAAGTGTGAGGAAAATTTATGAAAGTTTGTGAGTGATATGATGGATGTGATTGAAATTATATTTTTTTAATTAATAAAAATGTAAATTTACTAATTTATTCTTATATTTAGAAATTTTTAATTAAATATTTTTAATTATAAATATTTAATAAAAACTTATTTTTCTATTAAATAATAATATTATTTTATCTTTACTCTTTTGTAATTAATATAATTATTATATAAATTTATTTTTTATTATTAAAAAATATATTTATTTTTACTATTTTTTATATTTATAATTTATTATATATAAAATATAATTAATTATTTTTATTTTATAATAATTATTTTTTATAATTTTGATTATATTTTTAATATTTAAATTATAATTTTATTTTAAATAAAATAATGATAATTTAAATATAAATAAAAAGGGTAAAAAAGTAAAATAAAATAAAATAATTAAATAAATATATATTCAGACAACTTTCTTTGCATATTTCCGAAGAAAGTTTTTAATGTAAAAATTGTCTATTTTTGTGTTTTTCAGAAAAAATTCTTGATTTTCCAACTTTTCGCACTGCCCATTAAATCTTCGCATTTCCATTGAGAGAAACAAAGACAACCTTAGTGTTGGTGAAAGAGAAAGCCTTAGTCTTAGTGAAAGAGAAAATAAATGCTATGTATAACACTCCAGAATCAGACTATGGAACTGAGTTATTTTTGACTTATTTTTTGAGAAATGATACTTTCACAGTTAAGAGACTTCACATTATTGATTTAGATATAAATATATATAATAAAAAATAAATTTGTAATTAAATTATATAAAAAAATATTAAAACAATAATATTAAAAAATTATAATATAATTATATAAAAAAATAGGATTGTGAATATATTATTACTCTTATTTTTTTTTACAACTTCCAAAGTCATGTTATTTACAACGCCGTTATTATGAAATGGTCGAGAATTAAAGGAATATTTTATAATCAAAAGCTTGGATGAAATGTATAAATTAAATGGTTAAATATGTTGTTGATTTGTACAGAAGATGGTGTACGTGAGTGAGTCCGTGTAATAATAATTAATAGTCTTTGGATTCTTTTACTAAACCTACGGGAAAAAGGACACTACCCAATTCCGTCACTTTTGTACCTATCTCAATTTCAAATAAATTACACACTCAGTTATTTCTTTTACAAAATTCAAGATCAGATTACTCTTTTTAGATCCCATTTATAATTTTCAATTTCGTTCCCACCTTTTAATCTATGAGGATCAGACACTTTTTTAAATGGAGTATTCGTATCGGACACACATATCGGTGTTCGACACTCATAGGACACTTATTAGTGAAGTGTTTAATTCAAAAAATATTTGTTGAATTTTTAAAAATTCTATCACGATTCTAACACAATTTTAAAAGATATAAATACAATAATTTTCTAAAAATTCAAATTTATCGTATAAATTTTTATTATGATTATAAAAATAAGAAACAAATTCTTTTGAACCTGTCATGAAAAATATCATGCTCCCAAAAGAATCTCAGACATACTTTTACACATAAATATTTATTTTCAATTTATATAATTCAAAATTATATAATATATAGACATGTGTTCTTGTGTCCTACATTTTAGACATTATACATATTTCTGTGTCATGTCAGTGTTAATATTCACATGTGCTATATAACTTTTAACCTCTCTTTAAATTTTAACCACTTTCGTTTTTTAATCATCAAATCTAAAATAAGTATCTAGATAAAACATAAATAAAGAACCTGTGTAATTAGATAACTTTATATTTTAACCGGTTGGATTTTATAAATGACACGTAAAAGTTAAAATAATTCCTTAATTTTTTTCAAAACATAACACTTTCTAATGCTCTTAAAACCATTGTTAGTACAAACGTAATTTGTGTATGGAATTCAGAGCCAAGTATGCAAGAATATATTTTGGAAATTTTTCATTTTCATTCAAACGAGTTCTCCACGGGCAAATCTATTTATATACTTGAATTGATGGTATGAAATTGGCAAATTTTCTTCCACCTTCATTCCTCTTTCCTTTCACATCTATATTAATTTTATATTAATTATAAAAAATCAATTTTAATTTTTTTATGAAACATAATCTTACATTTTTTTTAAAAAAAATCTCACTTATATTTCACCCAATACTTCATTCGCAAAATGTTCATTCTTCTCCAAGCCATAACATTTGAGAAAACAATTTCATCATTAACATGTGATAGGACGAGAAGATTCGTTGTATTCGATCTTCATGACTTTTTTTTAGTTTTGTATTTTATGTTTACACTTCGCTAGTTTTCTTTTTGCTAGGTTTTGTACATAAAAACACCACAAACTTACAACAACCATCAACATTTACCATCAATCATTATAAATGATCATTACCAATTAAAAATGAAGAAGAAGATATCACACTATCCACTATATTCAAAAGGATATTATTAAAATTAAAAAAAAAAATATGAAGTGAAAGAAAGAAATACGGATATGCAAGAGAATCTAAACACAAAATTTATTTATTTCTGTCAAACTATTAGTTTTTTTTTCTTTTTTAAATAACAAATAAATTAGATACAAGTTGGTACCATGTCCTTTGTACTAAATAGCATAAGTGAAAAAAAATATACCGGATTTCACTTTTCTCAAATCGGTAGCCAATAATAAAATAATTTAAAATTATTATTGAAACATAATTGTCATTCTATTATTATGCTGACATGTTTCACTGTCTCTTCACTTATGGTTAAAATTGGAGACTCTCTTTACGTTTTACCAATATGTTTGGACCCTTTTCATAAACTACTAAAAGAAAATATAGGATTTTTTTCGTAGGGACAACTATATGGAATCTGAATATGCTAATAATCTATCCCATTATCAAGCAAACTCTTATTCACAATTAATTTTTAATTACATAATAAATTTGGACAATGAATCAAACTTTATCAACCAAATAAAGGTAATGATTAATACAATCAATCATAGGGGATCATGAACCTTCAGTTTAGACATACTTATAACTTCCAGATACGTAATTAATTATAAATAAAGATTTTGAACTCAAGAAAAGATAAGACAGTGAAAAAATAATTTAACTTAAGAGGTCTCGTGAACTTTTGACTACAATGATCATCAAATAACAAAATAAATAATAATTAAGAAGAAAATTTTACAAATAAAGAAATGAATGCAATCATTTTGTAATAAAAAAAATGTTTGAATTACAATTTTTCTTTTTTTAACATTTTCCTGCCTCTCTTAAAAAACTTATCGTAATTCGAAATTTAGTTAAAAACAAGTGTCTGTATTTGACACTTATTGTAGCTCAAATAAAATTGTTTTAAAAAAATACGAAATTTTGACAAAAACAATACATTTCAATAATTTATTTCCTTTAATAGTTACTGTGTTAAATATTTACTTAAATAACATATTGTCTCAAATGATTATTTACATAATATAATTTATTATAATAATTTAAAAATCGATTATGTTCTACACTTGATTTTATTCACTTTTATTTATTTAAAAACAAAGAATGGAAAATCTTAAAACTTTAAAATAAAAAATATTATCTTAAAAAATAGATATTTTGAACAATACTGTAGAAAAATATATATGTAAAAAAATAAAAGTTTAAAAAGATAATTATATTGAGGAATAATATTTTATAAAAATAAATACATTAAAAAATAATAATTTAGTAAAATAATTATATTAAGAAATAATTATTTAAAAAATATATATTTAAAAAAATAATTATTTAGAAAAGTAATTATTTTAAGAACTAATTAATTAGACAATTCAAAATGTGAAAATTTAATTTGTTAGAAAATTAAATATTTAGAGAACTTCTTATTTAGTTTTGTATTGAATTAAAAAATGCAATATTAATAGCTATTCATTTATAAATAAAATACATATATTAAGTAGAAGTAAGAAAATTTAAAAACAAATCTTATATTAGAATAAAAGTATTCTAAGTCAATTTTCAATATTATATTTATAAATATTTTAATTATTATATTTATTATTAAAAAATTAAAAGATTAAATAAAATAAAATATTTTCCACTATTTTTTTAAAAAAAATCTATGAAATTTTCACACCAAAATTTAAAAATAAATTATTTCAACATTTATAAATGTAAGTTTTGTTTAAAATTTATTTTATTTACATATTTTTCTAAATAATTATTGCTTAAAATATATCTTTTTAAGAACTCAAAATTATCTTCCTTCATTTTTTAAATAAAAAAGAAATCAAGTTTAGATGTAACTGATACTACAATAAAGTCTGCTAGTTCGGTAATTGTTTCACACAATACTATTGAGATAAATATTTGGCACAATAAACTATTAGAATTAAAGTGAGTTAACTTAACTCAAGTTCAAATCTAGTTAGATTAAAAGAAATTATAAATTTTTGTATGGGTCAAAATCAAATTCAATCTAATATAGAAGTCGTGATTTGTTCACGAGTTCGTAATAAAAAAAATAATAATAAAAACTCTCATGCAATCTAAGAATAATCCAACACAATTAATTAATAAAAGGGTGATTATATGTTGAGAAACATAGAAATGGACTTTAAGCCTAACTCAACCCCATAAAACCGGCTTATAAAGTTGAGGTTTGCACTCACTTATATACAATGAAAGGCTTTTATCTCTAGTCGATATGGGATCTCCAACATACTTCAATAAATTAATATTTTATTTATTTCTATTTTAATTTTTAATTTTTAATTCAAAATATTATTATATTATTATAAGTGTTTGTTTGGTGATGTTATTTACAACTCTAGAAAAGATGGGGTGCCAACAATTATTTTCTCCTTTCCAACTCTCCTTCTCTCCATTTATTTTCTCTCAAAATAAAAAATTTCTCAATTCATAGGTTTTTTTTCTTCTTCTTTTAGGGTTCTCGACTACTTTTTAAACTTAAGTAAACTAAAAATGAATCAGACCAAGAAGTTTCTTTTTACAACTCAAGAAAAGACTTTTCTACTTTCAGATTGCTCTTTCTCGCCCCAATAGTTAAAAACTCATCCACAACAATTTTTATGAAAAACTAGATACCACGTAAAAAATGTTAAAAAAAAGGTATATTTGTACAAGGTTGCTTAGATGTAATAGTTCGGTTTCATGGATAAGTATTAATAGTTCAAACTTTATATGTTGTTAAGATAAAAAAAATTAAGTGTCAACAAATAAAAAAACCATGATAAATATATAATTTTAAAGTAATTATTTCATAAAATCATTAATTTATCATAAGTATTATACTCAGTAACATTTTAAAAGTTGTTTATAGTTGTGCCCTTTAAAATATGGAGGGAGTGGGATAAATAATCATCTTCGCATCACGCTTGAAGATGAAAAAATGTGTACTCTGGAAAATATGATGTGGAGATGAAATCATATTTGCTAAGACCTACTTAGGCCAACATAAGTGGAAAAATTGCAAACATAATAAGAATTCTAAGTTTAAAACCCACTAAAAAAATAAGTATCTCAAACAAGTGGGTAACACTATTATCCTAGTTATAATTAGTTAAAAATTTTAGAAATTATTACTCAAGGTAGTTAAATAATAATATAAAAAAATCAAAGTCAGTTAGAGTAAGTATGCACATAAAGTATGATTTGTTAAAAAGAATAAAAAAAAAACAGGAATACACACACAATTATAATTTTTATCGTATTTTTTGTAAAATGATAATCAAAAGTAAAAGTGAAATCAAAGGAAGAAAATAATGTTTGTATACAAAAAACCAATGCATATCTACAAATGAATAGTAGAGCTTTGGACAAATATTCAGCATTTAAACTCTTGATTATTCATTCAATTTGATTTTATCCTACCACAGTCACGACCTGTTCTATATGATTGTTCCATTACTAGAATTCTCGCAAAACATGGACCTTTTCATACCAGACCTATCTAGCTAGTCATATGTAATCATGATCAAAAAGGTTCTCCAGTGACTTGGTTTTTCTGTTCCGAACTTTGCCTGTTTCCTTTAACAACTCCTCCAACCTTCTCTTCTCATCAGCAACATCAGGATTTGCTGTCCCAAGCTTTTCCTCCCTCATTACCACAATGTTTTCAAGAATTTCAATTGCCTCATCCAGCCTGAAATCAAATACAACGTCCTAATGCATGAAGAAAATGACTTGATTATGGTAGTACCTAGTAATATGCAGTATCAAACAACTTGCTACCCTACTTAGCAGAATGCCACAATAACTAGAAAGTGCTGCAGAAACTCTGGTAATGAAAGAAGATTTCAAATTTTAATTGTATAACCAAAAAAGAAAAGGAAGAGAGTGGGTGGATACCTTCCAATTGCATCATACGTGCCAGCAAGATTGCCAGATACTCCTAGTGTTTCTGTGTGATAGGGTCCATTCTCTTGTTCCAAAATGACCCTTGCTTCTTCAAATAATTCTGCAGCCTCATCCAGGGAATGGAGTTGCACACAAGCAAGTCCCATTTGATTAAGAACAGTACCAAAGAAGGCTGATTTCTTTTCTCCAGTAGCACGAAGCTTGGACACGGCGTTCTTGAGAGTGTTATAAGATTCTGTGTAGTTTTTCAACACATAGTACATGACCCCCATCTGAGCTTCAATTCCTGCTATTGTGTTCATCTGACCAGGAACATCATTAAGTATGGTTAGCGCCTCCTGAAGTAACTTAAGTGCCTCTTCTAGCTCATTCATTGACTCGTAGATGGCCGAGACATTCATTAAACCGCTTGCAGTCTCTTCTGGAGGGACCCCAGGCATGGGATTCTCATAGATTTTAAGTGCATCCCCGCAATATGATTTTGACTCCCTAATCTTCCATGTCCTACAATACAAGTTAGCCAAACGTACAAAAACTGATCCCACTGCAGGATTGTTCTCACCTTTGTGGATCTTGAAAACTTTCAATGCTCTCTTATACGCAAAGATGGCCTCATCATATCTAGCCAAGGATACGAATGTATCTCCAATGTTGCAGTCAACAGATGCCACTTCCACTTCTTGTCCATTTGCTACCATTGCCATGCTGGCCAAGACAAGATGCTCTAGGGCTGCTTCATGTTTACCATCTGCTTCACATATAAGTCCCATTAGCCTCCTATCAGCTGCCTCTTCAAGAGATGAGGGTGAACCATTTGCTCTGTGGATATCAAGGGCAATTTGGCACATCCTCTCTGCCTCCTCAAATTGTAAAGCTTGAAAGTTAGCCTCAGCCACATACCTACAGGTTTCACCAACTCTTGGGTCTGTTTCTCCCAAAACCTTCCTTTGAACTTCTAACCCTGCAGTGTAGCACTTAATTGACTTCTCCAGCTGGCCCAACATAGCATAAATGTCTCCTAGATGCATGTGACCAGCAAATTTAGCAATGGCGTGCTGTTGGCCTTCCTCAATCACAGGAATCTCAATTGAGCGCTTTACTATCGGAATTGCTTCATTGAAATCGCCCAAAGTGCAATATATTACTGCAGTAACATGTAAACACATGGCCAAATCCAAACTTGGTCTCCCATAAGCAGCAGTTCTCTCGAACAATTTCTTTGCTTGAAGGGCTAATTCAAGAGCTCTCTTCGGATTATTTCCTGATGAAATCATGTCCCTTGCTTGGTTTAGTAAGGCATGTCCCAGTTCAGGCCTATCCAATGCTGGTCCAGAGAAAATATCAATTTGACCTTGTGACATTGATCTTCCACCAACAGTTTTTTTCACACGGGGTATACCTGTGGTTTGTTTTCTCAAAGGGCTGTCATTCTTCCTATCAACAGGAGGCTTTGCAGGAGGGCCTTTTCCTATTGTTCTTGACTTTGATGGACTTTCTGGGAACAATTGTGATTGTGATGCTTTCTTTGGCTTTTGTGTCTCACCACCCACCTTGTCTAGCTTCTTATCATTGGACAAACTACTCATTGCGGAAGAAGCTTCGCTGCTAGAATTCTCCTGTTTCTTCTCCACTTCATCTTTCACTATCTCCACCTCTCTCTTCTGCCGTCCGAATAGATAGAACAATTTTGAATAGGATCTAGACTCACTGCCATCGGATCCAAAACTTCGACCTGAGGATGATTGACCAGAGCTCTGCATGTTACAAACATTTCCATGAAGCTGTTGAATTGAGGGGTTGTCAACCACCCTCTCAACACCAAAAGCTGGACCAATACTTTGCCGTCTTTGTAGACTCAAGGAACTCTTTTGAGTTGAGCTTCCCTTAAAGGGTGACGTGTAGCCAAACCTATTCATTACATTTACTCCCCTTTCATCATTAACTCCCATATTTGATTCCCTAGGAACCGGAATCACTGGGACAACCAATATGAAACACAAAAATACATAAAATGAACCCTTATTCATGTATAAAAAAAACAAACATTATCAATAAAAATCAAATGTTATAACCGGAACTCATGCAAATCAATAAAGAATGCACTTGAAGCCATGTCAAAGAGAAAGGAAATCCTAACGACAAGATCGGAGACATATGTTGATGTGTCAACATGGTTATCGGTTATCATGCAAAGGAAATGCATGAAACTAATGTTACTGACCAGATTCCCATTTCATAACAAATAATTCTGACAATACACAATAACCAAGCTGTCACGATTAATTATAAAAACACAAAATCCATAATCAATGATGTAGCAGAACCAAATTAAAAAGTCAGAAAACCAACATAAAGCGAATACATATTTTACATATTGTGTATTCTCATCTTGGTATTCAAACATGGAAGCTATACCTTAAAAATGGGGCCAAAACAATGAGAGGGTATAATTATATACCCTCAGAATTGGAAAAATTCCAATTCTTTTGGTGAGAATGAAACGTAAACTATACAAAGAAGAGAAAAAAAAATGAAGAAAAGAGAAGGTTTCACTTTCTGAATAACAAGATTTGAAGGGAAAAAAGGGTTTTGGTTGTGCGGGAGCTGGAATGGAATGTCGAGACAGTTCTTCCCAAACCAACCAACCGCGCGCAACCGTAACTGACATTGGTCTTTTTCTTTGTTTTTTTCGAATTCGTTAAAGCACTCTACGATGCCACGTGGCAACCCCATTTTCCAAACTGGAGTAAGGACGATTGAACCCCTAAAAATCTTGTGCAATAGCAATTTTGGTAACTGGACGGAGCAGAGTCTCCTTCGCATCTACCAGAGATTTGTTCATTCTTTCACACCATCTTTTTCATTCATTTTGTGTAATGAGATCTAAATTCTTATTAAATGCTTCTGCAAAAATGTTTTGCATTGACAACTTAAATAAATTAAAAAAAATTATATTTTATTTTAATTATTAACATTTTAATAATAAGTAGTTTTGAATATAAAAGAAGTTAATTTAAGCCAATTCATCCCTAGTTATGAAATTTATTTATTCGCAACTTAATGTGTCTTTTAATATTTGGTTGAAATATAAATATAAGTCAGTGTTGATTACTGATTTAAAAAAATTACCAGCATGATTGGAAACCTCCTCCTCCTAAGATATATATATATATATATATATATATATATATATATTTTTATTTTTTTTTTATTTTTTTATTTTTTTTTTATTTTTTGTTTGTTTGAGACATAATGAAATGAAATTAAAGACGATTCAGGATTTTAAAATGGAACTATAATGTAATTATAACACTTACTTTTTTTCTTAATACACAAAGAGAAAAATAGAAATTTTACTATGGTGAACTATGAAAATATTAAAGGAAACGTCAAAAAATCTATATAGAACGTTAATAAATGTTTCCAAAAACTAGATAGCTGCATTGTGACTTCATCATTAGACAACCATAATTTCCCATATATTGGTAAGAAATTCCCTAAATCAACAATGCAAATGTTAACTCCCAATTCACAGTTACATCATATAATACATTTTAATAATTAATAGTGCATCAAAGGTGACACAACCATCTATAGCTCTTGAATATTGTACACACATGAAACATAACCAATAATTATAAGTCATTAGCATTTTTCCAGTGAAAGTTTTGAATCGAAAGAATTGAAAAGAGATGAAACTTGCGAATTTCTTCATCCGTAATTGAAACTATCTTTTTAATTGTAGAGTGATAGATTTGGACTCGATCATATAATAAGTGGATCGTTACTCGATCTTTAATTTCAAAAAACATTGTCGTAAATTAAGTATTTCGTAATTAATTAGTTTTAATCCGTCTTGATGGTTCAATGAAGACAAAATTAGAAAAGATACATCAAAGTTGGTCAATATATACCAAAAGAAACATCAAAAAAAGGATCATCTAATACATACGGATACATGATACACTTATTTTTGACCACTTTGAATATTTTAAGTCAAATATATCTTAGATGATGACTAATGATGAATTACACATGCAAATAAATAAGTCGTGATAGTAAAGTGAAAAACTTAATCAATTTATCAAATAGATATAAAACTTTATTATGCAACCAAATCAATGAAAGAAGTTTCAGTAGAACCCTTTAGTGAATGATTTTGAAGTCCAAGTACACTAATTAAGACTGGATGTTAAACATTAGATAACCAATGTTTTAACAGAGACTGACATGAATAAGTTCCAAATTCCAAGTATAAAAATAAACTTGCAATTTTTCCTAACAATTATTTGATTAAAAAAATATTATATATTGACTTAGTTTCATTCATAATATTTATTTAAAAAATATTTTAATATTATGTTAACATTATCTATAATAACATTTATTTAAAACATATTAATACTATTTTATGTTAAATCTATCTATAATAACACATTTAGTAAATATAATTAAGAAAATGCTATTAAATCATTAAATGTGTAGTACCTAATTTATTACCATACTCATAAATTATAACCTATATATCTCTCGTAAAAAAAGACTTTATGGAGAGACCAATCTATCTCAAATCTGTAGTTAGTTGCACTATCCATATACTCATTTATGGGAAGGAAATGTGTGGCACATTGGGTGAGGCTGGTGAAGCTAATATCTAGAGTCTCCGTGTGCAGTAACAGACATAACCGATGTAATTGCTGAATCATAGTCTAAATTATGCATGTCAATATGAAAACTACAATTAATATATTAAGGTAGCTAAATTCCTTTTACATGAGCATCATATTACAAAGATGATAAAACTTTACTCCATTGGAGGATAATTGTTGAAGCATTGTCCAGTGTTTATGACGATATACAAAACAAGAAGCCTCTCAACGATCAGCATTTATGTAGCAGAGTTTTAATTAGTGTTCACTTTCTGACAATCTTTGTACTAGAGTTCGAAGATGAACACACGTCCAAGAAAGAGTGTCCCACTTGTGTGTTAGTGGCAGATAGTGTCTCATCTCACGTTATGTCGTGCATTCTTCGTCGGTGCCTTGAAAATGTGAAGGATTGTAGACTCATATGTGGGTGTAACCATGTCAAATAAACAACAGGTTACAAGTTACTTATTTTAGATTTCAGCAAATAAAATAAAAACACAAAACAATAATAAATGACAGCTGTGGGATTTGAACCCACGCCCTTTCGGACCAGAGCCTAAATCTGGCGCCTTAGACCACTCGGCCAAACTGTCTTTATATAAACATTTTCATCATTACTAAAACTAAACATATAAATAATATTTATCTACCATATGTAAAAAAAACAGGAAAGTTAATCATATAAAACAAAAATGTTTACTTTACACTTGGGAGTCAAAGCCTTGTACACTTGGGAGTCAAAGCCTTGGTTACTTATTTCATATGCAAAGATGTTTGGTTTTAATTTATATTGGTAATTATTTTTTACATTTATCAATTAATGAAAAGTTATATAAAGTATAACTGTAAAATAATTATTATAAAATTAATAAGTTTTTTTTTATATATGATCATTTCTAATTGATTAATAACGTATATAATTAATCAACTAATATTTTACTTATGTGCTATTTATTCAAGAATGTTTTGGGAAATGTAATTTATTTCCTGTTCGCTGTCATCAAAACAATTATAGGAATACTTTTTATAAAAATATTTTTTATTAGTTGTGTAAAGTTATTAAGTAATATTTTATACATTAAATAATGATCTAAATTTCTATATAATAATACGTGTATTTATATTTTAACTCAATCAACACATCTATGTAAAATAATTCTAATAGAGTTTCTCAAAGAAATTAGAGAATAGTAATGTACTGATTTTTAAAACTATAATAAGTCTATAACGCTTTGGTTCTAGTCTATAAGAAAGAATGATGAAATTGGAATATAATTAACCCTAAAAAACTTCGCATGTACACATACAATACAAGGAATGAAAGAGTAAATTCAATACAGATTTTGTGGCTGCTTTTATAGTAAAATAGTAATTAAATTTGAACGTATTGGTCGGTAGTTGGTTTGGTAAGAATATGGAAGAGGATTATAGTTATAAATTAAACATATAAACATAGTTTTGGTTCGTGGGATTTAATACAATTGATGTGACATTAATGGAAAGAGAATGTTAAGGTTTGGAAGAAGCAGATATATTGGGAGTAGAATTACATTTTGGTAAGCATCTGAGAATAAGATTATTAGGACGTGGTTTGTAAGTGGTTAGAAATTGTGGATCCTCCTCAAGTGCTTCACTGTAGCTCTCCAAAATTGCAACTATCTCATCAAAATGTGGTCGTTTATCTGGATTGCTTGACCAGCATCTGTTTATGATATGACTAAATGCGCGTGGACACTCGCATGGTAACGGAGGCCTTTCATTCTGCATCAAATTCAAACATTTCACTCACCACAAAAAAATATTTCAACACCAAATATGTGTTCAATGTATAAAATCACATCTGTGTGTTCAATAATATGAAGCTAATGGATATGGTGTGGCATGTGGAGCCTTATATTGGTCCAAAATGTATAGTTGATCGGATCTGTAACTTGATTTTGGTACATCGTGTTGATGTTCTGTGCATGTGGGTGAAAGGGCAGAGGTGGTACTAATGATTGAGTATGATAAATTTTGGTAGCAGATACCGAATCTTGAATGTTGTAAAGATTAATGGAGAAGCCTCTACCTTTTGGGTATTATAATATTGTTGATGAGGTGTATGATAAACACAGGCACATGCTCTGTAAAGTTCATATCATCATATCCAGAAGGATTCGGGACATATGAAAAAGTCCCTACTCAGATTACTCTAGGTAGTAGAATTCAACATCTAAACATGCCATTAGTTATACCTTAATTATTTTCACTCCTTCTTATCCAAGTATATGGAAATAAAAATATGACCATGAAAATACAATACACAAGAATAATGTGTAAATACAGCACCTTGTGAGTCACTGCATATGCTGCCTGCTCTGGTGCCATGTTGTCAAATGGGGTCAATCCTGTTAGGATTTCCCATAGAACTATGGCGAAACTATAGACATCTACTTTTTTTGTGTGACGCTTTTCTTTGATCATTTCAGGTGCCATCCAACGGTATGTTCCAGTGAATCCCTTTGCACTACCAGTCTGAGATTCCAAGCATGAGATCCCAAAATCTGCTACTTTTACGCACAAATCTTCCCCCAACAGCAGATTTTCTGATTTGAGATCCCTGTGAAGTATACCCTGAGAATGAAGATATTGCATTCCCCGAGCAATGTCTAAGGCTAATTTCAGAACAAGGTTGTGAGGAACTGAATGTGGTCCTTCCTGAATCAAGTATTTTCTCAAGGAACCCCCAGACAAATATTCAGTAATAATACAGAAGACGGGAGGTTTCTTGCAAGCTGCAACAAACTGCACAACAAATGAATATCGTGTTTAGTTTCTTTATTATATTCAGCAGTTGCAAGCTTTACACATAAAGCCTTGTCTTCTCTGTTAAAAAAGTAACTCTGATATTAGCCTACCACTCCTGTAATAGGCTACAATGCCACATATCTACTTCAAAGAAAATGAATTCACCGGCTAAAACACCTTTTCCTCACCACATGCAGTAAAATCATATTTTCTCCATAATTCCCTTTTGCTAATAATTGGTTCAATTTTTCAGCAAACTTCGCATTACACCTAAAGTCTTCAGATGAAGACACGACACCCTTGGTATTCAAATCACTTGTCCCCATATATCCCTCCAATTAAAAAACTAACATTTGAACAACAACAACCAGAAAAAACACACACTAACAACCTGAGAGAAGGTGAATGACGTGTCATTTTTCTATTAGCAAGAAAGAGAAGGAGTACCAGTGTACCAGCATATGATAGAGTGCGTTAGGAGTAGACACGGTTCTATATTTCTATAACCATATCTCGCAACACTTGCACCTCTGAGGCATACAAAAGGGTGGTGAGGGAGGGAATAATAGTAGTGATGAAAGGACGTTAAGAGTGAGGATGAAAGTTAGTATGTTCCATGCAGAAATAGAGATAAAAAGGGTCGAAGAAAGATAACTCACGGTAATGATATTTGGATGGCGCAATCGAAAGAGCAAAGCAACCTCAGAAGTGAATTGCTTCTCTAGCTGAACAGCCAAGTCCTCATCCTCCTCCGGTTGACTCACCAGCTTGATTGCAACATCCATGTGCTTGTAGATGCCTCTGTAGATCCTGCTATGCCTGCCAGAAGCAAACTTGGAGCCAATGAACAACTGAGACAGATCAGCACTCCATTCTTCTTCAGCCTCTCCCTTTATGGCTGCCCCTGAAGAAATCAAATACTTGGACCATGACACTGCTCGCTTGTATTCCCCAAGTGAAAGCCTTCTCCCTGATCTCACGTTGTTAGAAATTTCTTTAAACCAGTACAAGTTCTTCATGCTTCCCGCTTAACCCTTATGGGAACCCAATGCAGATTCCAAAAGTTAGTCCAAAGTTATTGTTTTTGAAAATAGTGAGGAATACCCAGTTTGGACAAACTTGTTTTTCATAGCTAACTAATTCCCTACGCTACCTACATTTTGAATGATTATGAGCATTTATGCAGATGGAAAAAAGGAGAAGAAATAAAAAGAGGTGAATAGGGATGAGGGTTGTTGGTTGGTAAAGAAGGGAAGAAATGAAATGAGAGAAGATGAAAGGAAAAAGGGTGAGAGAGAGGTTGAAGTTGAGTTGAGGAGGGTGTTGCAGTGAAAGAAGAGGGAGTGACATTAGCATCTACGTTCCTAACGTGGGAAGATATAGTTGTGAGGAGACAAACGGGGACAGTTTGATGATGACCCCTACCTCACCCCTTTCCAATTCTTTTTTGTTTCCACTTTCAACCTATGTTTCCCACCGCATTATCACCACTGCCATTCATTCGCTAACCTTCAATTTATTTCTCACACTCCTCTTCCCTTCCATTTATTGCTTTCTTTGTTTTCTAGCCCCCAGCATGTGCTATGTGCCAGCCCTTGCATTTCCATCACTCTCATTCCAAGTACTTCTTTCTTTTTACCCTATCATTCATTTCTCTTCCCTCTTCCCTCTTCACTACCCAACCAACCTTACCAAATCTAAACTCAAATAATAACCTAAATACACTCACACATAAACTACTCTCTATCTTATTAAATCCATTTAAGTTTTTTTCACAATCATAATTCTTTTTTTTATAAAAAACTTTCATGTTAGGCATCACTATGCTACTTCACTATGCTACTTGACATCTCAGTTAGGCCAACACCTTAACTAACAACAATTATTTGTCATCACCAAAAAAAGTATTATTAAAAAAAGAAAAAAAAAATACGGAGAACTAGACCAAAACTCATATGTTAACAAAAACGATACATAAGTAGACTATACCTATTAATAAAAAATTATAAGAACAGACTGGTGTGGAAAGTGGAAGCCTATTATACCAATGAAAATCATTTTCTATGAATAAATCCTAAATTAGTCAATTTATCAGCACAAACATTTCTTTCACTAATCATAAATTAAAAGCACATCAATTTATAATTGTAATTTAATAGAATTTAAAATTATCCATTTCAAAAAAAATATTTCTCAGCGTAGTTATAATATGATATGATTATCAGCGTATAATACTCAATCCGTTAACTTAATGTGAGATTCATTTTTCTAAAGATATGTATTATCAATAACAAATAATAATAACAAAATATAATCCTAAGCATTCAATCATTTCTTTCTTCTCCACATCCTCTTTGGATAAGGTTACACAATTGTCGTATTTTATCTTTTCCATATTATGAACCCCTATATTTAGTGTTTATTGCCTAATTGACTGTTATTTATGTTTTTACCATTAAAACCATTAAGAATTGGTGGTGAAAGTTTTTCTATTCATAATTGTGACAACAATTTTATCTTCAATAAAAATACATATAATCTATAGAATTTACAATTAAATTAAATAAATTATTTAATTGTCAATTAAAAATGAATAATTAATTATCACTGAATATAAAATTAAAAAAATAAAGGTAATCTATCTGCATAAATATAAAAGATGTAATACATTATTTCCTTAACATGTCTAAACTTCCACCTAATGTAGATCTCATCTATAAAAGGGGTCCTAAATTAAAATAGTAGCATAATCAAATATTTTTAATTATGAAATTGTGAATTATTTTTAACTTTTTCTAGCTTTTTCTCTATTTTTCTTTGTGGATCTTTACAACATTACTTTTTAAAATGGTCTTAAATTATGAATTTTTTTAATTAGTTTTAGCTTTGTCCTTTTTTTTTCTTTAGTGAATCTTTACAAAATTGTTTCTAAAAAATATTTGAATTGATTAAGACGAATAAATTTTTAAAACTTATTTTTAGTTCCTCAATTTCTTAAAAATGTAAGACTCACTACAAGAAAATCATGAAATAGAAACCAATTTTTAGAAATCAAAATAATTAGTTGCAATAGTAACTAAATTAGAGATCATTTTATAAACTAAAAAGAAAATTGGTTTCTAAATTAGTTTATATTATTGTTAAATAGTTTCTAAATTGGTATCTAATTAGCAACAAAGATTTTAACTACCAATTATTTAGTTTCTAAATTTGGTCTCTAATTTATATATGTGGTCTTGATTTTCCATTAATATGAATATGTTTATTTACTTTAATTCTTGATCACTAGGCATGACATTGGGGTGGAGTGGATTTTTTCTCTCATCTCCCATTTTTAATTTTATTCATCATTCTTGTTTTCAAATTATGCTAGACCTAAAAATTGGATTCTTATACTATTTTCATTGGGGTTTAAATTTCTCTACCCTCACCCCATACCACACCCGTCATCAGATGATTTAACGAAACTGAGATTCAAAAGATTCATAAAGAAAGCAAAACATTCAATTAAAAAAAGCGAAACTCTGGTTGGTTAGAACATTTGAAGAGGGTAATTAGTTTTTTTTTTATAATTTGAAATACTTTATAATAAAACATGTTGTTTAAATAAATAAAAAATAAAATTCTATAATTTTATTAGAGTAATTGGTTTACTTGAAATTAAATAACTTCAAATTCCACTTTTAAGGTAAGAATATTTGAAAAAATTTATATTCTTAATTTAAATTGGCTTTTATAATTTGGGTGGACTTAAATCAATTTCAATCAACTCAATTTAACTTGATATAGCCTTGATTGATGTCTCAGCTGCACACAGACTCAAGTTGACTTGATTTGTCTTAATCTCATTTGGTCCCAACTCAGACCTAGATTTGACCCAAGCTAGACCTAATTGAACTTAACTCGATATGGGTCTAACCAAACTCGGTTGAACGTGATTTTTCTCTCACTTGGCTTGAGTTGCAACTTGGCTCAACTTGGTTTTGATCAGACTAGAATTGACATAGGCCTAGCCCAACTCGATTGAACATAGATCGGCCTTGCCTCAAATGAACGTGGATCTGCCCCAACTCAGTTGAATGTGGCTTACCTTTACTTGACTTGATCTTGGCTTGACCTGATCTTGATCAGACTAGGACCGACCTGGGCCTAGCCCAACTCGGTTAAACGTGGATCGACTCTTATTCAAATGAATGTGGATCCACCCCGACTAGACTGAATGTACATTACTCAACCTGTGCTCAAACCAACTTGACTTGACCTGGACTCCAACCGAATTAGCTCAACCTAAGTTTGGGCTGACTTTACTCGATCTAAGCATTGACTTGACTCGACATGAGCTCGAGTTGACATGGATTGACTCTAACTCAAATTGATTTGGTTTGACCTCACATGAGTCTAACCCGGTGCTATTATCTTACTTGTATTTGACCCAATCTAACATTTCATAACTTGAAAATAATATCGTTTAATATAAATTAAGAAAAAAATTTGCAAATATAAAATGAAAAAAATCTTAAAGAAATTTGACTAAAAATAACATCAATCAACATCTGCTACAAAAATTATTAATATTGATATTTTTTAATCTTTAATAATTATTTAATATTTTAATAATTTTTGAATTTGATGGTAATTAAATGCTTTATTAAAAAAAATTACTAAATTTGAATTGTCTTATTTAAATAAAATATTTTAAAATAACATCAGTTAAAATTTGAAGTATTTGAATATTTTAGAAATTATGAAATTCAGGTAAAGTTTTATAAAATAGTTAATTTTTTTTTATCAGCAAAAGAAAACGAAAAGTGAAAAGGTATAAGGTTAAGGAGGACTACAATAATTGAAAAAAGAAAAGAAAAAAGAATTGATGTTGATCACAAAGAATTGAGATTTTTTTGTGAATGTTTTTATTTTATAAAAACTTATTTATTTTTAATCTTATAAATTGTTCATTTTTTGATACATTATTAAAAATGAATAAGAATTAAATTAAGAGAGTTATTTTTTTTATAGATAATGGAAAAATTGAATTATTGATATATGATAATAGTTAAGTTGTTATAAATAATTTATTAATAGAATCAAATTTTAAGATATGTTTGAAGTGTTTAGTTTTCATGCATTTTCGAAAAAAAAAATACTATTAATTGATTAAAACGTATTTTAAACATAAATTTTAGAGTAACTATTACTTTATTCTAGGTGTAAGAGATAGATGAGTATGCTTGATTTAGTTTAAGAGCTTTGAAATAAGATTTAACTTTTGATATAGCCATTGTTAATTTTTTTAAAAGGATAACACTTACAACACATTTCACTCAAAATCAAATATTGAATACATGTTGGAATAAAAGGAAATACACAGTCACTGACATAAAATCTTGACCTAGCATGAGAATGACAACACAGTTTAACTTGTCTTCCAAAATAAAACTAACCACGACATTTTGAGAGTGATGACACCTTTCTGTGCAACTAAAAACAATGGATTTATATATCATGCAAATGGGTCTATATATTAACAATAAGTCATAAATCACACTACCTAATGTAAAATCTATAATTTGAATTATGAGTAATCATATAAAGTTGACTAATTTAATTATTTTGTGAACAGTCATTTATTTTTATTTGTAAAAGATCAATTATAGCAGTGTTAAGTCAATAATTTTATCATATATGGTAAGACTCAAATATCATCCATAATAGATGATAGTATGAAAATTTATCCTATTAATAAATTATAATTAAAAGTACATTTTAATCTATATCATTGCTTTATTGATGATTTAGGTATAGGAGAGTAGACGTTTGTATGTAGTGAAAACAAATTACATATGCATTCTCACAAATAGATAAAGATATGAAATAAGTTGTGGACGGAGCAGGTTTAGGTTTAAAGTGCACATTTTGTTTTTCGAAGTTGTCTTTGATAGTGGATTTGAAAAAAATCATTTAATTTAATTTTATAAAATTAGTTTATAAAGTACAAGTTTATAAAATAAAAATAAATGTTATTAGAAAATAAAATTTAAGGTAAAAATGAATAAATTTAGGTTGTAGATAAAAAGTATAAATAAAATTTTAAAGAGTTAAATATGTTTTTCGTTAATATACTTTCATAGAAATTGATTTTCGTATATCTATTTTCACGCGAAATTGATTTTGATCTTTAGTCTAAACTTTAAACCTGTTGAATACTTGTAGTAAGAAAACTATTGAAATAAGTCATTATCAGTATCTGATTTTCAGTATTACAATATTATAACATTCACGTCAAGAATAAGTTAACATGAAATATTTTAATATTTACATTAGAAATTTGTTTATTATGTAAAAAAATATTGGTAAAAACTCATTTCAATAGTTTGTTAGTATAACTATATAAGAAGTTTAAAGTTTAGGATAGAGAAAAAAAAATCATTTTTGCCATAAAAAAAGAAATATATTTAAGTGAATTTGAAATAAGAAGATTAAGTGGGAAATGTAGAAATTTGTATCGGAGGCAATGGCGAATTGATTTTGCGATAAGATAGGCATTATTATTTGGCAGTTGATGGTGTTGTGGTGATTGGGAAGGAATGGGTTTTTGGCAGCGTTGGGTGAAAGTCACAATCAAAAAGGAGAGAAAAGCTCTGAACCAGTGACTGTGTCTCAGTTGTCTTCAATTTCTGTGCAACCTTGCTTCACCATCTTCCAACTTCTTTATTAGGGGCATTCTCGTCACTTCCTTCTTTCGGACAACCCGTATACAGTTATGGTCCTCTTCCGTATACGGTCTCCTCCTTTCACTTACATTTACTCTTTTCTTTCTCACTTTTTCCACTCATTCTTCTTATTTCAATCTTCCTTCACCTATTTCAATTTATTTATTTATTTATTATGAAACGGAAAATATAATATGATCAATTTTATTTAATATACAATTTTATTTGAGCCCTGTAAGATAAAGGTTTCATGCAATCTCCTCCAGTACCACGGAACAGTACCCCGGAAGATTAAAAAAAATTATGTATTTAAGATATTGGCTTTCTTTTAATACGGAAATCGAAAATTATAAGAAAAATCATCTGGGCCCACAATAATTAATGGAGGGATTGTCACGAGGACAATGGCACTGATTTTGAAAAGAAATTTAAAGACTGCCTACAAATGTTATCAAACTATCATTTTATACATTGTTGGACATTTTATATAGACTAAAAATAATATAATAAATATAAACTTTTTTTTATAAATTGTTTTTATAAGATTAAATTAAATATAAGCTAATTATTTAAAGTTTATGTTAATTAGGTTTATTGGATATTTGAACTATTTAAAAATATCAAATTTTATATTTAAGATATTAATTTATTAGCATGATAAATTTTGTACATCAATTAAAGATAATTAAATATATTGGAGTGTAATTTTTATTTTTATTAAATTTGTTGTGTTACTCGTTATATAATTGATTAATATCTAATTTTATACTATATTCATTCATCAATGAATATATATTAAAGATCTCACATTAATTAAAAATAAGATAAAATTATAGTGATACTATAAGAAAATCACAAAATAAAAATTAGTTTTAAAGACAAAAAATAATTAGTTGTTATAGTGACTAAATTAAAGATTGTAAATTTGGTAGAAAAATCTTGGTTGTTAATTAGATACCCATTTAGGAACCATTTAACAATAATAGAAACTAATTTAGAAATCAAATAAAATTTTAGTGTTTAAAATGATATCTAATTTAGTCACTATAGCAATTAATTATTTTTTGTTTTTAAAATTGGTTTTTATTTCATAATTTTATTGTAGTATGAGAATAAATTTCATATTTATTGAAGTTATTTATTACAAAAATGTGTTAAAAGATATCGTATTCATCAATTGAAAAAAAAAATTAATTATAATATATAATTGAATGAGCGAATCTCATTTTAAAAATTTAAAAATTATATTTTAAGGTATAAATCCATAGTGAAAAAAATGGTGACTTTAGTTCAAATGTTGAACATTCTCTAAACTACGAATCAAGATAGCTAAAACTAAGACATCATATTTTAGATAATTATTTACGATTAAATACTTAAAAAAGTGTACTAATAATTTAAGCTGCTGGTGTTTTGTCAGGTTTAGTGATAGACTCAATTTTGAAAACATTGTTTATGGAGCACAACATTAATCATTTTGCTAAATACCACGTATTAGAATAGTTTAAAATGTTATAGTTCTTAACTTGCTAGTATTTGAAAATATTGTAAGTAATAATAGAGAAAATAATTTACATGTAGAGTGATTATAAAATGTTTTTTATATAAATATAAAATAATATTTTATCGCTTTATTATATATGAAATAATACTATATGATAACATAAATTATTACTGACTACATGTATAATAGAACTATTTTAAATTCATATAGTGTATATATGTGTATAAATTATATTTTACCATAAATGTGTAAATTGTAATTTCATTTAAAAATAAATAAAAGAAAATAGTGTTATTAATTTAATGTAAAATTGGTAATACTCTCTTGTCCTAAAAATATGATATAGATTAGTTAAGAGAGGATGAAAGAAGGAATGAGAGAAAGTTGCGTTTGTTTGCATTGAAGAAACAGTGAGAGAAAGTCCTCTCTTCTGATGCTACAGCTACATTTCAATAGTCTAAGATTTAGATTTTAAGAAGTTGATAAATAATGGGTACCCACAACCAATCGATTGTCAAATCTAAATTTGACTAACAGTTTTTCCTTGTCTGCAACTAAACCCTATTGCCTTTAAGGAATCTCAATAAATATATATTAATTCTTAACAATATATTGTGTTGCCTTAATTCCTCTTTTTTTTTTTTCTTTTATATCAATTATAAACCCAATTTTAGTTTCTTAGTGTTCTCTTTCATTAATAAAATCTCTATTTCACTATCTTTTAACTTTTTTATGTTTTAGAAGTTATTTTTTAAATTAATTCCATATTAGTCGGTAATTCATTTTTCATCTAAAATCTATCAAGCTTTAAGAAACAATTAAAAAAACTATTAAAAGGGTGAAGTTGTTTAATTTCTTAAGTGCTTTAGGATCACATTATGTACTAACAAAAGTATTATAACACGTAACTATTTTTTTAATAACTAATTAAATATTAATTTAAAAACTATTTATTAATAATGGAAATTATTTTAGATAATAATATTTTTTATTTTTTTAAATAATATATAATTTTATTTTATTTAAAAATTATTTTTTTTCAATAAAACTTTTTAAGTGCATGTAAAAACAATAAGTCAACATACTTAAACGAATGGGATAGAAAAATATATACTGTCCACGAATTCTTATTCTCCCCTCCGAGTTCTCCTTGTTCCCACTTTTTTACTCAAAACTAAAATATCAGAATTCACAAATTTATATAAACACATTACAAAAATACTTAAACCAAATCACAGTTTAATTTTTTTATTCAAATTAAACGCTTTTATACTTCTTTCATATCCTAAAAAAAATCATAAAATAAAAACTATTAATTATGTATTAGACTTTTAGTTACTAACAAAATTTTAGTTTCTATTATTGTTAAATGAGTTCTAAATTAGTATCTAATTAGCAACTCATATTTTTATTATCAGATTTAGAAACTAAATAATTAATAATTAGAATTTAATTGTTAATTAGATACTAATTTAAAAATTATTTAACAATAATAAAAATTAATTTATAAACTAATTATTTTATTATTTTGTAAGATGTTTTCTAATTTAGTTATTATAACAACTAATTATTATTTTTTTCTAAAATTGTTTTCTGTTTTTTTTTTATACGTATCCTAATTCAAATACATTTTTAATTGAAAACAGAACCGATCCAAAAAACGGTGATATATAGTCTATCTGTATGAATTTATTGGATTTAAAGATATTGAAATGTAGCAATTTAGAAAGAGAAGAAAAGGTATATACATCCAAAAATACACTCCAATCGTATCCTACATGTATTATCCATTTATTGTAAGTTAAAAGAGAGAGGGTGAATGAAGGGCAAAAGTGACCCTACGTTGACGAATCATGTGATGTTGGAGCCACCATGTGTGCATGGCTGTGAAGGTTACAGCATGATAGCAGCTGATGCATCCTTTAGAACCGGCAACCCTAGCACTTCACACGCCTTCGCTGGATCCTCCCACCTTCCCTTTCTCTCTCTCTCTCTTTTCATGCACATATTTATTTCTCTCTTTCTTCATCTTATTTTTATCTACTATAAACATACTATTCCAGTTTTCTTAATCACTAATAAAATATTAATTAATATTTTCATAATCTCTTCTCCGTACTGTTTTTATACCAAATATATCTGAAGAGTTATCAGTCGTGAACAAGACATCTCGGTGATGGAGAATACCCAACACTCAGAATAATGGATTAGTAATTTGCAATCGAAAAAGGTTATTACTTGTGAAAGCATAATCACTGCATGCATGGTGAATACTGACGAAGGTAAAAAGTTTATATCACCAAATAACCAATGAAACTTTACATCTAAAATTGATTACACATAAGAAAAAACGTAATAAAAATATAAGGTTTTGAACGCAGACACCGTCTCAAAAACATAATCTCAAATTCGGTGATCTTATATATTACAGATTTTGAAGAAATATTTGAAGGATGGCAGAAAGTGGTAGGTGCCAAATTAATAGAGTGTGGAGAGAAACGATTACTGAGGAAAACAAAAGGCATAATAAGAAGTTTAATTTAGTGATTAGTGAAGGAGTTTAAAGTAGTTATGATGAGTTTGTAGGTAGGATCTGGATTAATAATGGAGGGCAACTCTGATGGTAATGATGAGATTGAGTAATTTTGTGAGATGTAATGATATCGATATTGCAGTTGGAATTATCCAATGAAAGGTAAAAGTAGTGGTTAGGACAAGTTATCCCCCGTCACGACTGAAAGAAGGCAATAATTATGAGAAATTCACAATAAAGGGGTGTTGGTGACAACTCTTTATCTAAGGGTCTATTTTGATTTCTTCATATGAATGATACATGAGGACAACTAGCACTTGGTGTCATTGTTTTTATTCTTTCTTCTCTATGATTTCAGAACCAAATTCTACTCAATAAAATTATCTGCAGATGACATCACATGCCGGAGTAGGTAGGATATTAATAGTAAGCAAAATTGTTAGCCAGAGATAACAGATAAAATATATATACAGTACATTATTTTATGTCATCAAAAATAAATAAAACGTATATGTCCATAAATTATCACTCACATGACATTCTTTGCTAGAGGTCTAAACAAAAGTAGCAGAAATAGATCAATAATTTAAGGGGTTTTAGCAGAAGAGAATATATATACTTAATTGTGTAATGCTGATAGTTAAAGTGTTGATGCATGTGGGAACATACACTAAGTATAATTATTATAATTCATAAACTACTAATGATTTTGTGTAGTGAGATTGAAATAAAATGATGTACTTGCAGGATAGGATTTCACTGATTGATCCGAATCGGATGGCCAATATTTTGTGTTCATATATCCTATCCACTGCCTACATTAGTTATATAATGTGATAGGTTAATACTCCTAAATTCATATCCCTCTTTTACAAACTTTGGTAAAAGAGTATAATTATTTTTGGAAATCCCTTTTCCTGTCCCTAAAATAAGTTTATTTAAAAAAAAATTAACAAAGAAATGGTGTTATTAAGCCTTGGCACGACTTTTAAAAATGACAATATTGTGAAAAAGTTGTGCATTGAGATGACTTCACTTAAAATCTATTTGAGATGTTCCTCTATTTTTCTTTATTTAATATGTTTCTATATTTTTTTAGCTTCTAAACTGATTTATTACTTTAAATTTAATTAATTAAGTGTGTTCGAATTTGCATTTAAACACTTAAGATATTAATCTATTACAAATATTTTTTTATTAAATACATTGAAAATTGTAAAAGTAAGTATTTAAGTCTAAATCATATTTTTACATCATTGTAACGAGTTTTCTTTAAGTAATATATCAATTTACAACTTTAAATTAAAAAAATAGATTTTATCTTTTAAACAAGATTAATTACGATAATCAATCTCAAATTTAGTCTCAGACTCAATTTTCTAACGTACAACCAAAAATTAATTCAACAGTGACCATCACCAATTATGCAAAGAATAAAGATATAATAAAGCAAAAATAACATGAAAATAGACTTGTATTAGAAGATATTCACTAAAACATGTGGGCTTAAGATTGATACATGAAGTCTTATATTTAATCCTCGTAGTAAACATTGTAAAAAAACACTTGTATTATAAAAATTAAATTACACAGAATAATTCAATCCAAAGTATCATTTACCCTAACCTTTCTTATAGTCACAAAGCTAAGTTATATCTTATGTTAACAAAACATTTTTCTATCTTAAAGGTTCTCAAAATGTGTGTGGATCTCCCTTAGAAACTCATGTATTGATATTTAATACTAATTTAATTATTAATATTGATTAGTAATGGACACATATAATATTAAAGTATCTACTCATTTTTAAGCATTAAGTATAAAATTTGCATTAATTTTTTTTTAGGATTTTGCATTTAGGGTAGACACTTCAATATTATATCACTACAAGAAAATAATTAAATAGAAACTAATTTTTAGATACCAAAATAATTAGTTGCAATAGTAATTAAATTAGATATCATTTTAGAAACTAAAAAAAAAATGGTTTCTAAATTAGTTTCTATTATTGTTAAATAGTTTCTAAATTGGTATATAATTAGCAACCAAGGTTTTAACTACCAATTATTTAGTTTCTAAATTTGGTCTCTAAAACCTTGGTTGCTAATTAGATACCAATTTAGAAACTATTTAATAATAATAGAAACTAGTTTAGAAACCATTTTTTTTTTAGTTTATAAAATGGTCTCTAATTTAATTACTATTGCAACTAGTTATTTTGATCTCTAAAAATTGGTTTCTATTTCATGATTTTCTTGTAGTGTATGTGTGTCCACTACTAATTAATATTAATTGACTTTGGTTTTTTATAACTACGTCCTATATCTTTTACTTAAAATTAACATGATTATATCATGAATAATAATAATAAATAAATATTATTTTTTGTTTATAGATTCAACTTTTATGTTGTTGTAGGGTTTAATATTTTATTTTTTTCATTCTTAAAAATATTTAAACTAAACATTTTTAATTTATTATTATTCTTTATTTTGTAAAAAGTCATTTCTTTATTCATTAATAACTATTTTAAACATTAAAAATATTTTTTTTAATGCATTCAAAATTATTATTATTTTTTTTTTACTTTTGAAATGGTGCTAAATAGGAAAATAAAAATAAAAGGGTGCTAGATAGGAAAATAAAAATAAAAGGGTGCCAGATAGGAAAATAAAAATAAAAGGGTGCTAGATAGGAAAATAAAAAACAAAAGGATGCTAGATGAGGAAATAAAAGTGTAAATAGTATTATATGAGAAATTGAGTCTATAAATAGAATTGAGTCTATGAATATATGATATTGCTCAACCGTCTCAATATAGATAGGTTGAAGAGTTAGAAAATAATTTTATTATGTTTTGTATGTTTTCTTCTTGACATATGTTTATGTATGTATTTAAGTTCCTATAAAAAAATTATTTTAAAAATGATAAATATAAACATAAGTAAGTGTGATGAATATTATGAATGAATGTTAAATGAGATAAATCTAACAATGAAATATTACACCATTTAATTTAATAGGTAATTAATAATTCATCCATTATTTTTCAAAATCCAATAAATCCTCTTATCCATAAAAAGGGGTCAAATCCAATCCCTTTTTTAAAATTAAATCTTTCTTAAATTTATCTTTTCAAAAGGTTTTAAAATTATTATTTTTTCGTATGAATTAAATATCGATCCACAAAAGAAAATAAACTGACTTATTATAATGTTTTGAAAAACTCACAAAAGAAAACTATTTAATAAATAAAAAGGGTTTAATAAATTCCTTTTTTATTTTATTCGTGAAGTAAAATTTATCTAATCCTTTGATTTTGTGGCTTTAATTTTAACTATTAAAGTGTACTTTTTTTATTGGAACTCCATTGCCGAATTCGCAATTCTGTCAAATATAAATTCCAAACATTGTGATTCTTATATGACAAAATTAACAAGTATAAAATCTAAAGAAAAGGAAAAGAACTTGAAAATGTATTTGTTTTGAAATGAATTTGTATCCAAAGAAGATGATATAAGATGTTTGGTTTTGAGTTGGGGTTGGTAATGAATAAATTGAATTATATATTGATGCTGTGTCTGTCCTTCTATCTTTCAAATGTCTTTGGTATGCAATGAAAACAGTTATTATATTACTACATTTTATGGATTGATCTGTCTGAGGAAGTGCAGAAAGGTTCCGACAAATTATGTAATGGCAAAGAAAGCACAACGTGTGGTTGTTGGATCGGAACACGAGTAATAATAACGTTTATCCAAATTCTTATGTTTTTCTCTTTTAACTGGGATCCAACTTGTTTTTTTTTTTATTATTATTTTAACTGGGTTCCATGGGGCCCAAATTCCCATTATCTCATCAGACAGGACAAACCCTTTCCAGTGATATCTTATTGGATCATTATACACAAAGTGGGGAAAAACTGGGCCCTGCTATTCACACACTTTTTTATCTTTTCATCCTAAATTTTTCGTTTTACTTTTTTTTTTCAACTACTAGCAATTTTATTTTTTCTTATCTTTTCATTCCCAAATTTTAATATAATTGGACCTTGACATGACCAGAAACTTATTATAATGATATTCTTTTAAGACTGTTAGCAGTTTGCAATAAACTCATTCTGTGCTTTCATTTCAAATATACGAATTTTATTGCTGAGGAGTTCAAACGTAAAGTGAGTATTTTTATATTTAGTGGAGATGAGTGGAATAAATTATGCAGAAATAATGTTTTTATAATTTATCAACCACTTGATAATAGACTTTTAGGGATAATATAGTCATTAAAAAATATTTTTGTATTTGTAAAGAAAAATAGATGTTAAACGATAAAGTAGTGAATGTAAGGTGAGTATAAAACTTTATTGGGCATCAAAGTATCGTGGTTCTGACACTAAAAAAAAAATTATTAAATAAAAAATAATTTAAAAGATAAAAAAATTAATTATCATATTGACTAAATTATATATTATTTTAAATTTAATTATTGGTATCTAAATTAATTTTTATTATTAATAAAAATTATAAATTAATTTTTAATTTAGTATCTAATTAGAATTTTGCTACCAATTACTTTAGATTATAAAGTTGGTAGCTAATTAGATATCAATTTAAAACTGAATTTATAATTTTTATTAATAATAGAAACTATTTTAGATATCGATAATTTTTGTAGTCTTTAAAATAATATATAATTTAGTCAATATAGTGACTAATTATTTTTTATCTCTAAATTTAATTTTTATTTAATGATTTCTTGTAGTGTAAACTATATACAAAGAAAAACTTATAAATTTAATTTCTTAAGATTTTTTTTTGAAAGTGGTATCAAATATCTTATATATGAATTGACTCATAACTCAAGACTTATCGAATTCATATCTCTCAGATTAGGTATCAACTATTCCGGATATATCTGCTTAAGAATCTCAACAATTCACATCATTTATATAAAGTATTGTAAGAGTAAAATAAGTCTTTCTTTCTTCTTGTATATTGATTTGAGTAACCAACACTATTAGTATTTATTATAGATAATTGATGCAAGTGTTATTTGTGTTGCAATGAAATCTGGTTGAGTTTTTCAATACACAATTGAAACGTATTTTTGCTGTGTTGAGCTAATACAATATACAATCAAAACAAATCTCCTCACATCAACATACTACACCAAAATAAAACATGTTTTCGTAATTTATTATAAAGTTATAGTTTGTATTTGCTCTTACTTTACAACAAGAATTTGTTTCTACTAAACAACCAATTGTCTTCGTTTAAAAGGTATTTTTGTAAAACATATTAAATAGTTGGGAAGTGGAAAGCTAAAACCGGAAGTGCAAATATGATGTCCCGAAGCAATTCTATGTCCTTCATACATGTATGGCTGGATTATCATAAAATATAAGTTAATGTGATTTTAGTTAATGTTTACATATTTGGTTTTATATTGATAACCTTTTTTAAGTCTAAAACTTATTTTAAATAGAAATAATTTTGGATTAGATAAAAATTATATCAAATCTTACTACTAGCTTACTTTTAAATTACAAACAACTTCCTTTTCTACATGATTTTATATATTAGAAAGACTTAATTAAATTTTAAGTTTTTCATATATATATATATATATATATATATTTTTTTTCAATTAAGTACTAAATTTTTTAATATTTTTTTATTTATGTCTATCTGTTTTTTTTTTTCATTAACTGGGTGACGTGAATGTTAGATTGTGTCATCATTTTGCTTATTTATTTTGTTTTCGTGTGTTAAAAACTTTGAAGTTTGATGGTTAATATAAAAAACATTACAATTAATATAAATAATAAAAATTACCTATAAAATCACCTAATGCATAGAATTAAGTAAGCAAGATAAAAGAAGATAACAATCTCATTACGTTACCCACTTAATAAAAAAAATTAAACCAGGTAGACTCAATTAAAAAATAATATTTTTTAATACTCAATAAATAAATAAAATTTAATAAAAATTTAATTAATAATACCTAAATTTACGAGAAATTTCAAACTTTAAAATTAATTAAGCCTATTATAAAATTATACTCCCTACATTACGTCAACTCACTATATAATGTTAATTTTGTTTTTGTTATGTTGAGTGAACAACGAAAATGTGTTCATCAAAGGCAACTTTTTTGTAAAAAAATAAAACAGAAGTGTGGAGTGAGGAAATAAAACAAGGAAGTGCAAATATCATGGTGCAAAAGCAATTACATTCCCATTATAGAACTACTTTTGCTGGTATTATAGAACTACTTTCTATTTAACCAAAATGCTCATAGTGTCTCTCTTTAATAGGATAAATATTAGTATCGTAATTATAATGGATTAACGGTTTTTCTATAAATAAACAGAACTAATATATGAGGAATATAGACAGTAGTAGATTTCAGATATATTTTGACTTGAACACATTTAAAGTCAGATTATTTTCCTTTTTATTGATTTTGCTTTTCTACTGTGGTATTGATGTTGATGACTAGCCAATTATATCAATGAATTAAAATAATAATATTCTGTAGCTTCTAAACTAGAGTCAATTTGCATTCTTCTTAACCCAGTCATTTGATCGATACCTATTTTTTAAGCCACTCTCAAAGATGACCTGCTTTGGGGAATATTAGATACTATTCATGACAACGAACTTTTTTTTAATAGTATCGATTACTCAAAAATTCAACTTGTTTCTTATAGAATAGAGCTATCTTCGGGAGGAGGGCTTGAAATTGACGTATCATAGAAACATCTTTTCTTATGTCCCAGCAATATTCAGTATGCATTCAAAGGTTTGAAGGTTTCTAATTGAAAAATGGTAATGAAAATGTGGTTTCTGGGACATCCACGATTCATGTGTGTTGCTGAGGATGATGGTTCTAGAGGCACTAATGTTGTTTGAGCAGAAGCTAAAGTTAATAAATGTAAACGATGCAGCCATCGGTTAGTTTAGTTGATGTTTAAGAAACCTTTACAGAGGCAGAGAGAGAACAATGAACAATGACAATCCCTAAAATTCTGCTTCCAAATTCAAAAACCCAAACAGAACCCTAAGTATTGTTCTTCTTTCTTTCTTTTCCCAAAAAACTCAATCCTAAGAAGCAATAACATATTCGTACCCGTTAATTCTTGGCCTAATTTATGTAATTACCAAGCGATCTCTACGCACGCACACTAAAATACGAACATTTAATTGCATTTTAAAGCGAACAAAAATTGTCCTTCTCCATCATTCCTGGAACAATATCCAGCAATTGTATGTATACAAGTCTGTCTGTACAGTAAAAAAATTCAGCAGCACCGGCACCGGCACCAACACCAACACTCTTGGATGCATTCCTCCACAGCAATAAGAACAAAGGAAGAGAAAAAAAAAAAGTGTAGTTGTGTGTGTGTATGAATGGAAAGACAGCTTATACGAGGTAAAAATGTTAGGAGAAGAGAGTGCAGAGGTTGTAGCCAGAGATTAAGGAGCTAATAGCAAAGGCAATGAAAGCAAGAAAGGCCAACGCAATTGAAGCACTAGCCATCTCAGTGAAGTCATCTTTTCCCCAATTGGATTGCCAATCATCAACGCGTGTGGCTGCAGATGATGCAGAGGATATCAGAAGATACGCCAGAACCTGCCCATCACAACAGATTTTAATGTCACCAACATTCAAGAAAGAATTTGAAGCCAAAAACATGAATTGAACTATTTTGAGACTTGCTTGATCCATGAAGAAATCAAAGTGGTAACGCAGGTGGTGATTGATTATGCTTCTCCCTGCCACTACTTGATATGCCAGATCACACGTTTGAAAAGCTGTGTATACAAATGCTATAACATTCACCGATAAACAATACCTGCCATAACTTCCCAATTTCAATAAAGTGGCTAAAGTAAATAGCCATACATAAAATAAAGGTTTCAATGAAATTATTTATTACAATTCATAACGCGTTGACCCTAATAACAAAAAAGAAAAGAAAAGAAAAGAAAAACCAAGTTGAAACAATCAATGAATAAAAACTCAAAAGAAAAAAAAAACTTAAACCTGTATTCCTTGTAGCGATCAAAAGAGTCACCGCTCCAACCACTGGTCTTGTCCGCGGCCATAACGGAAAACGAAATCAGACACAACACCACCTCGCTCAACCGGAACCCTAACGCCACCTTTTTTAGCATCACCTCTCTTTTCGGCACTACAATAGTAGAGGGCGACGCCGCCCTGGTTCGCCCGCGGGAGCCAGCGCCGGGCGAGCGAGCCTCCGGGCGCGAGGGGCGGGTGACCACGACCTCCGGTAGTTCATTGGGCGGAGGATGGCGGTGCTCAGACTCGGTGACGGGGGGCGCGGCCTGGAGGGACTGCGTGGAAGTCTCGACGATGACGATGGCCCTGGAGTTGTCTCGGTGGTCATTTAGCGGCGAGTTTTCGGGGGAGTGGAAGGGGTCGCCGTTGTCAGAGAGCGGGGAGGATCGGAAGCGGAGAGGGGAGTGAGGCGATTCGAAGTGGGCGGAGGGGTCGGAGTTCTTCATAGAGGGCACGGCGCTGGTGAAAACGATGGTGGCGGAATTTAAAGAGGAAAAAAATGGGAATAAAGAAGAGGAGTGTTTGGGTGGTGAGAAAGTGGAAAGAAAGTGAAAAACAAACCGTAGGGACCAGGCATTTTCGCTTCGGGGTTTTCTGTGGGACCCTGCCACGTGGGTTCGATTCTTCCAAATTTACTTTGCGTTTTCTTTCAGAGCCTTGTGATCTTGCCACGTCGGATCATCGTACGGCCTGCTGTTTGTTTTTATTCTTGGAGTGCAGAAAGCATAAAGTGTGGGTTCTGTACGAGATACAAGCCTCCGCTCTTTTGAATTTTTGAAATTTTTCATTCAGTTTTATTCGTACCTGCACTGGCAGTTCCAGTTTACTTGACTTATGGAACATCGTTGTTTCTTCTTTTTCATATATATTCTTTTTTCCAAAAACATATATATATTTTTTTAGTTAAATGTAATGAGTAAGATTTATATTTTATAGTATTGCTTTAGTAAGTCCATTTTCTACATGTAGAAAAATATATTTACACAAAGATACGTTGAGTTGAGTAGGGAGAATATTATATAATAATACAAACCGTCACATTTTAACGGCTAATTATAAATATGTGATACTTTGATGTAATCCTTCTTAATTTTGTTTATAATATTTATGATAAATTAAACATCTCCGAGAATTATGAATTTTTTATTTATTTTTAAGTAGATTTTATTGTGTTACGTTATTTTAAAAAATTATACTTTGTTTAATTGTTACTAAATAATAACGTTTTTAAAAACTTTATTTAAGATATAAAATCTTTAATTTTATGTGATGTGAAAATATTTAAATGGAATAAAATTTTAATAAAACTCAATTCAAAATTTAAATTTATGATTATCTTCTTAATATAATTTTAACTAACTTATGAAAATAGTAATATAATTTTAACTTAGTTATAGGATACTTTTTGGAAGAAGAAATTACGAACTATCAAAACATAATTATTAATTTTTATAATAGATATTTAAAAGTTTTATCTACATATGGTCATTTTTACTCGATAAAAATGATAGCTAATAAAATATAAATATACTTTTTCTTCAGTATATATCATTCAATCATAGAGTATCATTAATAGTAAAATCCTACTTAATGAAAAACATACATACGATAATTGGTAATCAATTAACAATAATAGAATATTTATGCTTACCATACATAAAAAACTAAACTCATAATATTTATAGTTTTATTGTTATATCTATATTATTTTGTTTTTTTTTTTCTATTCTTCTCTAATTGTGTCTAAAAATGAGACATACAATAGTGATTTAGAAAGAAAGAAAAAAAAAAAGGAATGTCACGACCATAACGATGACATCATTACTTCTCATTTTAAAAAAAGGTTTCATCACCTCAATAATAAATACCTTTCTTTTTCAACATTCACTGAGTTAACTTTATGAAAACAAGGTTTAACAATTTGCTAAAAATAAGTTGAAATTTAGATGATAATAAGAAAGAAAAAGAAAAGGATGAAATCTAAGTGGGTCCAATCCACATAGGTACAAGCTTGTAGAAAAGAGAGAAAAAAGTGGAATTTGTTTTATGAGTGGGCTATCTTAGAGTGTGGAAAAGGCACAAATTCCTTCACACACTTCAACCAAATGTTCCTCACACGCGTCTTAATGACATTGATCTACACAGAAGTAGAATAGAAAGTAATGTCTTTTTTTTTTAAATTATAATTTTAAGTAAAAAAATCTATTTTATAAAAATGGATAAATATAGGCAGAGGGTGAAAGTCGTATTCCATAAATAGATTTTGAGACAATTTTATTTTAAAATCTTATCCATAAAATATGATTTCTACTCTAAAATTGTGTTCACATATTTTCATAATTTATTTTTACTTGTAAATCATCTTAAAACATCTATTTTAATATTTTTTATTATTATTTTGCCGAGTGATATACTGGAAAGTTTAAACATGTCTTGTTGTGCTATAATTATACTTTTTTTAATTTTAACTAGCTAATAGATTTTGATGGTAAAACATGTAAAAAAAGTTTGAACATTCCTAAAATATCTCATTTATCTTAATTCATTTATTTTTATTTAAAAAAAAATCTTAAAACATCTTTTATCTTTTCCCCCAACCTCCAATTATGCAGGAATCTACCTCCAATGAGCATGAAAAGCATCTTTTTTCCACACAATTATCTTGAGCCACCACATCATGCCACCTTAAATACCATACTTCATATTCTTTCCTTTACAAGAGAGCATAAGACCAAACACATTGCTTTCACTATTATTTCCTGTTGTTGTTCAGGAAAGAATCACCACCATGTATCAAAAGAGTGTTTTTGTAATTAAAAAATTTATGTTAAGGATGAGATAACCAATACAGAGTTTTGGAGATAGCTGGAATAAAATATTTAAATATTATTTGGTTTATCACGTCAAGTCAATTAACGCACATGAATTATTAACTATATTAAAAAATTATAATGTACCTTAATTTATCAAACACTCAACAACACTGAAAAGGCATCATGCATATATCATATAAATATACAAAAAAAATATACAAAGTAATAAACAGTACATAGATAAGCAACAAAAGAGTGCAGTATAATGGATTATGGTACACTATTGTAACCTCCTAATTATTAATCATTAGGTTAGTAGTAACTGACTCGGTTTATTAAATTCAATGAAAAGATAAATCATTTTTCTAATATTAATGATGAGATTTTTATCTTTATATGCAAGTTTTTTTTGAGGAGCTGGACGTTCATTGTTCCCTTTTCTCTCAATGTAGGATGATAACTACATGAATGTTTTACTAGCCAACTACATCCTAATCCTAATAGTTGGTTTATAAATATTTTTCAAATATTGTTACTACTTTCAAATTACTCCAACTACTAATAGGTTTATGCTCTTTTATTAGTTAAAACACCGGTTTGAAGCTGGGTAGATATCTAGAAATGTTGTTTAGTATGATATTTTCTTCACAATTTACATTTTCACTTTCAAAAACTTTAAAAATAAGTTTATTAAACTAAAATGTTCTCCTCCAGATTCTTTAAAAGACTATTTTTTATCCTTGTTAAGGTCAATGATAGAATATATATTGAGATCATAAAAAATCTTCATTTACCTTTGTATAGTGATGGGTCTGGACTCGATCTGATGGTTGGTTAATCATTACCCGAACCTTGACCGGTCATGACGGTGACAACCTCAATAGCCTATACCCAAGGTTGGAGGTATGTAGAGTGATGGGCTTGGACCTGAGCGTATAATAAGTGGGTTGTGATTCGATCTTTAATGCCAGAAGACGTTCATACATTAAGTATCTCATGGTAACTAGACTTAATCACCCTTAATGGCTCATTGAAAGCAGAATTGAAAACGATACGTCGGATATGATCAATGTATACCAAAAGAAACATCAACAAGTGGAGCTATGAGCTATCTATTACATACTAGTACATGATACACTTATCCTTGACCACTTTGGATGTTTTAAGTCAGGGTCGCCTATACTCTTGTCTAGAACAACCCTTAAGTAGCAAATGTTTCCTTAGGGTGCCATTTGCCAATGATCCAATATCATTTTTTTTATAATATTTTCCAATCCCTTTTTTATTCATGTGCATACATTTCATGACTAATAACTATTTTCGTTTTTCATGTAGAGGTTATGAAAAAAAGTTTAACTACAAACAACTTTGTTGATTTTCAAGAACGTTCTAGAAAGAAGAAAAGTGAAACGAAGAAAGAGTGAAATGGAATCTCATTAGTTGCATAACAAATTCCACTCTTTAACCATGACCCAAAATTCATTTGACTTGAGGTTGAAATATTAGGATGGAAATGAAAAAGAAGTTTGAAAGAGAAATCATCATTTTCCAATAATCTCATACCACTTAAAAATTGATATTAATAAAAATTTATTTAAATAAGATAAACGTATTTTAAAAATAAAATATTGATAAAACTTTATTAAAATCATGAGAAAAGCAAGTTCACATAACAAACTTGGTCAAGTTCAAGATAATAAACAATCAATCATGTGATATTTTTCGAAGCAGTTGACAATGATAACCAAAGATATTAAAATTAGACAATTCTGAAACATAAGAACATCATACCATACCGGGGTAAAATAAAAACATTTTAAAAAGTAAAACTTTAAACATTCTGACGAAATGTCAAATCTTTCAAAAGTAAATGAAAAAACATAAAAAAAAAGAGTAAACTAAACTTTAAGTCCTATAAGAATCGTACTTCCCCTTGTGTGTTGGTAAGAGAAACAAACAAGCATCGTTTCATTTGATTGGAGAATATGAATATTGTCTATATAATGTTTATGATATGCATCCTTCCATTAAATTGGAGAATATGAATATTATCTGTATAGTGTATTAATCAGCATTTTCCATGATCAATTGTCTGAAGCAAACAGAAAATAACAGTGCTCCCCAATTACTAAAGGACAAAAAACCGAACCTAGAAAGATCTCACATTGAGCCTTAAATCCTGCCAGAAAATTTTTCAATTCTAGGACTTCATATATACCAAAGGAAATGGGGTGTGTGTATATATTTCAGGACATTTTTCTATGACAAAGAAATGAACAAATATCGATTATATAGTTATATACGAATGATCAATGCTATGTGCTTTGATGTTTTTCAAGAAAATATCATATAATTGGTTTGTTTTAATCTTAAAGATTCATGATAATATTTAATATAGAGTAGCGTAGACCATAAGATTAATGAGGCATTTGGTCCTTGTACCGGGATGACCGACCGTTCCATGGACCCGGTCAATCCATGCGATAAGACCCTACTTTAAGGTACGAGGTCGACCACGTGTCATATGTGGCCGACCGACACAAGGTGCTCAAGTCAAAGGTTGACCTAATTAGCAAAGGTTAACCCATGGTTAGGAAACGACCTAATCCAACCCTAATCGCTAAATAATCCCCTAATCCGGCCCAACAGCAATGGCCCATTAAGGTAATATAAATATCACGCATTTCAAGGAAGAAGGTACGTCATTATCTACAATATTCTAACCAGCCGAATACGATACCCCACTGACTTGAGCGTTGGAGTGCCATCTGCAGGTACCCCACCAGCCTGAGGAGCCGTCCGGCAAAGAAGACTGAAGGAGGAGCGTGAGACACGACCGACCGAGCGACATCCGAAGGCAATAGTTCTCCCAGTCCCCAATTTAGTTCGAGAACAGTCCTAATTATTTAGGGTCTCAAATGTTTTTCACATTTCTTTAATAAAATATTTATTATTAATTTGAATTATTTGATATTTAATGTTGTTATAATATGACTTACAAGTATTATTTTTATTTGTGAGGACTACACTATTACTGTTATTGTAAATTACTTAAGTTTAATTTTATTATTTACTTTTAAAAGGTTAAGAAATTTATCCTGCATCTATTTCTTTTTCTTAAAAGAGGCAATTGAATGAATTTGGTTAAAATGTAGATGATAAAGTCACACATTTTACTTTTTTGGCACTGATAATTTTGTACATATATTTGATTACATTACATTGAATTGAAAGTTATTTAGATTAGCTTTTTAAATTTAAAGTCATAACAATTTTTTATTTAATTTTTAAAAGAATTTAATGACTCTCTATTGCAAATGTATTTATTTTACACTCAATCAATTCAAATAACTATTGTCACGAAGATTAAAATAGTTAATTAAATTTGTATAAATATATCATACATGTACTATGGTGGTTTATAACTGAATGCCTATCTATAACTACTTTAAACTATCAGTGTATATTTTTTCATTGTAAAAAAAGAGGTTTTTTTTGGGATGAATGAAAATATTATATTAATCTTGATTTTTTTTTAAATAAATATTATATACCCCACTAAAAAGATTACATATATTTTCAAAATAGATGCAATTGTTTTTCTAAAATTTTACAGCTTGCTATTGCGGAAAGGCGATTTTTTTCAAAATTAAATTATTCAGCTCTTATCTTAGAATACATATGTCAAACAATATATTGAATTAATTTATCATTATATATATATATATATTAATAGTGAAAAGGTCCAAATACTTAATATAAAGTTTGATAGATAATTATATATATATTTCTATCAGAAATGAACTCAAAAAGTACGGTGAGGACTGAGTGTTCTTCGAGTAACGAGCTTTCAGTTGGTCTCTGAGGAGAGATGGAAATCCACCTGCATAAAACTCTCTGATGTTTAAGTTAGTAGGAGCATAAAGATGATAAATTTTTAACAAAGAAGCAAGAGTAAGAGTATAAAATAGAGTTTAATGTGTTCTCTTACTGAGAGACTCATCACTTATTTATAGATCTTAATAGACTCTGACCGTTAAAAAAAACCATTAAATGGTTATCATGAGATATATATAAATTCATTTTATAATAGTAATTATAACCACTAATAATCTATAATCAATTTATGATCTGGTTTATATGTCTTAAATATAATATTAAACCAGCAATTATTGTTTGAATATACCGTTCATAATTGGAGTATGTAAAATATATATTAATCAAACTTATTCATAGCATATGATTTATGTAGATCAATTTCAGTTATTATTCACCTTATCTTTTGTATATTTTTTATTTTCTTTTCATGAATATTACATCAGAAGAATTGTTGTTAAAAATGTTTTGTAGATTTATCATTTATAACATGTATTGTTGTCCAATACATGTTAGTATATTTATAACATTAATTTAAGTCAAGTGTTTCCGACTGTCTGAGGTCTTATTATAACTGAGCTTTTCCAATAAGGCCAAAACACTATAAAAAAAAAAAAAAAACTGGGCACAATTACTTTGACAACTGAGTAAAGATTTTATTGAAGCAAGCACAATATATAATGAATGTTTATATTACTACAACAATGACTTTAATGAAACTTCTAAGAATTTGAGATTGATTGGATTTTCCTGAGATCTCTGGTCTCTTAAGAGCAATAATTTTTATCTTTTGATAGAACGTGAGAACTTCATTCCATGTTTATATATGATCTCCTATTCCCACAAAAATATTAGAAGTCTTGTACCTTAAATTTGACTTAAATCAACACTTATAAGTTGAGCTATTATTCAGCCTTACCAACTACACAAATTGGGCCTAGTCCAAAACAAATATACCTACCAACCTACACATAACTATCAAATCCATAACAGCCATCATTAGAGATTCGTGTTAAAACAAAAAGAGACTTGCTATGTTTAGCCTAATTTCACCTCCAACAAATATTTTAGGATGGCAATTTTGAAACAAAAATAATCACCCGTGAGCTCGAAAGCAAAGTTCCCGAGCAGATCTAGGAATCGCAAGGGGAAAAAGAAGCTGCCTTACCCAAAATGCAAAGGGTGTCCTACATTCCAAACTGTTCATTGATGCAATGAAACAGTAATTCTTACAGTGCACAAGTTTATTCCACAAAAATGAAGAATTTTGGCACATTTGTGATATAAAAAAATTCTTCAAATAGATACACGTCATAATTTCTAACATTACAAGCAAGAAGTTAGCAAGTATTCGTAAACAACTGTTTTTGGAGTTTGCTAGCAAACATCCACTTTTTTTCATTTAGAATACGTTAATATAACTGACAATTATCTCACAATACACTCGCCGTAATTCGCTAACATATTCGGATTAAAAACAAGAAAATGTACATTAGCAAACTCATTAAAATATACTTTTTTTCTTTACAAATTACTAAACGTAAAAGAAAACTACACATTTGCAGCTCTAATCTATGTTAGGCAAAATCGTATACTTTGATTTTGTGCTACAACTCCATGCCGGTCCGACACGAAGCTGACCCAATTCTTTATGGATCAAACGTGAAATTTCTTGTTAGAATGTGGACCATTTTAACACGGACCAGATGTGGATATGCATTCTTCAACTTCTCTAGAACGGGTTAGAAATGTAAGAGATTCAAAAGCAATCAAACCTAACTTTGTGCAGAGGAAAGTCTCACGGTGACAGGCACGCATTCGACAGAAGAGACGTGGTCTCCAGATGATGCATTGTGAGTCACGATTGATACAAAACCGTTCTCAGCATTTGGCAATGCATTATCTATGTCACCAACAGGGCCAGCAATTTCAGCACGGACTGGACGCAGAAGACCCTGCAATCTTAACCGGTAACTTTGACTAGACGGTTGGCCTCTCACATAACTGGTTGTTGTCACTACACTTGCAGAAGATCGCTCAGGCTCAGCAGGGAGATTGGACAGTGCACTAAGATCAAGGTTTGGGAATACTGAGCAACGGCACCGAGGACATTTCACATTCAGCCTAAGCCACTCATCAATGCATTCAACATGAAAATTGTGAGCACAAGGCAAGCCTCGAACCTGCATTAAAGTAAGTTTGAAACTAATTTTCAGTTGTTCTCTACAATACACTTTGCATCTCAACTTTATTAAAAATGTAAGGATCCAAGCATTCAAGAGGTTAGACAAGGAGAGCATTTTGCAGAATGGATAGCAAGCAGACAAGCTATGACCTTCTTGCCACCCTTGATTAGGAAAAAGTGTACCTCATTCCCTACATAGAACTCTTCTAAGCAGATAGGACATTCACTGCAATCAGTAGGAACAGCCTTTAACCTGAACTTTGGGAGTTCCTGAATTAAAGCTTCAACTGCTTCTCTCTGCACCCAATCCAGACAAGAAATCTAATTATCAGTAGTGAAACTAACAATAAATATTCCAACAGAATTTCAGTAAGAGATAAATGTTAAGGAAGATGTTGGGCCAAAAACCCTATCAGTGTATCAGAGAAGAAAGCGAGCTCGTAACAGTAATAAAGGGAGGAAGTCTAATAGAATGGGTTGTTATTACACTTAGGAAGTTTGTTGGAACAATCAGGCAAAGGAATAAATATACTGTTGTGAGAAGAGGGGGGGGAGGATTCTTTTCGTAAACAGGAACGGTTGTTCTGTGTTGAAGGAGATAAGCTCCTTGTGTAATAATTGGGTACTGATTTTCCAAATTCTGTTCTCTTTTATTCTCTATTTCCCATTTTTGCATGCTGTGAAAGAGGATCCCTAACAATATATATAGACACAGTGATAACGAACACATTGTCCAAAAACATAGAAAAGATGGTAAGAGGCTAATACTGGAAAATTGAAGCCATATATTCCATTAACTAAAATATGGCAAACTGACAGTAAAAATATGAAATCAATAAGACTATAAACATCAGTTGAAACTACCTGAGCTGGAGTTAGGTAAAGTCCTGGATGATATGCCGCAGCATCTTGTACCATGCCCCTTGTTTCTTGACCAGCAGCTTCAAATGCCCAATCAGGCACTCGGATCATGTCAACCAGAACCTAACAGAAAAGAAAAGAAAAGAGCAATTTTTACCATCTAATAGTTGTAAAGTATGGACAATCAAAGAGAAACGAATATACGGTTAGACTGCTAAGAATATTATTCCAACTCACATTCAATCAACCCAGTATATACAAATCTTTAAAATAAGAGATCGAAATAGAAGAGTTGCATTGCTTCTAGAAAGAAAGAACCCATCAGTATGAGTAGGGTAACTATTATTATTTTAATGCAGATGATACATTTTTTAATGATGAATCAAGGGAAGTGGCTACTTTAAAGTTGAGCTTTAGAGACAAATTTAAAAACAAAAGATTTATACTTAAAATGGAAGTAAGACAAAGTATATGCATTTCAAATTTAGCTAGAGTTGAGAGGAATATAATTTAAGTAAAATTTGGAGATGTCATACCAATGTGCAAAATAATAAGAATGTCACAGACAGGATACAACATGGACAAATACAACGGGGAAAGACAATGAGAGTTATTTGTGATTGTAAAATACATATCACTTGCAAAGGCAAACTATACATCTGATTATACTCTTAATATAGTGAATTTTGGACTTTAAAGAGACAAGAGAAAAAAGAAAAAAAATGTAGCAAAAAGTATATGTTAAGATGGACGAGTGGCCACACCAAGAAAGATAATATAAAATTGGTTAAGGTAGTTTGGACACACTGAAAGGTCATTGGAAGCTCAGGTGACGAGAGTAGTTCGCATGATTTCTACTCTTGTGATAAGGAGAGAGATCAAACACATTGAAGGAGGTTGCTATGAGGGAATCTTGGAAGTTTTGGTCTTTAACTGAGCAAAATGACACCATGTAATAGTGAGATAAATAAGGATTTTGTTGGGAATTGGAATCACACAAAAGAGGTAGAGGATACTTGGTGTGCATTCTCTATTCATGACACCAACCGATAAACCTTTTTGAGAGGGTAAAAGGAAAGAAAAATATGTTCTCCTACACTGAAGTGTTTTTATTATAAAAGATTGCATCAGATGATGAGCTAGCTTAGATGGCATGTCAGATTACATGCTATTCCAAACTTAACAAATAAGTGATTGTCAACTAAAAATTCATGAGAAACTTAACATATTACCTTACTCATTTTCCTTGCAGAGAGGAAAAACACAAAAATTTTCCCAGGTTATTCAGAGATTGTGTAGAAACACTCATATTTGGTGCCAAACAGCTGTATCCACAACATGCATAGCTAACATAGTAACATATACTGAGTAAGGGAAAAACATACCCCATATTCAGATACAGGGATACCCTGTTGAGCACGCAGTAGATGTGCTTGTCTTCGTGTCAACCACTGCAAATAATTCAACAAACCACAATGAGAACAGTGAGCAACCTAAATTCAAAACAATGAAGGAGAATAGTATTTTTCAGACATTTCCTGTTGATGGGTTGTTCAGAAGAGTAGAAATAGAACAAGCAGAACAAAGAGATTTTGCACACAAAAACAACGAATCAAAACATATAATGAGAAGAGTAGCAACAGAATACTACTACCTTTCCCAAAGACATGCAAGCAATGCAAAGGAGTCCACAGTAACTAAAAAGTAGCCAGATGAGAAAGCCCCATTTTTGACCATCTTCAGGCAACTGCAGGCAATTATTTGCATTATGTATCATAAACTTGTTAACAAGAGTACATGGAAGGTTAAACAAGAATAAAACATACACAGTTCTTTGCACTGCTGAACCACAGGGTACCAATTACAGTCCAAGCCCACAGAAATGGATAGAGAAGCAACACAAGGATTGAAAGGACAACTACTCTTCCACAGAAACGAGCATACCTCTGCTGCCGCCCAAAATCTCTACAAACATACAAGGGGGAGGGGCCATAACAGCGCAAGGGAATTAGAACAAAAATTTGATGAATTAAAACGTCATTTGACTTCATTTCTTAGATACAATACTAAAATTCAGAACCATTTTAATTGAGTTTGATAATATCATTAAATCAAAGTCAGTCACCAAAGCAGATAATCAAAATAATTTTGCTTTTGATATATTGTATTTCAAGGTTTAACATTTTATTTTTGGCATGTGAACTTGGGAATGTAATATTTCTCATGTTTGTCATGAGTTTTAAAAATGTATTCCCAAGTATTCTTCATAACCGGAAAGTAACAATATCTCCTCTTACTTTATTTTTACTCCTATGGAGTGGGATGAGAAAGTTATAATTCGCATAGGAATATGGGATGCTATTTGCTAAGTCAGTTATAAATTATATTTCCACTCTTATTCTTTATCGTAATAATTTTGAATGACAACTATTCCTAAAATATTAAGTTTAATCTAATGTATTTTTTAAATGTACCCAGGAAAAACATTCCTGGTCATAATATTCTTGAGAATGAAATTTTTGGGAATGCGTGACTTGGTTGGACGAGTTTCACCATAATGACTTCTACAAGAGAAAAATAAGAAGAAACTAAACTATCTCAAATAGCTTATGCATAAGTCAAATTGTAGAAACTATCTCAAATAGTTCCTCCAAATTTTTATTTTAACTTTCGCATAAGCTCATTTTAACTTTGTAGAAGGCAATTTCATTGTTATTCTTCTAAAAATCCTTATAAAGAAGCTCAACCAAAAAAACTCATAAATTGAAATAAACACCCCACGATAAATTAAGTGGAAAACAAACCCAGGAAACTTCATTTTCCCCGACACATGAAAATAAACTTTCACAGGACATTAATACTTTCCACCCATAAACTTTTAAGTCCTTGTGTTCCATAGCGCTATTTTAACTTCTAAACTTGAGACATGCTACCCATTGAAGTCACTGTGCGATTCAGGAAAGTAGTCTGCCTCAACAAGTTTCTCATGTTAAAATCATAGCTACCCGTACAATGATGGAAACATGAGCCAATGAAGTAGACAGACATGTAGACACAGTTAACTCAAAATATAAGATGCTGATGTATATATGTGTGTGTGTGTGTGTGTGTATATATATAATTACGTTAAATTAAATACCAGCATTGTTTATAGAATATCTCTAAAGTAAGAACCATGATACACGTATAAAATTAAACAAGCAACATGTATAAAAATATCAAAATTGAAAATTAAAGTGCTATGTATTTCATTTCCCTATGATAACGAGTTTGAGAGTCTCACGAAACAATACTATGAGACATCATTACACAGTTCAAACACTCTCTTTACAGAAGAACATTATAAAACAAGATGGTGGCCTACTAGACTGTTTTTTTCACCTACAATCCGTCTAGCTATGACCAAAAATCAAGATATTTGTGTTTGTTGCATATGCTGGAAGCTTTCTGAGTTTTCTCATCCTACCTAAAACTATTTTACTATTTTGAAAAGTCTAAACTTGTTTGATTTTGACTAAAGTTAAAAAATTTGTACAAGTCATGTTCATTTCCATGTTAAGCAAATGGAAATGTCTGCAAGATGTTAGAATTGTATTCAGCCACGTCCTTAACATGTCAAAGCCAAGAAACATCGTTTTTACTACAAAAGCAGAATGGTGTGTTCAACACTTGCCATTGATTGGTGTTGGTGTGGATCACATGTCAAACACGACACTCACTTGGCTACACCCTCAACAACCAGTGTTGATGCTACATAGTCATGACTCATGAGCACATTAGTTGCATTGCATGGATTGATTTCATCAACAATCCACACTCTGTAAGTTGGCAATCAACATGTGTACAAGTATTTTAAGTTACGAGGTTCTAACAATACAGTTTCCAATGCATTATTAATTATTAACTAGAATTTATGGAAATCACAAAAGTCCGGATGAAACTCATTGATTAGGGAGTGAACCAGCATTATTTCGTGAGTTTAATAAATTTCAACCAATAAAAGTGTATTTGATGGTGTGATGTTATTGCACACTTAAATATGGCTAAATTTAAATTAGACAGACTAAAAGAAACATATCAGAATGGTGAAATACCAAAACATTATACATCATACTCTAGTTTCAAAAAGTATATTAGCGCAATCAACCAATGTAGATGGAAGAAAACAGCCTATAAATTTGTATTAAATAGTCAACAGTGGCATTAGTGTTTATGGTTGGAAGGCCTTACAATCCCATTCCCGCAGCAAGCCCGTTATCAACAAACATCAAGAGCCGGAAAACAAACACAGTAGTGTAGTCGACCTGAACACCAATGAAAGAAAGGAAAGCGGACATTTATGAACAACCTTATCATATGAAAAAAAATAGAAACACGGGGATTTTAAAAGGAAACCTCACCACAATCCATATGTGCAACGGATAGGTACAAGAATGATACCGCTTCCAATTAATTGCGACAATAACTCTACAAGTAGAGAGGTTAAAGAATACACACACATCTGATTGACTTTTGTGCCGGAATGCGTTATTTGAGTAGCATAAATTTCGGTTTATTTTTAGTATTTCTGACAACAGTGATTCAGCTTAAGTTAGGAAGAATGATGAGGCAAATGAAAATGCAGAACAGAAGCAAAATTAGGTAAATCGAGAAACTGAATCGTGAAAGGATACACACTGGTGGCGAGCATGGCCAAAAAAAAGCCATCGTACCTGCAACGAAGGAGTTACATTCAATCAGAATTGGGATAGAACACAAACGATCTTGGAATTGAATCCAAGAATAGTAAGATAACCAACCACTTGAAATCAACGCCTCTGATAGCCATGGGAATTGATTAAGTGAAACCCTAGAAGAAAGAAATGGCGTGGTAGTGAAGAATCGTGCTTAAGCAGCGTTAAAATGCATGAATCGGAGGAGAGTGGGAATCGGAATCAGAATGGAATGGAATGGAATGCATAAGAAGATGAAGTTAGGAAAAGCAGGGGAAAAGATGAGAGTGAAGTGAAGGATTGAAAAGGAGAATAACACAGTAAAAAAAAGGGAAGTGTGTGGTTGGGTGAGAGGATGAACTAACAAAACAAAACCCAAAACACACGCACCGGACCGCCAACAACGCCAAGTTTTGACTTGTGCCAATTATTTTGTTTTTGCAAGCGCTTGTTACACACTGCACTTCTTCGCGTTAAAAAGTGTCACTGTCACTGCAACTTTGTTTTACGATTTCAGCCATTTTAATTGTGATCTGCAACGTTTCACTCATGGAGTTGTACTTAAATCACTTTGTGTTTTTGCTTAATCCTTTGTTTAGTTTATGAAATAACTGTTTGATGAAAAAGTGAAAATAATATATAACATTTTTTTAAAAATTATCATAATATTATTAGCACTTGATTCAAGGAATGCTTGTATCAACCAATTTTAGGAAGACATAACAATTTTGTTATACATTTTATAGTCTAAGGGTGTGACACAAAGTTTAGTGTATCTTTCAAAACTTGGATGCTATTAACGCATTCCAGAAATACACATTTATGAAGTGCTATTTAGATTAATTCAAATAACTTCATTAAAGAAAGTAGTTAGTGTTAAAATGTGATATAATATTAATGTAGAATTACTCAAAGTAAAGATAAAGTCGTCGATAAAAATGGTTAGCATTCATTAATATTCTTTCTCTACATCAGATTCAGTAGATACTGTGTTGATAAAATATACAAGGATTTCAATGAATAAAGTTTTATTACTAATTTGAATAACTGTTTAACTGTTGTAATTAATGATTGGGTATTACTAATTTCAATGAATATAGTCTTAGTTTATGCGCAAAGTCTGTGATTATTTGTAAAACTCCTTTTTTAATTAAATACGTTTTTAATAAATGTGTTCTCTTCTCTCTCTCTCATTTTAGTTCCTGTTTTATGCGCAAATTATGTGTTTATTTGTAAAATTCATTTTCTCTTAAATATACTTTTAATAAACATGTGTTTCTCTCTCTTTTGTAGTTATTGCAGAAATATTGTTAATTTTAAATTTATGATATTTTCTAATCACAATTTTAAATTATATAATTAAGATAAAAATACTTCAATTAAGATAATTTTTTTATGACTTAATTATATATTTGTTATTTAATATAAATAAGAATGTATTATTTTTACTTTTTCATGCAATAATTTACTTTTGATATTCTTTTTATTTCAAATAACTATGTTTCAGTTAAATCTTATAATTTATTATATATATATATATATGCATTGTTTTTTACGTTATAATATTGAACCATTATAAAATCAAATTTTAAATATACCATATTTTTAGGATTAATAATCATAATATGCACAATATAAAAATAAAAAAATTTCTTTCGATTCTTATAAATTTAAAATTAATTTAAATTTATTAGATAAAAAAATGTTTTAAATCCCTACAAATATTATCCTGTCTTATTTTAGTCTCTGTGTTTTTTTTCAATTTTAAATCTTTGAAATTTGTTAGCGTCCTGTCTATTGACTCAATTCCTCAAGTTCTAATAATTGATATTTAATTTCTTGATTGAATCCTTAATTTTTGGAAACTTAAAAAGCCCTTCTGTTAAGCCTCGATCAATGAATCTACAAAATTTTTCCAATTGTATCTGATTCAATCCAAGTAGTGTACACATTTCTTCATTTCCACTCCCAAGCATTTTTAATTTTTCAAATCGTGTCATGCTTCATCAAATCACATGAATCCATTTAGCAATAGTGGAATTTCTATTCTTGATAGAATTACATGAAATTTTATCTAATTGCGTGCTATTTACATTTTTATTTTCCCAGTATCTTTTTATTTTTATTTTTTTATCTAGTCTTTTTTTATTTTTATTTTTCTATCTAACACCATTTCAAAAGTAAAAAAACATAATAAATTTAAAAAGTTAATAATTTTAATTTTAAATGCATTAAAAAAATATTTTTTTTAATATTTAAAATAGTTATTAATGAATAAAGAAATAAGTTTTTACAAAAAAAAAGTAATAAATTAAAAAAATTTAGTTTAATTTTTTTTTAAATTAAGAAAATAAAAAATTAAACCCTACAACAACAAAAAAATTAAATCTATAAACATAAATTAGTATTTATTTTTATTATTATTGATGATCTAATCATGTTAATTTCAAGTAAAAAATATAGGACATAATTATAAAAAATTCAAAGTCAATTAATATTACTTAAAGTCAATTAATATTACTTGACACAGATGAACTAGACTCACTTATTAGTGAGTGGATGTTTCTTTCTGCGGCTATACATTTTTCTTTCTGCACTCCAAAGTTTTTCGAAATACTCAAATAGCTCTTGACAGTTTTGTGTGGTTCTCGAATAGGGAGTGTTTCATAAGTAAAAAATTTTGTTTGGGAATAAGAATTTTGTACACAAAAAGAAACATTCCATAATGATTTTTCTAGAATACTTTTTTTACTTCTAAAATGGTAAATCTATAATTCATAAAATATATTCTTGAAAGGTATTTTAAAATGGTTATAGACTACCATTTTCGAGAACAAGTTACGGACCAAGAATATAATATGCATGCACTTTCAAGAAGAAGGATACGTTGTCCTTGGGTTCTTAAAACCCCAGAGTTAATTTTGTCACTTCACATTTTTATGGGGTGCATAATGTAGGGGTTAATTTTGTCACTTTACATTTTTATGGGTGCAGGAAACAGTGAATTTCAAAAAATTAAATGCACTCTGGCCCACCACAAGTCAGTGGGTTAAAAACCCAACTCACTTAATATTTTGGAGTTAGTGGGTCAAATATTGTGAACGAACTAGGACCATCACATGTTCAACTTAAATCTCAACGACACATCCTAAAAAAAGTTAGACATTTTCGTATAGTCACCAGCCACCGTTCTAAGTGGTGCTTCTCCTTGACAACCATTATGTTGCACCATTTCCGTAATATGGTATTGTTTTTACACCATTGATGTACAAAGACACTAGTCATTCAGAGATAGATTTCCATTTGTTCCTTTCTGAAGCTGTACCTCGCATTCATTGGACTATAGTATTGGACTTACTGATTGAGTTTGTCTTTCAACAAAGTTTAGGAGTCAAAACTTTTATTACATTATGCATTTAATCACGATACAGGTGCAAACTGCTAATATTCTTCCCCTATATATTCTCAATCCATTGCATAGTTTGCTCAACTTATTCTGTTTGCTGAATAAATCATATTCAGCCAAACATATTATTAACAACAAGCTAATCTTATTAGTTCCTGGTTTATGGTTAAATTTTCTTTGCAGGACCTTTGTGTGTGCTTCAACTTGGAATATTTTAAGCATAAACAGAGTCAGGTATAACTAATCCATCATACACGACAAGATACCCCCAAGGTCCAAATTATCTCTTATAAAACTCAAATTAGTCTTCAGGCTTCCATTACATTTATGAATTTGTTACAGAAAGTGGACTTTAAGTCTAACTCAACCCCATAAAACCGGCTTAATGAGGTGAGGTTTGCACCTACTTATATACTATGAAAGACTCTCATCTCTAGTCGATGTGGGATCTCCAACAAAACTCTCATTCGTCTAATCATCTTTAGAGTGTATTAATTAAACATGAGAACAACTTGAACTACTGATCAGTATCCATATTCCTGTTATACCTTGACCAAAAGAATACAATTAGTTACAATTTGGTGGGTTCTTGGAACATTTATATACAGCAGATGCAGGCTGCTTGTATGCAGGAATGTCACTGGGATCAACAAAGCGGACTTCACCAGGTGAAAAAGACAGATCCCTGTGCCTGAATTCAAAATAAAAGTGATATCTAGAATTAAATAGCCAAAAACAAAACCAAGCTTGGAACCATGCAGTTACCTTCGTAGGTCTAGTCCTATCAAACCAGCCTGAAGAATTGTCAAGTTGTCAGAATCAGGCGAGACTATAATAACGGTGTCACCCGAGTACTGAGTTTCAAGAATCGACATAAGTTGTGTCACACGAACAAAAACATCCGCAACACTCTCATTCGGAGTTCCATTATCAGTGGGAGGAGGCTTGATGTTCGGAGATATACCATCTGACGCATACACCTGCACCATTTGAAGGTCTTACTTTATCATTTCATAAGAATGTCACCACATCTCTTTGTTGGTGTGTTACGAACTTAAATCACATGAAAGTTAACTAAAAAAGATTCATTGGTATTTAAACAAAAGTTTGAATGGATAAATCCTACTTCTGAAACAGATTCCAGTTTTTTTCCTTCATAAGCACCTAATCCACGGGCATCTAGAAAGCTGTATTCTGGGACTAGATAGCTGAAATAAGATAATTTTGTAACAATGGTGAGGTTTTGGGAACTGGAGTACATGGAGACTCAAACTTGCGGTTATAATTTAAAAATGAAACAGAGTAAAAAACCAGCAAACAAACCTACGGGTAACTCCATTAACAGAAGCAATGATCTCTGCAGTCTGGTAAGCTCTTTGAGTTATAGCAGCCCAGATCCAACATCCTTTGTCACATGCTCCCATTTCTTTCAAATCAAAAGCTGCTTTTATAGCCTGTTTTTTCCCTCTTTCAGATAAGCCACTATCCACTGAAGTCTTCTCCACGGGGTTGGTCTTAATAATTCCCATGCTCTCAAACTCAGACTCACCAGCTCTCACAAGAAAATAACTTCCCACACCACCACCAACAGATTTATTACTTATTATTAATTCACCGCAAATTAACACTTAACTACAAGGGAATGGTTTACGGGATTACCGGTTGGTGAGGCGTGGTGGGGGCATTTGGAAGAGGCCGCTGGCACCGGCCACCGGCTCTGTCACGGACAGAGAAGTTGTGAATGAGAGATTGAAATTGAAAGAGATGGTGAATGCGGTGGTGCTGAGGAGGTGGCGGCGCCGGAGGTGGACGTTTACGGCTTCCGGAGGAGGAGACGACGGTTGTGGTAGGTAAAGAGAAAGTGTTTCCCTCGTTTGATTTGGTGCCATCATTTTCTTCCTTGGTATTAATGGCCGAGGTTTACAACCTTATCAATACCAGCGTCAAATAACAGACTACCACATCCAACCCAAATAAATTTAGAAAAATATACATATAATTGTTCAACTATACAACTCTCATACTTAAAATTTCAAATTTTACATCAAATAACAAAAACGAGTTATGATATAATGATATATTTAGTAACATATTTTTTATACAACCACAATACTATTATTTTAATATTTTTTATATCATTTAATTACAAAATTTATTTTTTATTATATATATTTATATTTAAACACATTCCATCAAGAGTTGTATACAACTCTTAAGGTTATCAAAACATCATTTCCTATAACAAAAATACTTTTTTTTTACAAAAATGATATATTGACAACCTTGTTTCAGTATACAACCCTTTCTCTTCACCTAAAATTTCAACTTTTGTTTGAAATGACAAAAATATCCTTTTTATATCATCAATTAGAGGTTGTAGGGTGTCAATATATCATTGTTTTTTTATATTATTAATAAGTTGTATAGTGATGCAAGATGTTAACCTATCATTGTTTTAAGTGATTTTCTTTTCGTTTTAGATAATTCATCTGAATTAATTTTCTGTATTAGGTAACTAATTTTATGGATTTAACAAATTAATATTACTAAATAATATTATTAACATTTATAATAATATAGTTATTCTTTAGTTTACTTATCTTTTGTTAAAGGCTAAAATGAATCCTATAAACTTTTTTGAGAGCTCTTTCTTTGTTAAGTTTTCTTTTTAAGTTGTTTTACTATTTTCCTTATTCTATTTTTTTCGAAACTTGACTAATAGTTGTATGTATTAGACACTTTAATATTGAAGTAAGATTTTTAAAATCAATATTAATAATATCAATATAATAAAAATTGTTATTATAATATTAATTATATTAATAATATTAAAAATAATATTTTCATATTAATTAAATTAATAATATTAGTAAAAATATGAATATTAATAATAATATTATTAAAAATATTAAAAGTATTATTAATTAAAAAATAATATTATTAATATTACCTACGAAACATTCATAATGTTGATTCGTGGGTAATATTATGTGGATTCATAACTAATGCTTACGGATGTGTATCCTTAGATAATATTTTTCATAAATAATATTATTAATATTAATTGTAATATTATTATTAATAATAATAATATTAAAAATAGTTTTTAAAATAATAATAATATTAAAAAATATCAATAATAATGTACTGGTGTATTGTGAGAAGGTCATGTAGCAACACATGGTCGACCGACCCATGACGACGAGTCATGGGTTGACTAAGTTAGCAGGACTAACCCATAATTAAGAGTTGTTTAGCGTAACCCTAAACACGAATTAATCTCCTAATCTAACCCATCAACGAAGACCCATTAAGGTAATATAAATAAGCACAAAATCCAAGAACTAGGTAAGTCATTATCTACAATACTTTGACAATCGAATGCTGACACCCTGACTGACTTGATCGTCAGAGTGTCTTCTGCAGATACCATCCCAGCTTGTGTTACCAAACGACTGAGAGGAGGGAGGTGAAGCAGGAAGCTAAGCACTATAACGACCGACCGAGTGGAGAAGCGAGGCAATCGTTCTCTAGGCCCAACACCCGTTCGAGAACAAATAATATAAATAACATTAATATTATTAATCATAATAAAAGTAATATTAATATTAATAATATTATTAATAATGTTATTAAGAATGTTAATGATAACATTAATAATTTTAATAAAAATATTAATAATATTATTTATTTTTGTTGTTGTTATTATTGGTAATAAGTGGATAATATTTTGTATGTAATGCTGAATTTACTTACAAATACAGATTTGTGAGTAATAATTTGTATGTAATGTTGCATTTATTTACAGATATAGATTCGTATGTAATAATTTGTAAGTAACAATAAATTTACTTATAAACAAAAATTTTGTGAATAATAATTCGTATGTAATGTTAAATTTATCTAGAAATACATATTCATAAACAATAATTTATGAATAATGATGATTTTTTTATCAATAAAAATCTAATATAATAATTCTGAATAATATTGAACTTACCTATATATACATATTTGTGGATAAAAATTTGTGAATAAATTTAATTTTTTTTAATAATAGTACAAAAATCTGAATAATGATTAGCAAAATAATCTCATGGTCCAACGTATCTTCCTAAATGATCATTATGTACAACTCTTAATCCATTATATTCACTTTACCATAATCAATTATGAAATAGACATAATTAGTTATATACTATTGCCTGCTTAACAATAATTAATTTTAACTGATTCATTTTTTATACTTACTTATAACAGTTAATTACAATGATGTTGCATAATTTTACATCTGAACTTATATTTACTGAATATTCATATGAAATTTGAATTCTGAATATAGTTTTTCGTTTTTTTTCAGTTGCATGTGTTCAGAAGAAAGAATTAAAAATTACTTGAATGATGATGAGCATGTGATGTGGCAGTAACTATTTGTGGGTCTGCCTCTGTAATAAGGAAAAGTTTTGTTTGACACTTTTTATACTAAAACATCTATTATAATAATAAAATAATATAAATAGAATATTATAATAAAATAATAATTTATAAGTTTGTAAGTTGTATGTTATTGAAAAAAGGGAGTGTTATGCTGTCGGGTTCCTGTACTAAAGGCAGGTAATTTGTACTTTCAGACTATGTTTTCATTTAATTAATTGACCACCGTGTATTACACGCGTGAGACTTACATGTGTATGGGATCAGCAGTTATTTTTTGTGAACCACTTGGTGTCACTGTCCTTTACAGCAGTCGAAGTCATGCTCTATCATATTAATCACGATAATAAATAATATTACTAGTGTGTATTTTTCATGTGGATTGCCTTTTGGCAAAAATCAGTCCAAATTTATTTTTAAATATGTGGGTTGGAAATTCTTAATTTAATATTTGTTTGCATGAATATTTCTAAAATATTTGAAACATTTTAATATTTACTAAATGAAACGTTTGCAACTAAAATCACATTATGATGATATAAAATTTATTAATTAATTTTTTTGAAACTAAAATCAATAAATTGTGATTTTATAAGATTAAATCTATATAAATAAATTTGAAAGAATAAGATAAAAAATTATAAAACAATACAACGTCATCGTTGATTTATGTGTTTGAAATTTAGTTATTATTGCGCCGAAAGAGTATTAGTTGAAAACGGTTGAGACCAATGGAAAGTGTGTTTCTCATGTGTGGCGAAAAGCTGTCTGTTGATGACAGAACAAACTAAGTAATGACCAGTCAAATTTCATCTACACATTATTATATTTGTTTTTATATAAGCGTAGAAAAAAAATACAAATAAATAGAAAATAAGGTTACTTTAATTATAAAGCACATTTATAATGAATTATAGGATTTCTTAAAGCTTATTTTTTGTGATAAGTGTAATACTATTAGTAATGATAATAATAATAATGAAATAAAAAGCACTTTTAAAACAAATAATTTTTTAGTTTATTTTTTAAAACACGTCCTTTCATCCACTGATTGTGTTGAGGAGGAAAACTTTAACAAATGGTAATGATTTATTTGAACTGATTCAGAAATAAGGATGTCAAAAGTTATAGATTAATATCATTCACTTAACTCTCATAAATTTTCTTTTTATTTCTTATTATCTCTTTTTTAATTCAAATAATTTTACTTTCTATTTTCTTTTTCCTTAAATTTTTTTAAATTTATTCTCTCAAATCTACTTTAAATTCGAACAAAGAATAAAATTCAAATCCAAACAAACAAAGGATAAAAGGTGAAGAGTAAACAAACAAAAAAAATAGTGAAATATTACTAATCATTAGTTTTATTTTTCTTAGTTTTTTTATGCTGTAAGAAGGAAAGAAACACAAATTCTGATGTAGATCAAATCCATCGCCTTCAATGGTTGGGGCAGCTATTACTACTAATAGACTATAGTTAAGCATTTTGAATAAGATGTGCATATTTTTAACATGTGCTTTTAAGATATTATTTAAATGCGAACAATGTTTTGGCTTTGTTTACAATTGTCAAAGGCTACTCACTATAGTAGAGTCAGACCTGAATTGGTAGCGTCTTTATAACGAACTCAATTTTATTTTATTTTAAATCTTGTTGAAGACATTTTTTATGGAAGCTTCCGTTGAAAAAGTCTATTTAAAATATTTGATTTGCTTTTTTAAAAATATCTTATTAAATTATATAATATGATAAAAAAAATGTAAATATATTAATCAAATAGCATATTCTTCTTTGATTTTTAGAAAAGAACCATATAAATATTTGTAATAACATATTTTAACCATTAAATATTTTTAAGGATCATAATTATCAAAATCGAATTTTTCAGGTTAAATTTTTCTCTAAAACCAAACGTCCATCTAAAATAAGAGGAATTATTATTATTATTATTTTATCGGCAATACAATAAGAGGAATTATAAATGAATAAGGTTGTTGTTTCCTTTTTCAATTCCTAGGATAAAAACGAACTGGATAAAAAAAATGGGAAAAAAATAATGGTTGAAAAGGTTAGTCAAATTCTTCATCTACTTGTACCTTTTTCTATTTTATATTAAGTTTACAAAGTTAGTTTTAATTTTTTTAAATAATAAAGAATAATTTATATTTTTAATAATTTCAGTTGTTCTTTATATTTTTTATTTCTCTTCCACAACATTTCATTCTCTAATTGCAATGTTTGAGAGAGGAATTTTATCATTTGAGAGAAGAGTTATATCATTTAAGTGTGAGATGATTAACGAGAAGATTATTTATATTCAATATTTCTTTGTGAATTTTTTTTTTTTTTAAGTTTTGTATTACATTTTTGGACATTGTTGGTTTTTTTTTTCTTCAAGATTTTATGACTTTCAAAAAAATGAAAAAAATTAAGGGAACAAAAACACAATCTTCACCAATAAAAATACCATAAAACTCATTTCAATCACAAGTCTCCACTAGTCACCACTTGAAAATAAAGAAGACATCATACTTTCCACCATACTTAAAAGTATACTGTTCAAATAAATAAATAAAATATGAAGTTGCATAGAATAGAGAAGATAGAAAGATTTATCAAAGTTATGAATGAATATTAATAGAGAAGATAGAAAAGTGAAAGAAAGATTTATCAAAGTTATGAATGAATATTAAGAGGTGATATGGGTAATTTGGTCTAGAGTAATGAGAAAAGTAGCCCTTTCATTAAAAAACAATTAAGTGAGGAAAAAAAACAAATAAGATTCTAAAGCCATTTAGTATATTGTGATTAAGAACTTAAATTAAGAAACATTTGATTGCAGAGGCACAAAAGTCACAATTAGATTAAAATCCTTATAGCTTAGAAACATCTTTTCTATGTTCAAGATGCTTAAAAACAGTTAACGAAAACTCAATGTTTCAAGAGCAAAAAAATTCAATTAACTAATTAACCAATTGAAATTCGATTTCCTTTCTCTTTTCTTTTCTTTTCTTTTTATGTTGGCTTAAGCTCATTAAATTCAAGCAACTCTTGAATATCACAAATTTGTATCTATCAAAATATATGCATTTAGACTAGTAAGGATGAAAATGGTATCAATATAAAAAAAGGTAAGGGTTAAGGATTTATTCGAAAATGGTATTTGCTTTTGTTGTTGATATGATTTTCTAATTTATCTTCTTCACCTTTGAGTTACTTACTTCATCTTCTCTCTTAATCTTAAAACAAATTACAGGTACAATATTTTTTTATAATATCAAGTCAGTGTGACATTTCATTTTTTTTACTATTTCTTTTATAATAATAAAACAAATGATAAAGTGTGGTAAATAAAGAAGATAAGCGTAAATAAAGTAGCCCTTTCATTAAAAAACAATTAAGTGAGGAAAAAAAACAAATAAGATTCTAAAGCCATTTAGTATATTGTGATTAAGAACTTAAATTAAGAAACATTTGATTGCAGAGGCACAAAAGTCACAATTAGATTAAAATCCTTATAGCTTAGAAACATCTTTTCTATGTTCAAGATGCTTAAAAACAGTTAACGAAAACTCAATGTTTCAAGAGCAAAAAAATTCAATTAACTAATTAACCAATTGAAATTCGATTTCCTTTCTCTTTTCTTTTCTTTTCTTTTTATGTTGGCTTAAGCTCATTAAATTCAAGCAACTCTTGAATATCACAAATTTGTATCTATCAAAATATATGCATTTAGACTAGTAAGGATGAAAATGGTATCAATATAAAAAAAGGTAAGGGTTAAGGATTTATTCGAAAATGGTATTTGCTTTTGTTGTTGATATGATTTTCTAATTTATCTTCTTCACCTTTGAGTTACTTACTTCATCTTCTCTCTTAATCTTAAAACAAATTACAGGTACAATATTTTTTTATAATATCAAGTCAGTGTGACATTTCATTTTTTTTACTATTTCTTTTATAATAATAAAACAAATGATAAAGTGTGGTAAATAAAGAAGATAAGCGTGATTTTTTTATACTAATCGTAACGTACAAACTAAACAACTCTTAACTAATATATATATATATATATATATATATATATATATATATATAATCATCTAACATTCTCCATCAATCTTATGATGTATAATGAAACAATGAGAATTAAATAATAAAAATGTTTAATAGAGTGAGATTTTGCAAATAAATAGTAATTTTATGAATCATCTAAATAACATTTTTGTTGTCACAATATTTAGGAGTTGGTTTAGAAAGAGAAACACTCATGTTAAGAAAAAAGATTATTATTAAAAAAAATCATTAAATAAATATAGTTTTAGATAAAAAAAATTTTAAAAAATTAATTATTATATTAATTAAATTAGATAATATTTTAAACTAAAAAATTTATGACATCTAAATTAATTTCTATTATTAATAAATAGTTTATAAATTAGTATTTAATTAATTAATAAAATATTAACTAAAGTTTAATATAAGACTCCTGTATTATTTTATACGGAAGTGTTATAGGTCATATACAACTTCCACTCTAAATCATTCCCACATGGTTTACGACTTACTTATTTTTGTAGAAGTAAATGTTTTTACTCAATGAGAAAAATACACTACTTTAATATAAAAACCCAAAACTGCATCATGATTACACTTTTAGGAAGGTCCTTATTGATTAGCATAATATTAAATTTGTTATGTGTTGAAGAAGTGTTATTATGTTATATACAATTATAGATAAACAATCTTAATTTTTTTATTTATTTTTTTCTTCATTTAATCTTTCTCGATCCAAATTCAATAATATTGCTATCACTAAGTACAATATTTTATTCGCGGATAATAACATACACCAAATAATAAACATAAAGAATAATAATCTTACACGTGTCATCATAAATTTTTTCAAGAAATTGAATAGTTTTAAAGGGATAATATCTAGGTTATATAATCTTTAAGCCATTTATCTAGACCTCGATACATTCTATTAAAGGTAATTTAAAGAGAAATTGATGTGATTATTTGATGGTTTTAATTTTCTATTTCAATTAAGGTTTAGGATTTTTATATTTTAAAATAAAAATGACACATAATGTTAGATGGAGTGTTTAGTAGAAAATAAGGTCACCCCATCATGTTTAATAGAAAATGTTACGTTGGAGTTTGTCCAATATTCAATTCCTATATATGCAAAAAGTAGACTTCATTTTGTATAAAGGTGAGCATGGCAACTCATTTTGACAGTCCTTGTGATGGCATTTCATGAAGTTCTTCTTGAATCAATGTAGAGTAATGGGACGGAAGCAATGAATGAAGGTGAGCAAGATCCTCCTAAGAGTGGTGTTGATCTTGTAGGTGCATGTTAAGTATGGGTATTGGGTGGTTCGGCCAGCCCAAGGGAAAAGATGAAGGAATTGAAGTTTAGAGCCTAGGATTCTAGGGAGAAGCAAAGTTGAGCACAAATGGGTAGCATAACTTTACTCACAATAAACTTGCCATTACAAAGAGATGGCCTCCCTATTTATAAGCTAGATGGTCGTGATTCTTAAGCTAATACATAATGAAATGTAAACCAAATGAAATGCAAAGCCTAGGCCATGTGCTATGACCGGTCACACCTAGCAAGTTTCTAGAATGTTTCCATCAAATGTGCTTTCTACACTACCCTATCTACTAAGCACCCCTAATGGGCCTTTATGTAACAATTACAAAGGTCTTCTCTTCCCAAAACCGTAGCTTTGACCCATGTGTATGTGAAGCTAGACGGTCTAGAAGGAATCCTCTTCATGGCCTAGACGCTCCTTATGTAGCCGCTCCTCATTATGGCCTAGACGCTCCTCTTTATGGGCTAGACGCTCCTTTTTGAGTCTAGACGCTCCTCATCATAGGCTAGACCGTCTAGTCTTGGAGGCTTGGCTTTCATCGTGTGGTGAGCTTGGGCCCTCCTCCATCATCCCCTCCCTCTTGAAAAGGGTTTGTCCTCAAATCCAAAGCTTTTGCTTTTGAGGGGGCTTGTTGTGGCTGGATGGTGTCCATCATCTCCTCCTTCGGGAAAAGATCTATCCTCAGATTTGCTAACTTGATCTCGGATAGCAGCCTCTTGCTTCGTCAAGGTGTGTCCTCCCGGATCAAATATCAACCTATGAGAATCTTGAAACAAAGCAAAGGAGTTAGAGTGAGTATTTGGAGAACAATTAATTGTGTGAAGTTGCCATCTTTGTTTTTCTCTTGTTTTGGTCAACTTCTCACAATGCTTCCCTTTTGATGGTTGTAGGTGCCTTCTAATCCTCTTATGTTTTCTAAAATTTCCAAAAGTAGTTACTTTTTCCTTAGGCATAATCCTTTTAGGAAATGGTGACAACTTTAAAAAGGCAAGAGGACTATGTTCACATACAACTTCAAATGGAGAGATATGAGTAATCTTGTGGACTACTCCATTGTATGCATGCATAAAAGGAAAATGATTCTTATCCCAAGAATTGTGGATGTCCCTCATAATTTCGTGAAGCATAGAAGGGAGAGCTATGTTTTCAAATTTTGGAGCTCTATCCCTTATTTTTGAAAATAAATCATGGAGGCTTGTCACTTTTCTTAAGAAGAGTTTATCCACTTCCATGAAGAAAGAATCAAGACCTTTTGTTGTCCTAGGAAGCTCTAGTATGAAATGTGTGTCTTCCCAAGTATCTTTTACAAAAGGTGAAGGAGTATAGAGTTCTTGAGACTTTGCTTTAGGTGTAGTTTGAAAACAAGAGTTGTACCTAAAATAATGTCTTTGAACCTCTTTTCTCATGGGTGACAAAAGTTTTCCTCTTAAAAGCTCTAGAGTTTCATCAATTCTCATTTGCCCCATGAGTTCTCCTTCTTGTAGACTTTTTCTCTTATGTGCAAAGAGAGTCTCGTTGGTACAACCATTGTTTATGAAAATTTGTACATTTTGCAATGGTTGTCTCAATAAGACATGGCAAGTTGTTCTAGGCACTACTTCATACAAAAATTGGTAGGTGCTTATAGATAACTTGTCATTCTTTTGGGGATATCTTAACACATTTGAGAAGTAGTCTTGATTTATGCAAGCTTCTTTTAAAGACTTTTCTTTTGTGCTCATGCTTGCAAGTGTTCCTTTACAATAGGAAAGGCTAGGTTGTTCAACAAGAAGCATGTTTGTAAAGATAGTTTCATTGTGCTTGACTTGTTGAATGACCTTGTGGGAAGGAACACTATTCTCCCACGCCTTTTGTTTCCCAAAATTTTTTCTTTTTCTATTTTTTCTTCATCCCTTCTGTGTTTCATTTGTATTTGGTCTTTTACCACTTGGGAATGTGGTAAAGGGCTAAGTACAAACTTTTTGTGCTTGTGGATGAAAGAAATCTCGTTAGTTAGACCATTATGCGAGGTTTTCTTATCAAATTGCCATGGTCTACCTAATAAGATGTGGCAAGCTTCCATAGGTACTACATCACATAAAACATTGTCTTCATAGTTACCTATAGAAAACTCGATTTCCACTTGTTTGTCTACACGTAGTTCTCCATCCTCATTGATCCATTGTAAATTGTAAGGTTTTGGATGAGGAACTACTTGTAGATTTAGTTTCTCAATCAATCTAGTGCTACAACAATTGCAGCATGATCCACCATCCACAATAAGAGAGCATATATTTTCTAAAATATTGCATCTAGTATGAAAAATGTTCTCTCGTTGTGTCTCAATGGATGCACTAGGTTGATTGTGGAGGATTCTTTGAATCATCAATAAGTACCCCTCCAAAGGATTTATCCTCTCTCCTTCCCCCTCTCCTTGTGTACTAGGTTCATCCTCACCACTTGTGTACTCATCTTTTCCTTTTAAAAATAAAACCCTTTGGTTTGGACATTGCGCTTGCACATGCCCTCTTCCAAAACATTTAAAACACTTGGTGTCCCTAGCACGGATGTATGGGGTGGAGGCATCTTTTACTAAGGGTTTGGTAGTTTGTTTGGATTCGTCTCTAGGTGTACTACCCTCCCTTTTAAAGTCTTTCTTGGGATAAGAGTTGGAGTAAGAACCCACCCTTTGACTTGAAGTTTTGCGCAAATTTTGTTGTTCAACTTTAATGCAAAGTTGAACCAAATCATTCAAGTCTTGGTAGGGTAATAGTTCTACTCTATCCCTTATCTCAAGGTTGAGCCCACTTAGAAACCTAGATATGGTGGTGGTTTCTTCCTCTCTAATGGATGCTCTCATCATGTAGAGCTCCATTTTCTGCCTATACTCTTCCACACTTAAGTTCTTTTGTTGGAGTCTTTGGAGCTTGTCCATCAACTCCCTATGGTAGTAGGAAGGTATGTGGCGACGTCTTAGGGCTCCCCTAAGGTCATTCCAATATTCTATGGAAGGCTCCCTATGAAGACGTCGGTCTCTCTCTAAAGACACTAGTGCAGATAAGTTAAACAAATGCGGCTATTTTAAATTTACAAATGCGGTCATAGAACCGCATTTGATCAACACACATTTGTAAATCTGGAATTTACAAATGCGGTCCTATGACCGCATTCATAAATCACATTTACAAATGCGGTCATTTTAGATAACCGCATTTGTATATTATTCTGAATTAGGGAGTGGGTTTGGGGTTTAGGATTTATGAATGCGGTCTTGGTAAAAACCGCATTCATAAATCACTATTTACAAATGCGGTCATTTACTAAGACCGCATTTGTAAATGCGAATTCACTATTTACAAATGCGGTCTTGGTAAATGACCGCATTTGTAAATAGTGTTTTTTTTTTTTTGGTACATCATGTTTTGTGCAGAAACCATATATTTAAATAACCTGCATAATGATTAAACCCAGCCAGACAAATACAAAAATGTAGTAACCAATTGAAATCATCAAAATGTACATTTACAAGTGATCAAATTACATATAATAAAACCACTAATGTTGTTTACTTATGCTAGAGTTATAAAAATTAATGAAGTATGTGGACCAAGAATCTCTAACATATGAAAGGCCTTCCTCACTCATTGGTGTTTCTTCTGTGAATAACTGCATTGCAAAGTTGACATAAATTAGTTTCTAGATATATATATGTTCAAGAATTATAAAAATGATTTAACATATACCTCCTTCCAACCAGTTTTAACACCTAGTCTTATAATGGTAATCATCCATTGCATAATGTAATAGCCACACTCATAGCTTCCTGGTTGTTTATTACACTATATAATTCAATAAAAAGTAATATGTTAGTATATTGATAAACAATGATAATAGAGAAAGAAAAAAATTACAAACCTTTACTCTTATGTAGTTCAAATTATTTGAACTGGATCGACCTTTTAGGATGTTATATCCACGCCATGAACTGGTTAATACAAAAAACCTCGTTAGTAGATGGTTAATTAGTAACATATACAAAGTTAAGTTTATACTATACTTACGTATCAATGATATCCTTAAATTTTGTGGGCATCCTCTTGTGTAGGGAACAGAACCACACAGCAGTCTTATCAACCATTGATAAGACAAGTAACTGCCAATGATGCCTATATGATCATTGAAAAGAGTTAGTAAATATTTAAAACATGAAATAATAATAATTGATGACATATAATTAAACTTACTCATTAATGTAAGGGCATAAATAAATTTGTTTTCCCTCTTTTTCCAGGATGTTAGTGATGTATGCTTGAGTCTCAGTTGAGTTTGGTCCAACGGGATTAGTATATGCAGGATCTACGAATCCATACATATTTTCCTTCCCCTCAGTGATACAGACTCTATGCAAAAACCTACAAGTTTTTAGTTAAAGCATAATCAATAATAATTTAACATAAAGTAAATTGAATAATAGGTAAAGATACTTACATCATAAAAAATTGAATTATACTTATATTGAGCTCCTGGTTCCCAGATATAAATTCTGATAAATCTGTGTTGTAAATCATCAGTGGCAGTTCAGTGTTGATTTAAAAAAATGTATTATCCCACGGAACTGGAAAAGGATCATTGCCAATCTGACTAGCAATGAGACGTAGGGAAGCCATAGGATCGTCAACTGGAACCTCACGCTTCTTTTTCGGAGTTGGTGGCTGAAAAGGTTCCTACAAGATAAACAACATTTGTATTAAATTATATGTAATATATAAATATAAATAAAAAATAATATAATGAAACGAAATTATTACATGAGGTTCGGGCATAGATCGAATGAGCTCTCTGGGCCAGGCAACGAATGTCTGAAATGCATCGGCCACAGTGGTTACCTCATCTGAAGGTAGTGGAACACGAGCATCAGGAAATCGTACTTTTTAAACAGTTACCTTCGCCACATCAGGGGAGAGAGGAACGCTATGTAAGGTGGTGGCGTTTTTATAGACTTTTCCAAGTGCCACCACCCGAGGAAGTTTGCCGCCCACTACCAGTAGCTCACAATCCTCTATCTGCCCATTGATATCATCCCCTGATGTTGGAGGAGCCGCACTACTCCCCTTTGTGCTCTTGGGAGTGGGACTAACAAGGGGTTCAATCGGCTCAGCACAAACTTGTTGCGATAGAAACTCTTGTCGCATTCGATCATTCTCCTTTTTCATCTCCAGCCACATCAAATCAGTCTCCTTTCTCATCTCCTCCATTATTTCTTCACGTAACTTAGTCTTCATTTGAGTTTCCTTCTTGGAGGAGGAGGATGGCTGTCGTTCTGAAACTCCAAAATAAAGTTTAATTCCGACCCCTTGTCCAGCGGCACGAACACGACCAGAGTGTTCAGGTCGTCCAATTGCTTCAACCAGGATATCGTGACGAACTTCAGCAACAAATGTACCGTCGGATTCCAAGGAATCCTGCAAGAGTACACAAAAATCATATTTTCAATCATTAATATAATTAATGCTTTAAAAAAATTGAAAATAACAAAAATAACTTACAATTTTTTCGATTATAACCCCGGATTGCTCGGAACTTGGTGCACCGGACTTTTTAATTCGGGCCCTCTTCCATTTTTCATGGCGAAAAGGTGGTGGAGGAGAAGTGACCCCTGTTTCCACATTCTCAGAATATGTCCCCTGTTGAGATTTCTCCTTTTCCACCATCAGTGTTTGCTCAAGTTTTCTATACCCCGAACGAGACATAACGTGCGGGGTAAGATTCTTCAAAGCTATCTCTTGAGCTTTCTTCCGACGATCCTGTCATAATTGAAATAAACAAACTGAAGTAAATAAGATAAACTTATTAATGTTATATAAACAAAAAAGTTACTTCACTTACCATCCAAGCCTCATTTTCACGGCTTTCTCTAAAAAGACGCCATGTCTCTTCATCAATATGTTGGTACTTTAAACATGGATTTTCGTCTTTAAGGTCGCCAAAAATGTATCTCGATGTCAGTCTTGACTTAAAGGTACGAAATTTAAGTGCGATATTGGATAATATCTTTGATCGAAGCGGTTCCACATCAGGAATGTCAAAGTTTGCCTGCAAAATAACATCATGAAATTAAAATTAATTAATCAATATTAAAAAGCATTATATGATAACAATAATAATGTAAAGCTTACCAGAACATCCTCCCATAGCATGTTCCGATCAACCTCTGAAACCTCATCCCATGAATTAATCAAAATGGAGAGCCTCTCACGAGAAACAACTCCAAGATAGCTCATAAACTCATCTGCCTTAGGACCAAAAGCCACTCCAGTGTTGACGTCAATGTCAACATGTGTCTTCTCACCAGCAGCACGTCTCAATGCAAGACGCTTCAATCTAGTAGGTCCTCTACTACCTCGCCCAGATCGAGGTCTGACTGGAGTCTGGTCGTCATCCATGTCTCTGTTAAAAAAATTAGGTAACAAACATTAGTTAATGTGCATCGAATTAAAATCATATAAAAATAATACATAAAATTATAAATGTTTATTTACATGTTGCATGTGGGTTGAATGTTTATATGTAAATTCCTTCACTGTGGTCTTTACGGGTTGCATGTACATCATCAAGTACATCGTCATCTTTATTAGTTATCATTGGTGTGAATGAACGAGTTTCGCCATATTCAATATCATCTATGGCTTCCCCTTGTTTTTTCCCGTGTAAAACGACATACCAATGTTCTGACGTAGGATCTTTCACATAGAAAACCTGAGATGCTTGTTGAACCATTATAAATGGCTCATCTCGATACCCTATCTTTCGAAAGTCCACTAGTGTGAATCCTGATTCATCAATTTTAACCCCACTTTTATTATCAACCCATTTACACTTGAAAACTGGAACGGAAAACTTAGTGTAGTCAATCTCCCATATCTCTTCTATAAACCCATAGTATGCCATTGATCCAAGTACTGGATTTGTATCTTTCGAAGTCGAAAACTGCATTGACTCGGCTTCAAGAGTAACACCAGAATTTTGAACTGTACTCTTTTCATCCAGGGACTTCGTGTAAAATATACAATTATTCACTTCGTACGCTGTACATGAAATGACATCAAACTTCAATCCAGCAGCCAACCAAGTCAAGGTCTCTGATGCCGTTGAATCCTTGAACACCTCATCTTTAAACCAAGGCATGAAAGTTCTATTATGTTCCATCAAGACCCATTTCTCTGCTTGTCTTGGGTTATTTGCCTTCACAATGGCTTTATGAGCTTCTATGTAAGGTACAACTTCATCTGTGTTATTCAATATGTACAAATGTGCTTGCAAGACTTCTGATCGAGATTTGCTTACAATATTCACACCACGTAAACATTTACTTGTAGAACGCCTGTGGTGCCATGAATTAGCTGGAACACCTATTGGATTTGCTTTTGTCATGTACTCTGAACAAAATTCAATACTTTCTTCAGCTATGTACCTTTCAATCATTGAAGCCTCTGGACGATAATGATTTTTCACATAACCTTTCAAAATTTTCATATACCGCTCAACAGGATACATCCATCTTAAGTACACTGGTCCACACAATCTAACCTCTCTTACCAGATGCACCACTAGATGAACCATGATGTCAAAAAAAGACGGAGGAAAAAACATTTCCAATTCACACAAGATAACAACAATTTCATTTTGAAGTTCATCTAGTTTTGAGGGATCAATGACTTTACAACAGATGGAAGAGAAGAATGAGCACAAACGGGTTATGGTGTGTCTAACATTTTTTGGTAAGATCCCACGGATAGCTACCGGCAACAATTGTTGTATCAAGATGTGACAATCATGAGACTTCAACCCAATTAACTTCAAATCTTGCATTGACACTAGACTCTTCACATTTGAGGAATGTCCTTGTGGCACTTTCACACCCTTTAGACATTGACAAAAACTAATTTTTTCATCTTTTGACATTGTGTAACAGGCTGGGGGCAAATATGTACGCTTACCCATTTGTATGGGTGCCAACTCGCCGCGTATGTTCATCTCAATCAAATCTAAACGAGCATTTAGACCATCCTTCATCTTCCCGTTAATGTTAAGAAGTGTACCAATTAAGCTATCACACACATTCTTCTCAACATGCATTACATCTATACAATGTCTGACTTCTAACCTCGACCAGTACGGAAGATCAAAGAAGATTGATTTCTTCTTCCAAATATTTGTCACAGATGACTTTTTTTTGGACTTGCCGAAGGTGTGGTCTATGTTATTTACCTTTTCGTAAACCTCAACACCGGTTAATGGAGTTGGTGGACCACTACCCTCTTGGTGTCCATTAAAGGCTTTTTTTCAACCTCCGGTAAGGATGATGACTTCTAAGAAACCTCCGATGCCGAAGATATACTGTTTTCCTTCCATGTTTCAATTGTTGAGAAGCAGTGTCTTCTTCGCATATTGGACACGCTTTGTGACCCTTAACACTATAACCTGATAAGTTACCATATGCCGGAAAGTCATTGATGGTGCAAAATAACATGGCATGAAGCTTGAAAGTTTCATTAGCAAATCCGTCAAATACTTCGACACCCTGGTCCCACATTAACTTCAAATCTTCAATTAGGGGACTTAGATAAACATCAATATCATTCCCTGGTTGTTTCGGACCGGATATCATCATAGACAACATCATGTATTTTCGCTTCATGCACAATCCAGGAGGTAAGTTGTAAATAACTAGTAATACAGGCCATGAACTGTGATTTGTACTCATATTACCAAACGGATTCATTCCGTCTGTAGCTAAACCAAGTCGGATATTTCTTGATTCTTTACCAAATTCTGGAAAGTCATCATCAAATTTCTTCCATTGAATAGAATCAGTTGGATGTCGGTACATGCCATCGCATTTCCTCTCATCTGCATGCCATCTAAGATTCTTAGCATCGTCTGGGTTTGCAAACAAACGCTTCATCCTTGGAATGATGGGAAGATACCACATAACCTTCATTGGGGGTCCATGCTTTTCCATGTCATCAATAGAATCATCATCTTTTTGTTTCAACTTATAACGTGATAACCCACACCTCGGACAAATTTTCAACAATTCAAAATCTTTCCGGTATAATATACAATCATTAGGACATGCATGTATCTTTTTGTACTCCATACCCATTGGACAAAGAATCTTTTTTGCCTCGTAATTACGATTAGGTAGACTATTTCCCTCTGGAAGCATATCCTTCAACAGCTGGAGCAATTCCGTGAAGCTTTTATCAGTCCATCCGTTTATTGCCTTCAAATTCATCAATCTTAACACCGCCGACAACCGTGTGAAGTTAGTTGATCCAGGATACAAAGGAGTCTCTGCATCTTTTGACATACTTTCATATCCATGCGCTTTTGCAAAACACTCAGCTCCCACATCACGAATCATGTCCTCCAATCGATCATCATCTCCATCATCGTGTACTGCTTCATCCATGGTAGAACCCACATATTCTTCAGTTACGGAAACACGTGGTAAATTTAATAATTCACCATGCCATGTCCAAGTTGTATAAGATCGAAGAAACCCATCACATAGCAGGTGTTCCCTCATGATATTCACATCCAGTATCCTTCCATTCAAACAGTTAACGCACGGACACCTGATCTTTGCTCCATCATGACCACTAATAATCGCGTTACGCTGCGCAAATTGTATAAATTCCTCTACTCCCCTTTCGTACTCATCACTTATACGAACAACATTAATCCAACTTCGATCCATTATATATTCTGGAATATAGTTAGGATTTTCTAATAATTAGTATTCTCTTCAATCTCACACATTTGCCGAGGGTCGAACACCCCCGGACTCAATCCAAACACGATATTTCTATTCTAAAAGTAACAATAACTAACATAACATAAAACTTTTATTAAAATGTAATTAACAACTAACTAAATATTTCACTTCTAAAATTAAAATTCTAGAACAAAGTTTAATACATTATAGAATTATAATTCCATAAAAATTAATATCATATTCATTTTTATTTAAGTAAAAGTAGTTTAAAGTGACAATTATAAAAAATAAATGATGCCAGGAAAAAAAAAAAAGATATGCAAAGAGAAAGTGCAAAAAATAAAAATAATTACAAAAATAGAATTTATATATAATATAAATTTAAGAAAATAGAAATTATATAATACAAAAATTCAAAATACACACAAATATATAAATTATTAGTTATTAGTTATACATTCCAAGTTATATTAGTTATTAATTAAATATATATTATAATACAGAAAAATAAAAATTCAAAATATTAAATATGAATTCAAAATTTTAAATATAAATTCAAAATATTAAATAAATACAACACCAACCTTTAGGTTGATGGTGATCGGAGACGAAGACGAAGGCATAGGCGAAGGCGGTGGCGGAAGCAGTGGCGGTGACGAAAGCAGTGGCGGTGGCGGAGCAGAAAAAACCAGAGAACCAATAGAACAGTAACCACCTATATGCAGAAAACGAGTAAGGAAACGAAATGACAATGCCAAGGAAGTGAATAATGACAATGACAAAAACGAAAACGAAAACAAACGTTGAAGCAGAGAGAGCTGAAACTTACAATGCAAAGCGGAGAGAGCTGAGAACGTTGAAACGAAGAGCGGAGAAGACGAAAGTGAAAGTGAAAACCAGTGGCGCGCTTCTATTTTTAGGGTAAAATTGATTTACAAATGCGGTTCTAGGGTAAGACCGCATTTGTAAATCAATTTAATTACAAAAATGCCACCGCGTTTTTTACAAATGCGTTTAAACGCAAAGCCGCACTAAATAAATAGTCGTTGTTTTCAAATTTTGTACTAGTGAGAGGTCCACCAATACATAGCATTGCTTTGGAAACTAAGGGTTGCTAAAGGGACCTTCCTCTCTTCACTCACCCTATGGCAAGCAAATAGTTGCTCTACTTTCATCTCCCAATCTAGGTAGGCCTCTACATCTTCCTTACCATAGAAATGGGGTAGGTCTACCCTTACTTCCTTTGGGCTCTCTTGCTCCCTTTGTCTAGTTTTTCTAGGGGGTGGTTGGTAATAGTCATTAATTCTAAGGCTTCCATCCCCTAGAGTCTCATTACTTTTAGAATGGGATGCATGAGTTTTTTTTTTATTTTTGTGAGTTTTGTGATTTCTCTTCTTGAGCTTTAGCCAACTCATTGATTTTGTTCTCATTCTCCAATTGTCTAAAAGAAATCGATTGTACCGCTTGGGATACTTCTTTTAAAAGAGTTTTCAAAGATTTTACTTCACTTTCAATAGACTTTGGAGAGTGAGAAGAAGAAGACATGGCTAAAACTTTGTGTATATAGGTGTTTTACTTTGAGAAAGTTTAGGAAAGTTAAAGAAGGTAGTTTTTCAGGTAAGGGAGGTGAGTCACAAAGGACTACTTAAGTACCAAGCCTTTTCCTTGCCAAAAACTATCCTCCAATATCTTCACACAAGACTTTCTCTTAGTGAAACACTTAGAACACAAATAAGTTGAGAAATAAATGCAAGAAAACAATGTAAGCTATCTATGCAACAAAACTAGTCGGTTTAACACAAATTTAAACAAAACTAACCATGCAAAGCGTAGCTATGAAAGCAAAAGAAAAGCAATTACAAACAAGTAACAATTACTAATCGAGAATGCTATACTATTCGGCCCTAGGTGAGGCTTCTTGGACACTTTGAGCCCTTGAAGACACACTCACCGTCTAAAACGTAATTAACAAGGTAATTAACAATAAACCAAGTTGCAAAGGAAATAAGAGAACTCCCTTTGTTGTTCCTCTTTTTGGTTAGTGCACTTCCTTGTTGTCTTTGCTTGTTGATTTTCCAAGTGTTTGTAGTGTTTTTTTTCAAGAATGCTTGTTTCGGCTTTGGCCTTGTCTTCTCCTTAGAATGATGGTCTTTAATTCTCCAATTTCCAGCACCTAGCAAAGGACTAAACCTTAACCAAATCAAGTTCCCATTCACATAAGCACCAAAGAAGAATAAATTCCAACACCCAAATTAGAGGTCAAAGAACAAAAGCAAGAAACAAATTTAATTGAATAAAATAGTACCACCAAAAGGATTTAGATTAAGACAACTAGAAAGAGAGTCAAGTAATTAAAGCAAACAAATAAAGGTACTCAATTAAAGGTTGGCACACAAAAGAATTCCTAAAGAAAAGCACTAGATTGGATGACCAAATAAAAAAAAACAGCACCACTGGAAAAAGTTGTGGGCCAGAAACGTGTTTGTTCCCCGATTTATGCTGAGCTGTATTTTTAAAATTTGACTCTGAAATTTGATATGCAAGATATTCAGGATCTTATCTAAAATCTGGCTTTGGAATCACTCAAAACGCATGCACCATTTTTTTTTAATAAATTTTGCAATTTTGGTGTTCAGTTAGGCCAGCTGGAGCGCCTCAGATTTGCACTCTGATTTTAAAAGATTTATCATTTTTTTTCTGTTGCTTCTTTTGACCTAATTCTTTTTTTGTCCTTTCTATAACACTTTAAACTTGCATTTTCCAGAGAATCAAAATTTTCCTATGAGTGGAAATATTTTTCTGGATCAAAACAGCCAAAACAGAGAAGGTGAAAACAGGGGAATCTGAAAACTAGAAACAAAAACAGCAAGATACCAAAGTTTAGACACAATGGAAATTTGTGAAATAGAATTGTGTAGGATCTAAACACAATATGAACTCAAACTAAAATTAAAAAGGCACCAAAAGAGCAAAGAACAGCAGATTCAAGCAATTAAAGAGACCCAAAATCAAGAAACAATCAAGCCAAATAAAAGGACTACTATGAATTGTTGACAATAAGGATGAACATGACTTGACAAAACATGTATAGATTCAGAAAATTAAAGACTCAAAGCATAATATGAACCAAATAATGAAAGCAATAAAGACTCAAAAGCCTAAAAGAAAATAGCAACTCAAAGGTGTATGGAATCCTATCACAAAATGCACAAGAACTTGTTCAAGATCAATTGAACAAGAGTGCTTCGGTTGGATCTTCCACAAAGCACACCAAGAACAAATTAAAATGTAAAAAACAGCAAGACAAGTATGGAAATTAAATGACAATATGAAATAAAGAAGAACTAAAATTGAAAAGACCAAGAGCTACTCATCTTGAAGAACCAAAGCTCATGATACCAAATGATGGCATTTCATGAAGTTCTTCTTGAATCAATGTAGAGTAATGGGGCGGAAGCAATGAATGAAGGTGAGCAAGATCCTCCTAAGAGTGGTGTTGATCTTGTAGGTGCATGTTAAGTATGGGTATTGGGTGGTTCGGCCAGCCCAAGGGAAAAGATGAAGGAATTGAAGTTTAGAGCCTAGGATTCTAGGGAGAAGCAAAGTTGAGCACAAATGGGCAGCATAACTTTACTCACAATAAACTTGCCATTACAAAGAGATGGCCTCCCTATTTATAAGCTAGATGGCCGTGATTCTTAAGCTAATACATAATGAAATGTAAACCAAATGAAATGCAAAGCCTAGACCATGTGCTATGACCGGTCACACCTAGCAAGTTTTTAGAATGTTTCCATCAAATGTGCTTTCTACACTACCCTATCTACTAAGCACCCCTAATGGGCCTTTATGTAACAATTACAAAGGTCTTCTCTTCCCAAAACCGTAGCTTTGACCCATGTGTATGTGAAGCTAGACGGTCTAGAAGGAATCCTCTTCATGGCCTAGACGCTCCTTATGTAGTCGCTCCTCATTATGGCCTAGACGCTCCTCTTTATGGGCTAGACGCTCCTTTTTGAGTCTAGACGCTCCTCATCATAGGCTAGACCGTCTAGTCTTGGAGGCTTGGCTTTCATCGTGTGGTGAGCTTGGGCCCTCCTCCAGCACCTTGCTTCTTTGGAAAAAGGGAAATAAATGAAAACGCATTTTTAAGATGCATGCACTTAACAATGGAACGTAGCTGGAAGAAAAAGCATTTTTTAGTTATGGTAATTATGATGCAAAGTTTTGAAATTGGAATCTGAACTCATCTTATGGTTACATTATAAAACAGTGAATTGAGTTCTGATAAAACAGTGAATTGAGTTCTGATGTGCGGAGAAATTAGGATGGCAACGGGCTGACCTTTTCAACTCGCTAACCTGCATTAGTCTATCTCGTATTAGTTTTTTGATAATTTTTTAAAAACAAAATGTAAAAAAAATATATTTAATTTTTAAAAAAAAAAGAATATGGACTGACTCACAAACCTGCAGATCAATTTTTATGCGGAACGGATCGAAAATTCTAATCCACAATAATTTTACGGGGCGGGCCAACCTAACCCGATTTTTTGTGGGCCAAACGTGTGACTGGCCGCTTTGCACCCCTAGGAGAAATGTTGTGTTGGAAAAGGTTGGGGCATCCGTTTGGAACCGAGATGGGCATTGCGTATGTATTGCGTGTGATGAACGGGGGCAGAAAAAAGTGAAGAGTGAAAGAACAGCACTATTTCGGTACAGTTTCGGCGAAAGAACAACATGGTCAAGAGTCAGGCTTTGCGACTCCTCCCTTGTTGTCCAACGCGCTTTTCTTCACACTCCATACTCTATTCAATTCTTACTCACACACAAAAACAAAACTTACCTGTCTTTCCTTTTCCAACTCTTTTTTATTACTTCAATATTCATGCTTTAATTTCTATTTTTCAATTTACATAATATTATACATTTCAAACTTTTTATTTTTATTTTTAACACATTATATACTTTCACAATATATAATAATGATTTTTTTATTTTTTAACTATTCATTCTTATACAATAAATTAATATAATATACATGCTGGAGTTTTCTATAAATATGATCTATAATATATAAGTTAATACAATAATTATTAGGAATTTATTTAAATTTAAATTTATTAAATTTATCGTTCTATCTTCGTCTTTTTTTATTTTCAATTTTTTATTTATTTTTATATTTATAATAATGTGTGTTGAAAATTTCATATTAATTAAATATATATATATAGATATAGATATAGATATTTTGTAATGATATATATATTATACATAAACTTATTAATATGTAATTATTATAAAAATTAACATACTTATCCCACATTATAGATGGTAATTTATTGAGACTGTAAATGATTATATTTTGTTGTGTGTTATATTTATTTTTAAAATGGATATTTCATGATTATTAAATATCATAATTCTAAATGAATTTAAACTTCTTGAAAAATTTAAATATCAAAATTTGATTAATGTGCACTAACTACTGCACTGACAACATTGGTTATTAGTAATTTAAAGTTTTTTTTTTCCATTAGCACGCCTAAAGACATGTTCTATTATGAATTTTTTTTTCTATATCAGATGTTTCAACAGTTTTTTCAATTCTTTAATCAGTGTTCTAAACAAAAACGGATACTGAGACTGTAGATTAATTTAGGTTAACAATAAAATAAACTACATTTTGAGAAAAAAGAGTAAAACAAATGGTTAATACACCTAATACACAAATTTGATTTAAAACTTCTCTAGAGGAAAACAATTATGAAAACGCATTATTTGGTGTATTATTTTGGACATATTTTTTATTAATTAAAATTGCATTTTGTACGAATCGCAAATTGTATTTAATAATCCTATTGGACAATTTATATTTTTTAATAATAAATAAAATGTTAACACGATGGATTTCAATAGGTTTGTGAAGTGTATGTGTTTTAATTTTGAATGGTCATATTTGACACCACAAATACAAATAGTAAACTACATCTATTCTACATATCAATAAATTATTATTTGAATTATTTTTATGTTATTTTTTAATTTAAAATATTATTATATTTGGGTGTAAAAAGTATGTTATTTTATTTGAGTGTTAACAAAAACTTTTCGTTGAATTGTTGGGTGTGAAATCTGTTCCATTTCAATAACGGCACGAGAGAGTGAGAGTGACAAGATATTTAGTAGCACCATGTGACTGTTCTGCCCCTATTTAGCAGACTTTTGGGAGCCCACATCGAGAGTGCCGTGTAACCATCAGTATCTGTGAGGGCTTTATTGTCATTTTATTTTTGCGGGTGCTCCACGTCATCCTTTCTAATATATTGCAGTGATACTGTTGTATGCCTCACTTAAACACTCCATTTCCATTCAGTTAAATCTTCCCTTCTAAACTATCTATTTAAACTTCTTCTTTTCGACCATCTTCATCACACTCCATATCACAAACCAAACCCTAGTTTTAGCTCAAACACTGCATGCTATAACATACCATACCTACTTCCCTTTCTAAATTTCCAAACATGAAGAACACAAACACTACCATTACTGCTTCATCAAAACTTGATCGCAAAACTATTGAAAGAAACCGCAGAATCCACATGAAAGGTCTCTGCTTCAAGCTTGTTTCCATTATTCCTTCCAAGGACCTCAAACCCACCAAGGTTGGTATATGGTTGATCGGTTCATACTCGCATAACTCAATCACCCCCTGTCCCTCTTTGCAAATTAAGTTTTGATGATGAAAACCATAGAAAACTAATGAGGTATAATATTAATTAAATGAACGAATGTTTCAGGACATGCTTTCCCAGCAGGACCAGCTTGATCTTGCAGCCACGTATATAAAGCATCTGAGAGAAAGATTAGAGAAACTGAAGGGGGAGAAGGAGAAAGCCATGAACATGATGAGAACAACCCAAACCAATAACGGGATTTTCAATATTGAGTCTCAGTTGCCTCTACTTGAGATAAAGGAGTTGGGTTCGGGCATCGAAGTGATGTTGATAAGTGGGGTGAATAAGAACTTCATGCTCTATGAAGTAATTAGTGTCCTTGAGGAAGAGGGTGTTGAAGTTGTCACTGCCAACTTCACTACTGTTGCTAATAAGATATTTTACACAGTTCATGCTAAGGTACAATGGACATATCCATATCTAGGTCTTTATCTCTATTTCTTACTACTACTTTTAATGTTAGGGTAAAGCTTCCCATTCAGGTCCAGCTTTTGTTAGGGTAAAGAACAACCAAAACATTTATTCTCATATTGATATGCCATTTTTTTTCTATTGCAGGTTAAAATATCAAGAGTTGGCGTTGAGTCAACAAGGATATATCAAAGGCTTCAGGAATTGATTCAACCACTAGAAGCTGGTAGTACATATCGTGATCGAAAGCAAAATTATTAAAGGTCATGAATCAGAAGATGACTTCTCATGAATCGATCATAGCACTTTAATTAGTGAAGCCATATCTCAAGTGATGCTGTAGAGAGGGTGGTCCACTCTTGTAATGTTTTAAGCGATTTTTTGGGTGAGAATTTTAACAGTTTAAAGGTTAGAGCACCTTATGTACTCTATGTTCTTTTTTTTTTAATATATTAATTATTTTTTTATTAAAAAAAATGTTGCATTTGCTTTCGGAAAATTAATCACTTCACGTGTTAAGATACTCTTGATCATTTATAGAAAGTTAATTAACGATCATTTGTTTCCCATAAAACAAATGCATCCTTAAATTTAATTATTCTATAGTTAGAATGCAGGGTTGGAGTTGTGATCAAAATCGTAGACCAACACTTTACCACCTCGACCATTCCGTTTGTTCTTGCTTCCTACACTAAAAAGAAAAAATTATTTATTGATTTTTATCCACGAATTTTAATGCGTAGGTAAATTCAGCATTACTTACAAATATTATCTAAGAACAACATTACCTATAGATATTATCTACAGATCTGAATCTGTAGGTAAATTCAACATTACTTACCAACTATTACCTATAGATCTTATTACCTATCAACTTTTATCCACGAATCTTATTACCTAGGAACTTTTACCCACAAATTTCTATTACTTGCCAACTACTATCATAATAATTATATACATAGTACTAAAAATATTATTATAATATAATTAATTATAAAATCATAAATAATATTCATAAATAATAATAATCTTAACTAATAAGTATAACATATTATTAATATTATAAATTAATAATATTTATTAATATTTAATAATATTAATATTTTTTATATTATTAACTATATTAATAATGTTAATAATTTTTATATTATTAACTATATTAATAATGTTACTAATTTTTATATTATTAACTATATTAATAATGTTACTAATTTTTATATTATTAACTATATTAATATTGATAATCTTACTAATAAGTATAATAATAATCATAATGTGACGACAAAACTTGATTGGTGTAATGGTTAAAACTTCTTTGGACATTCTTTAAGGGACCTGGTTTTGAGTCTCACCTACTATTTATTTCTAACTTTAATTACAATTGTCATAACTTATATGATAATTGTGAATAATAATCATAAAAATTGAAATAAAATAATATTTGAAAAAAAAAAGATTTTGAATAATTAAAATTTTAAAAATAAAGTATATAGAATTTCGTAGGTAAATTACATACATTTTTTTTTTCATGGGTAATACTGATTTACCTACGGATTTTGGCTGTTATCTCCGTTTTGCCCATTGACTATAGCCATGCATTTGAATTTTTTAGATGAAATTTATTTTTGTATTGTATTTAAATAACTTTTTTTGGAAAGCTTATTTACGGTACTATGATATGCGTATTGTTTGGCATTCAAATCAATATTTTTACGCAATCAAACTATCCAAAGAGATTTGTCTAACAATGAGAAAAGATAGTATAGAAGGTTTATTAACCCAAAGATATTTGAATCCAATGAAAACTAGATCCCAACATACTATCCGCAACACAATTATATTAGTAATAATAGTACAAGTAAAAAGGGAATTTATGTTTGTTTAACAGGATAATATAAAAGAGATTACAAAAAGCAAAATATGCAGGTTGACTCTTAATCTCTTCACCAATAAATTTCTCAAAAGTTATATAAAGATTATCACCCTTCAAGGTAAATCAGATTGAAACATGCGTCAATGTAATTCAACTTGAAGCTTATAGTATAACATGTGTTTACTGGTTCAATAAGTAGACAATTTGTTACATGTTTATATGGGAATGCTTATCTACTCTGAATCATGTGTCCAAGAAATTAATTATAACAATACGAACTATCTAAGAAAACAAATTTTAAGATAAGAAAAAATCTCAATCTTCAAGTACAATCTCTCACAATAATTAGTTTTCCAAGAGATCAGAAGATTAAAACAACTACAAGATTAAAATAATCGTTGTAGAGAATTGAAAAACGAAACTTTTATTGATCAAAACCTCAAAGTTCGATGAAGAATACAGAGAATCAACTAAAAAAAGTTTAGTCTTACACAAAAAAAGTTTAGGCAAACATTTTAAGATAATCAACAAAAAAAGGTCTAACCTTAAATGTAGAGGCAAAAATACTAAGATAAAAAAATACATAAAAATATACAAAGAAAGAGGCTTCACACTCATATATTGGTATTTTTTTGACTCTCCAACAAAAAAAACCATATACATTCCATGATGGAAACACCACTTTTAGTGGAGAAGATAATGAAGAAAATTCAACTAATACTTAAATGGAAAAAATCTATCTCTAAAATATTTGCTTCCCTTTTGATTTCCCTTTTGATTTAGAGAATCAACTTTGACTCTTGCATATTTAGTCCATTAATAAAGATAAAAAGTTTCTTAAATCTTTTTACTTTAAAAATACAAAATTAACAAAAATAATAGTTAAAATCCAACTAATCTTAATTAAAACAATAGATTTATTTATTATTATAATTCAATCATTCATAAATAAAACTATTAAATATAAATAAAATTATATTCATCATACTGTAATAATCATAATAATATTATAATTCTTGAATTATTAAATATAAATAAAATTAATTAAACACATCATACTATAATAATCATCATAATATTATAATTCTTTCCGCTATAATAATCGTTATAGTTTTGTGTTCATTGAAACATTACATTACTCACCGTCTTTATGATATTTTTGTTGTCACTACATACCATCCTGACGAAAATGATATTAACCGTATATATATATATATATATATATATATATATATATATATATATATATATATATATATATATATATATAAAATATCCGTCACTTTCCCCCGACGTGTGTAGAAGATGAAAATTAAATGTATGGACCTTCTTTTTTCACAGACTAAAAGAACAGAGGCATACATAACAATCGTGATCAAGAGAGACATGTCAATTAATTAGGCACGAAGTAATGGTATGACATGTCAATATCAATATTAATTACGAAACAAAAACAATTTCGGCTATCAACCATGGCCATTCCATGAATTTAACTTCCCCACAAGCTTAAATTACAGAATTTTGTTTGGGAGAGTACCGACACAACAAAATCTAACTTTTTTTTTAATTTCTTTTAACCACCTCACTTTTTTTCAAAAATTCAAATTTAATTAAAAAATAAAAAATGGATGAATGGATATGCAATATTTAAATTATGTATTTTTAAAAATTCAAGCTTTTAATCAAGTCCTTGGATTGTAACTTCGCATCCTATGCCTTTTATACCGCCCACTTCAAACTTTTTCTCCATTAAGTCAGCAAATAAGATATACAATATACAAACATTTGAGCAGCCAAGTATATAGATATTAAAAATATACTTGTTTTTTTTTTATAAACTTTTTTATATTACATTATTATATAACTTATATCTCACTTCACATCTAAAATAACAATAAATATATTTATTTATTTATATTAAACTAAATTATTTTATTGTATTTGATTACAGTGGCTACTATTTATTTTTTTTCAACATATTTTATTTGTCGCTTCCTTATTTTTTTGTCAAATACACACTACAAGAAAATTATTAAATAGAAACTAAATTTAGAAAAAAAATTATACACTATATTAATTAAATTAGATACTAATTTAGAGACTACAAAATTATTTCTATTTAAAATTAAATTAGATACTAATTTAGAGACTACAAAATTATTCCTATTTAAAGTGATTTACATTATTAATAAAAATTTATAAAATAGTTTCTAAATTGATATCTAAATTAGCTACCTAGGTTTTAGTTACTAATATTTTAGATTTTAAATTAATCTCTAGAGACTAATTTAAAATATAAAGTAATAAGTAGCTAAAGTCTTAGTAATTAAGGATTAAATAACAATTTAAAAACTATTTTATAAATTTTTATTAATAATAGAAACTATTTTAAATAACAATAAACTTTTTTAAAATGATATTTAATTTAGTCAAATAGTTAGTAACTAATTATTTTGATATTTAAAATTATTTTGATATTTACAGTTAATAAATGTTTAAACTGAATTAAAGAATATTAATCTCAAAAACATGTTAGATCCTCAAAAGTGTACTTTAAATCTAACTTAAATTTAACTAAAAATATTAGATTTATATACATTAATTATATATTATGAAATATAATTATCTTTAAATAATGTGACGTAATAAATTTAACAAACTTTTTTGCTAATTATAATAGACTCTAATTTTTTTTAGTTTTAAAATTAATTTTTATTTAATAATTCTTTTAAAAATATTACTATATTTTTTTATTATAATGTTGTATAGTGGTGGTAAAAACATATTTTTTATTTAAATATATTTCTAATCACTCATATCTACAACGGTTTCAAACATACATTTATATCATATGACTAATTATTATCATCATGCACGAGTTATGTGCTTTCACTTTTACAACCTATATTGAGACTTTGTTTTACACACGTGATCATCAATAATGCAAGGGTGACATGATTTGGGGTTGATTTGAGGATGAGATGTTACATGTACCCTATTATTGGAGGAAGAGGAGATCTAAAAAGGCACAAAGTCAATCAAAATAGTGTGCTTAGTCAAGTCAAAGTATTCCTTTTGGTGTTTTTTCTTCAAAGAAATAATAGTGTTTAAGCTGTATTCAATGAATCAGATTGACGAAGTAAGAAGAGAAGAAGACACGTGGATTTAGCAAGTTGCAAGATCCTTCGGAGAAACTCACCACTAGCCACCATCTTGTTGCCATTCACACACACTGCTCCAAACACTCACTGTAATGAAGATCATTAGGAATGGACGGGACCCACAAACTCATTATGTAGTTTAGAAGACATACAAATTTTGAATATACAATATCAGATGAATGTTATTCTATTATTCTATGCTTCAAAATCATTAAAGTCTATTATTCTATGCTTCAAAATCATTAAAGTAATAATGATAAACTAAGATTTTTAAATAATAAGAAAGATGACTGTGATTTATTAAAAACATAAAGATAATTACAATTTATTTTAAATTTGAAAGGGATATATGAGTGTTATTTAATCTTAAGAAGATATATATAGAATGTATTTTTTACTAAATTTTTACATTGATTTACATTTTTAATTAATTTTTAATAAAATATTATAACTTTAAATATGTTTTGTAACAACATAAATTGGAAATAATCATCCTTTTTATTCTTCAAATTTAATATTTACTTTTAGTTGTGTAATTTTTAAGAAAAGGTTTTAAATCTCAATTTTTTTCTACTTAAACTTGATCAGAACTAACAAACTTTAGTTAAGTGTTTTTGCGATAAAAATATAAAATCACAATGGATCCTTATGTAAAAAAAAAAAATTAGTAAATTGTGCAAGTGAGATTTTTAATGGTATTTGAAAAAAAAAATTACTAATTAGCATCTTTTTCTTTCAAACTATTAGAACTAAGGATTAATTTCAAGTTAAGGAAAAAAATTATCTCAATAAAAATATATAGTTATGAGTTTACTAAGAATAAAAATATTTTAGTAAAATTATTTGAATAAGTGATTTTTTTCCTGAATAACTTATTTATTATTGTTATTAGTTAATCCATGTAAAAAAGCATTAATAGTCAATCATTTTGGAATTAAAGGAATATATTTTAAATTTATATTTTTTTATTAAATTATGCGTTTGCGTACACACTATTTATAATTCTTAATTCAATATGTTTAATTCAAAGTGCTTTACTTCTAAAAAAAAATATAATACTTATAATAACTTTTAATTTTGATTTCCAACTTATATTTATATAGTCAAATTATTAATGTTACTTTTTTTTCAGTTAAATTTTAATAGAGACACATCTAAGTAGTGGCGGGAAGGTAGGCTGTGCCCCTCCTTTCAATAAATAGTTTTTATTGGGTAGAGCATTTGTTTCTGGTAATGACGTTTGGGTTGTGATATGGATCGCTGTAGTGAGTGAGATTTGGAAGTTCAAGAACAATGTTATTTTTAATTTTAAAGGTGATGTGTTTCAGAAATGTTTGCTCTTGTTCGGTTGAAGGTTTGGTCGTTGTCACTTTCCAGACATCCTTATCTTTTTTCTCTTATTGTGACTGGTGTCTTGATCATTTGGTTTGTATGAGATTAGTTAATTGACGGTTTTTTTTTTTACAGTGTTGGACTATTTCTTTTTTGTTTTGTGGGTATTTACAAGAGTTGTGCTTTCTCTTGGTTGGAGGTGTTTGGTTTTGTTAAGGTGAGACTAAGGGTTTTCTTTTTTATTTTATATAAAAGTTGAATCACCCCTGAAGTGGTTCTCATTTATTTATTCTTTCTTGGTGATAAAAAAATACTAATAAATATTATAATACACCATTTGAGTAAAATTGCGTGAAGTGAAATCAGGATCGTCTCGTTCACATGACACTCACAAATCAATACATCCTAATAACAATCTCAACACAGTATTTCATTTCCTGAAAATACTATGTCATACTTTCACCTCATTACATACATAACTTAATATCAAACAACCAGTTCTTATCAAACATCACATTTTAAGTAATTCAACAACTATTCAAATACAATTCAACTCATTTATATTACCATTCAAACACTTTAAATTCTCAACCACAAACACTTTCAATAACTTATTCACCTCAAAATCAATATATAATATTCAAAATCAACCATTTCAACTAATATTTTACTTTACTCTTAAAAGAGATCATCCTGCAAGCAAAGATTGGAGTTGGCGACCACGTCACCCCCACATCCAGATCTTCTAACCTAGGGTTCTATTGAAAAAAATAAGACTAGCTTCCCTTACCTGAACTTTAGCAAATGTTCACCAAGAGCTCCAAATCTACAAAAAACTTAAAGGTAACTTAACCTGCAGCACAAAGTCCAGCTATAAAATCTAACTATAATAACATTAGGACCCTGAGCTAACAGAGATTAACCTTGAAGCTAAAAAAAAAATCAAATGCAAAGCCTATGCAGAGACATCCATAACAAGTTCAAAATCTAATTCAATGTGAAGAGCAAAAATGAATGTTACAAAGTGAACTTTAAGTCTAACTCAACCTCATAAAACCGGCTCATGGGGTGAGGTTTGCACCTTTGCACCCATTTATAAACAATGAAATACTCTTATCTCTAGACGATGTGAGATCTCCAACACACCCTCTCATGCTGAGAGTGACAGCTCGTGCGTGAGATAACATATGATGGGTGGTCCGATAACGGCCCGATAGCGGGTGACCTGATAAGCCCAACAAACACTCGCTAGGATAAGCTTGAAATGGCTCTGATACCATGTTACAAAATGGACTTTAAGCCTAACTCAACCCCATAAAATCGGCTCAATGAGGTGAGGTTTTACACACTTATATACAATGAATTATCCTCATCTCTAGTCGATGTGGGATCTCCAACAATGAACTTACTCTATTAAAGATTATAATCAGACAATCTTGTAGTATTCACTGCCAGGTGTCTAATGGCGGACTCTGATGATGGACTCCGATCGTCAAACTAATGAGCGAGGAGACCAGAAGTCAAAGGAAAGGAAAAATGAGTTTTTAGAGAGATGATGGTTCTTTTAAAATGATATCTGAATAACTGAATTTCTATTTATATACTCTTTTAACTTTAACAATAAAATATTTAGATGTCATTTTAATTGTACCATTTATATTCTAAGACTATTTTTTTTGGTCCTTATAGTTAGAATTTTATCGTCATTTTTTAATTAAAAAATAATTAATTTATTTTAATTTTATAAAATTTGATAAAATTAATAATCCCATTAATTATTTCAATGTTTTGAACAAATTCAATATAAATTTCATACGACTAAAACTGTGCATGAAAATAATAATTTCTTTACAATTTTTTTTCTACTATGCCTAGAGGACTTCTTTACAAATTTTTCTTCTGTCTAGATCACGACTTTAACTGTTTTCGTAATAAAAACAAATTATCCTAGTAATTTTAAGACAAAATTGCACAGAATTTCTATGCTTTTGTCATGTTTTCCCTGTCAATTTATAATTATCTAGAGAATGCCTAATGTCACACCTCTTAAGCTTACCCATGCCAAATTAATTATGATTATGAAGATATTCCAGTTTTAAGAAAAACAAAATCAAAAGTATCCATAAGGTTGCGCATATATTTTAGTTTCATTTCAAGGCATATAGTGTACTTATTGTAAACTTTCCTGCTAACCTGACTTTATCAAAGTGAATTTACATCTAAAATATGAAAAAAAGGTGTTGTTCGTTAGTTTTAGTAAAATTATTTTATATAATTAAATTATTTAAATTGATAAAAAATATTTCTTACTTTATAATTATATTTTAGAATAATATTTTTTGTTGGTGCTGAAATGGCGTGAGTATAATGGCCTTGTTTTCTCTTCTCACCTTTTCTGTATCAAAAATTGAAATTATGAATTGCGTTTCCACTTTTTGACTGCTGACGAGGAGAATGATTGATGAAGTCGGTCTGATATTTTATGAACAAAACAAAGTGGGCTGTGATTACGGCTGTGGGGATGGGGAACTGAGGTACCAGTTTTGTTTCACGTGTGAAGTTCTTTTATATATTTTTAACGTTGTCACTTGTTCTTCTCTTGTCCTTATTTCTGGCTTTATTTCTGTGTCGAGTCAGTATATTTCACAATTTCAGTTCGAAGTTGCTACGCCTGAAATTTGCTTTGATGGCTGCTACTTTTCACACTATAGGTTGGAAATGAAATGAAAATCCGATCATGTTTAATTCAGTTATACTCAACTTGATGTTGTGAGTCAACGGTGATTTGAGTTTATTTTATCGTAACCACTTTCAAAATGAAGAAAAATATTGTATATTAATGGTATATTCTCATATAGTTTTTCTAATATTTTATGTTTTAAAATATGTATTAATTAATTTTAACTTAAACAAACTTATTACAAAACAATTCGTTTAGAGAGTTTAAATAAAGATTTTTTAGAAAAAAAATAATTTATATAAGAAATTTGAATTTTTGACAATAAAAATATGTTTGGATAACTTTTTTTAAAGTAAATTGTAATTTAGAAATTTATGAGTAATTTAATTATTTAAAATTATAAAAAAGTAATAATCTTAAATTTTTCTTTTTTACATCTAGTGTTTTTATTTTTTGACTGAATCTTGATTGGGAAATCCTGTACTGAATTTTGAACAACATATCATCAGATTTACCTCAACCAAAATATTGCCAACTCGATCTCATTTAGAACATTGTTGTATCTTAATTATTTTTTTAGTAATGTCGATCAAACATTATTTTCACGTTAAAGTTGGTTGAAATTATTTTCTTATTAACATCATCATATCCTTTTATATTCACATCGACATTATTTTTGGTTGATGACAATTGGGGTTGTTTTTATGCTAACATTAATTAAAGTTTTTTTTTTCAACAGGTCATAATTATTTTTGGTTGATATTAATAAAATTTTTCTTAGTTAATGTCAATAAAGATTACTTTTTAATTGATGTTAACCAAGGTTGTTTTATTGGTGTTAATAAAACTACTTTTTTACCAATGTGAATTTTTCAGTTAATTATTTTTTTATTAACATTAATATCATTTTTTTCATTGATGTAGACTTGGATTATTTATCAGTTAATGTTATTCAAGAGTTTTTCTCAAACAATTTGAGGTTATTTTTTCGATATTTACCATTTTTTTTAGTTGATATTTGTTGAGATTATTTTCTTATTGATATTTATTGTGATTTTTATTTTCTTTTCTTGAAGTCATTTAATATTTTTTTTCTAATGTTAAATACTAGTGTTATTAAATACAGATATAATTATTAGGTACAATTATTGATGAAGTATTATTATTATTATTATATTAATAATATTTTATATTATATTTTTGACTTTTTTTATGGTATTTTTTGTATTAAAGTTTCTTACTTTTTATCATTTATGTCGATTCTTTTCATCTCTTTATCGGTTTGTTTCTTCTATTGTTTTTCATATTGTTGTTTTTGTGTTTGTTGCAACATAAAAATGATTTCTTTTTTTATTTTCTTATAAAAAATTGATTGCTTTTGATGTTTCTATTGATATAAAAAATAACTTAAGATTTAAACTATATTATAAAAGTAAAATAAAAAATTAATGTTGTAAGTGAAATCTGAAAAATAAATAAAAGTGAAATCATAAAACAGTTATTTTATGTATATGACATTTTATGGTCAGAACAAATACCACAAAGAAAACCATAAATAAAGAGTGTAATAAATATAAACATAATAAATTAAAAATAAAAATAAAAAATAAAAAATAAAAAACATTCATGTAAACATTAATATGAAAACAGTTATCACCAACGTATCGAAAATATACACGATGTTCTCCTTTAAGATCATAAAAATGACGTAAGTTCCCCCATGCATAGGTTATTTCAGGATTCAGCAAATCCATGTTGTACATCACAACATGGGTGTTCCCCCCGTTATTATCTGCCAGCAGCCAGTGGTCATCAAGTTCATTTTGAAATTCAATAGCAAAAGCGCGATCCACAATACAATACTGTTATTTAAAAATCAAAATAAAAATTGTAAGCAAATCATTGAAGTTTGGAAAATCAAATATAATAACATAACCAATAAAACACATACATCACCCTTAACACTCATTGTCCAGAACATGCCTTTGGTATCCAGTCCTCCTTAGCAGTTGTTGTTATCATCTTCATCGTAAATGAAAGGAAGAAATCAAGAGAAGAATATGAAATGTGAAAGGACTTATAGCACAAACAATGAAAGAGGATTATGTGTATACAATAATCTCATAAACCACACCTATAAATAACATATTAATATCCAATATGTGAGACTTTTGGGTTTTCCAATTTGCCACCATCCATTCTGACGTTTCATTCTAAACATTTCAAAATTAATTAATATTAATATAATATTTCATTTCATTTCATATTTTTAGATTTGTAAATATTAATATATTAAAATATTAATTAATATTATAATTGTCAGTAGTTGTCATCAATGTCTTCCTAGTAAATGAAAGGAAGAAATGAACAGAAGAATATGAAAAGACTTACAACACAAATAATGAAATAGATAGGATTATGGATATATAATAAATAGTATATTAATATGTAAAATGTGAGACGTTGAGCTCCCTCAAAACATTTAAAAATTAATTAATATTTACTAATATTTAAAAATTAATTAATTAAAAATTAATAACTTTCAACTAATATTTACTACGGAGTATTTTTGGCCAATGTCAATCGATAATAAAAAATTGTTGAAAAGACATAAATTTCAAAATAGAGACATAACAAAACTCACTACTCGTTTCTAGAAATAACATTTGAAGCCTATAACATTTTTTTTTTCAAGTACCATGTATGATCCCAATAGAAAATCACACATAAAATATAAAAAGATTAAATTATCAAGGAATTATAGTCAGTATAACTTACATAGAGAAATCATTATCTCAATCAAATCAATTAATTCAAACCAAATATATTTTATCCATTTTAAAGCATTTGACCTAAAAAAATCCACTTTAATGAATACATAATAATATCTAGACTTCTTCAAAATATTTGTATTAGACATGTTCCACTATAAATATCATGTGACTTATTCTAAGTCTTTTGGTCAGCTCCATAAGTCGAGGTAAACTATTTGCACAAATAACTATAACAGTGGTGCAAGAACTTCATCACTTAAATTATATGTTATATTACTTCAACATTACACTAATGCATGAGTGATACGACTTTGAAGGAGATCGCTTTGTTTCTCACATGAACTACAAGTAAGTCACTTGAATGACACCTTATATTGTTTTAGTGACCTGACTATTATTTGAGTGACAAGATTTTGTTTTCACACTAAAAGATCTTCCAAACCTAATAATAACATTAATTCTTCATCACTTGAATGATTTGACATTGCTTAAGAAATACAAGTTTTAGAGAAGAAAGAATTGACACATACATCTCTCCAGAAACTTCAATTTACAACTTGAGCAAGGATAATTATTACTTAAAGTGATGAAGTGGACCATATTGCTTTAGACCTAAGTTGATGATCATTGCTTAAACATTGCTCACACACTAGCTCGAGACTCAAATGTCATTAATAGATCTAACCAATAAAACAACGTAGTTATAAATTAGTTTTCTCCCAGAACTACTTCTAACTATTTATTGTAGTTACGATACTTAAATGTAAAATTGATCTATTATAGTTATTCTCCTTCCAATTGATATTATTCAAAACAAAATTCATATTCCAACCACAATGAATAAAATAATAATAATTTAACTAGTCCAAATGTACTAAATTATAATATGAACAACTCCAACTCCAATACCAAAAACCTTTAACTATCTTCAATATACACACTACAAGAAAATAATTAATAACAACTAACTTTAAAAAAAATAAAAAAATTAGTTACTATATTAATTAAGTTAGGTACTATTTTATAAACTAAAAAAATTATTGGTATCTAAAGTGGTTTCTATTATTAATACAAATTTATAAAATCTTAGTTATCAAGATTTTAACTGCTAAACTACTTTATATTATAAATTAGTTACTATAAATATTAATTTAAAAATAGTTAAAACATTGATATCTAATGTTAGATAACAATTTTAAAACTAGTTTATGATTTTTTTATTAATAATAAAAACTAATTTAGATATTTTTTTTAGTTTATAAAATAATATTTAACTTAATCAATATAGTAACTAATTATTTATTATGTTTAAAATTAGTTTTATTTAGTAATTTATTGTAGGGACATAACCGATTTTATCTTAATACATAATTATTTTTTCCAAATATTAACAAAAGGAAGAAAATATGACACCAAGATTTGTAGAAATATAAGGAAATACTAGAAAACACTTATCAGAAAATGAATTATTTTAAAAAATTACTTTCTCAACTAAACTAACTTTTGAAACGTTGAAGCACTTACAGATAGAAATAAAAGAGTAAAGATATAAAAAATTTAAAATAAAAGAGAAAACTATTCTAAATTAAATTATAATTTAAAATAACATATGTTATAATCACTTAACAAAATATATTGAAGAGCAGGATACGAAGCCATTCCAGAAAAAATTAAAAAAAAAACTAAAAAGAACAAAATGAGAGATAGAAAAAGATAATATAAATAATAAATAATAATTGTAAGCACTACAGTCCTTACATTTTTAATGATTTTTTTTATATCTTTATTATAAAAGCTAGTTTTAGGAATATTTATATGTTATATATATATATATATATATATATAATTTTAAATCTAAATATTCAAGAATAAATTATCCTAAAAATAAATTTTAAATTTTATATATTATAAAATATCATTTTAACTTTAAAAAGTCAGATCAAATTTAATGTTATATGAGAATATACATTTTGGTACGTCTCAAATTTAAATATTTGTCTTTATTTTCTTCCTATATTTAACTAGGGTATTGTTACTACTGTTTCTGTTCGACTAATACTGTAAACATACTTTTGTATTGATTATTTTTTAGATATAAGAACACAACAATATCATTGTTCTTTAGATGTTTCTCCCTGCACCCAACAAATGGTTTCCTGCACCCCATCATTTTTTGAAAAGATCATTTTACCCTTTTAAAATGACTTCCTGATTAGTGTTTCTGAAATATTTCCGATCATATTTTCAGAACAAATTTTATGAATTCTTCATTTATAATTCTGAAAATTAAAAAAATGTGTTCTGAAAAAATGTTATGGAATGATTTTTTATCTTCCAAATTTCTTATTTTTGAAACATATTTTGTTTACGGAACTCTTATTCGAAACACTTTTTCCTTACGAAATTCTTATTTCATAATCACCCAAAATTATTAAGGATAATTCTGGTATTTTAAAGAATGTCAGGGTGCAAGAAGAAAAATGTAGGGGTGTAGGAAAAAAAATACTCTTATTCCTTTTGTTTCAAATAAATAAAATAAAAGCAGAAACGGGTTGGATCAAACAAAGCATGGGCCTAGGCCATTCTAAATTTTTAATTTCTTCTTCTCTACATTTTTCTTCCTACATCCTTATATTCTTTAAAATATCAGAATTATCCTTGATATTTTGAGTGATTCCAGAATAAGGATTCTCTAAGAAAAAGGTGTTTCTAGAATAGAGGTTGCATAAGTAATGTGTGTTTCTAAAATAGAAAATCTGAAAGGCAAAAAAAATGTGTTATAGAAAGTATATTTTGAAAAAAAGTAATCCGGAAGTAATTGTTAAAAGAGGTAAAATAATATTTTTCAAGAATGATAGAAGGAAGCCATTTGTTGGGTGCAGGGAGAAATACCCTTTTTAATAAAGTTTAAGATGGTCTGATAATTGTTATTCACACCTCAGTATTACCAAGATACATCTTTTTTATAATTATTCATAAAAGTGTTTCTTACAATATTTTTCGAAAGTGTTAAGATAAACTACTTTATAAATATTAGTTAATTTTTCTAAATCAAAATAATTTTTAGAACTTTTAAAAATTTAAATGTATATTGAATTAAAGTATGTATTGTTTCTACAAAATTTAGTTTTTATGTAAAACTTTAATGTGAATGTATTTTGATGATAATCAACATATAATCTAATCTAATTAATATATATATATATATATATTATTTTGAAATAATTATTGTGATAGTTATAATTATAGTAGTGACAAAATTTTCAACTGATGTAATAAAATAATCTCTCCACCTGTAATTCTTATCAATATGATGTAATAATCATTTATTAATATTTAGTTAACAAGCATGCAGATATAAGATTTTTTTTTTCAAACTGGTGAAATTTTATTTTAATTTTTTAAAGAGGTACTTAAATCCTCATTTTCATATACCATTTTTTTTTTCAAAATTTCACAAAAATCATATACATTAGATACAAATTCAATATTTTTCAAAATATTTTTTTTATATGAAATATAAATTTAATTAGAAAATTATAAATTTCAAACACAATTTTATAAAATTAAATTTATATAAAAATAGTAATTCAGAAGTACGAATTTAAATTAAAATTCTAAGATGTAAGTTATTTCGAAAGTAATTTTTTATAATTATTTTTTTTTATATATTATAGAAATATTTTAAATATAAATTTTGTTTAATACATTTAAATTATTTTAATTAAATTAATTATGTAATATTTTTATGATATAAAATAACACAACTAAATTATTTTAAGAAAAAATATTAAAATAAATCTAATTGGATAACAAATTAAATTAGTAAGTTCCTAAATCTCAGACATAAATAGTAAACTTTAATCAGACTTAAAACTGAGATTAGTGTGCTCCGTTTAAAGTTTTTAATTAAGGTTTTAATGGAAAAAATTGTTTCAAAAATATTGAACTCGTTTTTAGTACATACTATTTATCCAATTATAAAATTAAAAAAATTATCCATTTATAAAAGGTCAAAAGTAAAATTGCATTAGTTTGAGAGACAATAACATGTTAATTCTACTCTTGTGTGACTTATAAATTCTTTTTATTTGGTTGTGCATTGTAAACTCAAGTATATATATATTTATATAGGTTTATATAAAGTTGTTTGGAAGGTGATGATATATAGATATATAAACATAGTTATAATCAAACAATAAAAAAGATATAAGTATAAAATAAGATGTATGGATGGCAACATTGATTGTTCTTTGAATATTCTATAACATAGAGAGAATAAAATCATTTAGGGAGAGACGGCTAAGGCATTGACTCTAACTTATATAAATTAAAGTTAAGAATAAACTATGAATTTAACTGGAATTAACCTCATAGCTATAATTGGGAGCAGGTAATAGTAAAACAAAATTATATAAACTTAGTTATAATCGGATAATAAAATAAGATAACGTCTGTGATAATGGCACCGACTGTTCATCGAATATTGTGTTACCTAGGAACAATAAATCATTTTTACGGCCATACCTATGCCATTGACCCTATAATTTATTAATGTTTTTCTATTTTATAATTATTTAAAATTCGGAAAATATAAAAAATAAATTAAATTAACTTGAACTAGATTTAGCCTGATAGATATGTTTGATTTAAGACACACACAATTTTATTTTATATATATATATAATTGTAGAGTTTTCATAAAAAATATTTATGTTATTTTTTTAATTAGTCTTTAATGGTCATATTTGTTATTGAAAGTATTTTTACATTTGCACTCATTTTTTTTTTAATTTTTTTAGAGTTATTAATTACTTATTTTAATTATTGTGTAACAATTAAGTTTAGGGTTATTCATATTTTTCGGGAAGGAAATGCATCTGCTAATAAGTTCGTTAATTAATTTATAGAAATTTTTTTTATTGATTATAGTATAATAAGTTACCATCTAGTATGCGGTTAGAGAAATTTTTTATGAATAGATATAGTCTACATATGTATTGTTCTTGTTAACATATGAGTTTTGGTCTAGTCCTCCGTATTTTTGTATTTTTTAAATGAGAGTAATAAAATATAGTTTTTATAAAAAAAAATATTATAAAAATGTAAACCAATCATATATTGTATAAAATTAATCGTCATGTTTTTCATTAAATTTGAGGGTTTGGGTAACTATTAGACTAATTTGACCATAATTTTATTCTCTGTTCCAAGTAATCTCCAGCCAAAGTTTAGATTATTTAGATCTTCTCATAAAATTTAATTTCCCACTTCATTACAGTAGTAGAAAGATTGTTGCCATAATAGATTAAAGTAGGATTCATCTATAGGAGGTGTGAGTTATCTGACTATTAAAATGCAAAAAAAAAACAAAAAAAAACTTTGTTGTATGCCATGAAAATTGTTTATAATTTAATTTATGTTCAACTTTTCAATTATTTTTAATATATATTATCAGATAATCACTAAAAAATTCATCTGCCTTTTGTTGTAAAAGATAACGTTATACTATATTTATATTAAAAAAAATTGTTATGTAATGGATGTGGTGAAAACAGAGTGAAAATAAAAATAATTATCTTGTATATAAGAAGATAAACTTGTGTCACGTTAAAATTAAGGATTACAAAGTGCTTACATTGTACATTTAATTGTGTAATCTCATATTTAATGTTTTGATTTTTTTATTTTGTTACGAATTGAAAATTGCCCTAAATTCTAAATAATATTTGCACGTAAATCAAGAGTTAAACTAACAATGATTTTTTTATGGTGTTATCATTTATTTCTATTAAGTAAAAAAAAATCATAATATAGTTAATTTACTTGAATGTAAAAACTAAAATAAAATAATCTAATATTTAAAATATAAAAGACAACAACTTTTCTCTTAAAACAACCATTTTTTTCTCTTAAAACATTTTTTTAATCAATAAACAATAAATAAATATAAAAAAATATAAAAGATGTTCTAATTCTTATACATGAAGGAATCCGAAGAACATTTCTAAACAACCTTTCTCTTAAAACATAAGTAATAAAACACATATGCCCATATTTAATGAATATATTAAAATTGTTAATGTAAATTTTGAATTATTTTTTAATCTATTTAGGAGAATATGATAATAAAAGTATATATGTTTAATAAATTAAATTAAAAGTTAGAAAGGATGACAAGAAAATGAAATTGCATGATATCTAATATTTATTAATTATATACTATGAAATGTTTTTATGGATGGTCTGGTCCGATAGCGGTCCAATATAGGGTGACTTGATAAACTCAACAAACTTTTGTTATAATACACTTTAAATAACTCTGATACTGTATTAAGAATTGAAAACTCAATCCTAAAATCGACCCATAAAGTAAGGTTTACACTCACTGATATACTATGAATTGTTGTTCTCTCTAGTTGATGTGAGATCTCCAACAATTAATGTGTAGTTTGGAAAGACAAAACAAAAGTTATTGAGAATAAAAATTTGAAAAAAATGATCAATATTCTTTAATCTTCCATATTTGTGGAAACTAGATGTTAAACACTATATAAATGTGATGCATATGAAAAAAAAAGTGTTTATGATAGTGTAATTGAGACATTTCTCAACATAAAAGGAAAGACAAAAGATGGAGTTACAACACGACAAGATTTGATTTGGTTGTCATGAGTATACTTTCTGAGTTGCATCCATAGTGGGAAAACAATTTTATACTTGCCTCAAACATGTCACACTTTTCTAAAAAAGAAAAATCAAAGCTTTTGTTACTGTTTATACAGTGTGAAATTGTCACAGGGTACTATTCAAATGTTAAGAGTTTACTATTCAAATGTTAAAAGTTTTGCGTCTATGCAATATTTGAAGTTAAATTGTTTAAAGTTTGACCTATGGCTCATTTGTTTCCCATGGTCATAGGAAAATCAGAGTACCTATAACGCATGTGTGGTACTGGTGGTACTGGTGGTTCTTGGAAATTCTGTGATTACTTAGGTCCACCATCATGGACAAGTGTTAACTCTTACATACATAAGACCTTGCATAAGATGGAGACGCAGTTTGAAGAAAAAACTTAATCAAATATGATAATCCTTGTAACGAAAGTTTGAAGTTAAAATTCCTTACTTATTTTCGGTAACAAACTCAAAGAACACCTTATATAGTTTCCAAGGTTGTTTGAGTATGGGAGAACTTGTTATTGATGATGATGACATGAACCATATTATCCAACTTGAGGAGGAATCCCTTGCAAATACAATGGAACAATAGAGTATTTGGAGTCAATACTACTATTATTTCTCTATACATTTTCTTACAAGAAACATTAGAGATTGTTGAGGGAACCTTCTTAGACATTTCAGTTATACAACTTGGGTCATATAAAGACATATTCTTATGTGTATATTTTCCATAACATAATAATTACATTTAACTTATAATTCATTGTGTTAGGTATATGAACAATTTTAGTGTGAAACAATGTTGGGAAAATCAGAACTAATTCTCCCTCTTTGATATATATACAAAATGGACACTTCGAAAGAAATAAGCAGATAAAAGAAAATAAAGATAGGATAATGACATCGAGAATTTTAACTGGGAAAACCTCCACAACTTGAGAAGTAAAACCCACGGAACCTAGTACAAAAAATGTCTCCACTATGAAAGTATGATTACAATGTTTGTTTCTCTTACTCTGTGAGGATAACACTCAATCTCACCTAACAAGGATAAATATAGTGTTTCTCTAGCATCTCACTAAGATTTCTAATCTCACACTATGATGGATATCTATTTTCTCATTTTCTTTCTCTCTATGTTGCTCTTCCCTCACTTGACTTCCTCGCAAGTTCCCTTTATATGGAGAATGAAATAAGGCTTCTTCATAAAGAGATAATGGATAATTAATACTTATCACATTTTCAAGATACCTTGAAAACACTATCTTCAACTTTCTAGGTTGAATTTCAAAGTTTTCAAGAGTGATACACTTTCAATTACCAATATTTATTGGTCATGGTCTCTCACTAAATTAAGGGGAGATTCTCAACAAACAAGACAAATAAAAAATATATGGATTTGTTGAGCATCAACCATCCAAAAATCTATGAACACAAATGTCCAACTCTAGCAATAGACTTGTAAACATGGATGAGTGACTCACACGACATATCTACATAACTCCATACATTGAAGAGCTAGTTTTATAACTTGTATTTTTTTTTTAAATTATACTAATTATATAACTAATTATTTCCCATTTCGTGTAAGTCTCTAAAAAATTACATAATAGTGTGATTTTGTTCACTTCAAATAAAATTCAATAAATAAATTAAAAGTTTATTACAAAGATAAATTTAACATTATTCATTACATAATAAATATAAGTGCATTTCAACTAACACATCTCTATTGTAAACATAATTATATTTTAAGTGGAGTGAGCAAAACAACATCATTACAATTCATTCATGGTTATAAAGTTAGAGAACTTTTAATACATGTAATATTTTTTTTTAAAGTTGTACAAAAATAATTTTGATCACTTGTTAATTAAAAAGTACTAATTTTTATGTATATATATATATATGTTATTTAATTTATTTTGAGTTATGTATCACTTTTTTTTAATTTATATTTATGTTAATTAAAAAGTATCATTTTACTAAATTATATTTGTTTTATTTTACTTATTTTTAATTATGTATTATTGTCCTCCTTAATAATTATATTGTTGTTATTTAATTTATTTTTAGTTACATATTATATATATATTTATTTATTTATTTTGTTTAGTTTACTACCTAATTTGCTCATATGTTTTAGTTTATATTTATATTTAATTTATTTAATTTACTTTTAGTTATGTATTTGTCTTTTTATTTTTTATTATTTAATTTACTTTCAATATATATGTTATTTTCTTCTTTTACGTTATTATTAGTTATTAATAAATATTGTTTTTTTCTTTTCAATTCATTTATACTTTTATTTGTTTTTCTGAGATTTACTGACTCATATATAAATATTTATTTAAACTTTTTGTTTTAAATTTTATTTTATTTTTATATTATTTTAAACATCATCCTTTTACAATTTAAATAAATATAAAATAATACAGTAAAAGTATATTTTTTAATTCAATAAATTTGGATAAAAGAAAATCATATATATATATATATATATATATATTATTTTTTATACCTTAAAGTATTTTTTTACATATGTTTCGATTGTGCATAGGGCATTGGTTAAGACAAAGAGTGTATATTAGTTAGAAAGGATTTCACTTAATCATATTGATCGAAAAAATTGGTGTTTATTGACCAAATCTGGCTCAACAATTTTTTATTCCATTAACATATTCCTATTAAAATCTGTCCCCTTATTATTTAACTAATTTGGTTAAGTGACTATTTAGTTAATTTGGTTAAGTGACTATTTAATTAATTTGATTAAGTGACTTTAATATTTATAGTTATTATTTGATTATATATATATAAGTATATTTTTAATGTTTCTCTTATGTTTATTGAATATTTAATAAAAAATGATATATTGAAATGAAATGTATTTGGATTGATGAGAGTAACAATTAGTTAGATGAGTCATCAATGAAAGAATAAATATAAGTTTTACTAATTTTCAAATTACATTATTTTCACTTTTTTTTGAGGAGGAAATATTTTGTTAAACCTACACAAAAATACTTATCTCCTTAGCTAGTAGGAACTAATTTTGTTCACTGTTTAATATTTTTTTTCTTGTGTGTCTTATTTTTATTTCATTATTCTACTTTTAACATAAAAGTAATTTTAGCGGTAAAAGTGTTATAAGTAATTTAAATATGAATAAGATGATTTTGCAGTCACAATTGGCAACTCTGCATTGAATTAGTATCCTAAAATTTAGTCAACTGATTTGGTGATTAAACAGTCTACTCTATCATGTTTTTTAATGAATGATAAAGTTGAACACTCAAATTTCCTGAAGCATGGGAGAACATCACAATACATTTCCCAAAAAAACATGACAACATGTGAGTATGTAATTTCTTTAATTTTATTTTAGACATATAAAGTTGAATTAAAACCATGATTAATATATTCTTATCTTATTTTAAGAAATAGATTAATTTTCAGTTTTTAAGTAAACATGGAACAAAAGCAAGCTTTGTTAATTTCAATAAATACAAATGTCACATAATTTATTGTCTCATATATTTACTTCACCTAATTGTCTCTTACCTTAATACCATGTAATGAAATAGTAATAATTAGGTATGTGTTTATTTGTATGTTTGGATTAGACTTGAAAAATAAAATTTAAGCTAATTAATTTTCATTGAATTAGATTTTTTTTTAAATTTCCACAATGTACAACAATTCAATCCACTCTATCTCATTAGTAATAATTGAGGCAACCTAAAAAAATAAAAAATATCACACATGATTTTTTTAACAAAAAAATGTAAATAACATTTTATATAATGAACTCACTCGAACTAAGTTATAAAAAATTATAAAAATACAATTATGTTAAAAAACTTAATGTATAATAACTACTAAAAAAATATTATTCCATTATTCTGGTTCAAGTTGTTTAAATTTACAAATTATAAATTTAATACTGAAATTATCCATTATCAAATTTAATTAGATTGATTTAGCTTACATCTAATTAAATTATAAATTTTAATCAAATTGTTTTATTCAGTTTAGATTCACCACTTATTAAGATTAATCAAACAAATATATTAATATTTCTTAGTGTGTTGACTGAGATTAACAATAACAAACCTTGTAATTATTATTATTTAAGAGCAGGAAATCCAAATAAGATGATTTAATGATTCCTCATGTGATTTAATAGTTTCACCTAATATTTTAAGAAGTAGAAAAATCAAACTTTATTATTTAAAAAGAACAATTTTTGTTATTATATTAATTTGTGCATGATACTTGATAACTCAATACTTAATTCTAATTTTATTGTATAAACCAGATAGAATACCTTATTTAAAAAATGCTAGATAACCAACTGAATTACATAACATATTATTTTTAATAAATAAGATGAAATTAGAGATATATAGGCTATTGTTATAACAACAAAGGATAATATAAAATATTCATCATCAGATACAAGAGAGGAAATACAGGGGGCGTTAAAGGGCGTTAAAGTAACCAGTATAATTAATTAAAGAAACGTGTTATAAATAATTTAATTAAATATAAATAATTTATATTAATTATATTTTTATTTTAAATTATTTGAATAAAATTTAATATTTATTTATTTAAAAATATTTAGTGTTATTTAAATATTTTGTGTAAGCATAACATTTTCATATTTTAAAAAGTCGACCGACCCAAGTCCCCAATCATGCAAAGCGGCGGGTAAAAAAAACACCGCAAATTATATATTTAAAATTTATGAAGAAAAAGGCAAAAGGAAAAAGAAGTAGAAGTAGTTAAAATAGATAAAGAAGAAAAACTAAATCTTATTTAAAAGATAAAAAATTAATTCAATAATTTAACCAATTACAAAGATAATGATAAAAAGGAACTCAAATTATTGTTATTAGGATAAAAGTTATTTATTTTTATTAATTTTTTTCATAATAGTTATTTTTACTTTTCGCACTCTTATTATTTTTCCCTCTATCCAAGTATAGGACCCACTGTGACGAAATAAAACAGAAAGAAAGAAAATACATAATAATTATTATATTTATTAAAAAAAAATAAGAGAAAGGAGTATGTGAATTATTATTATTATTATTATTGAAAGTGGGTCAGAGGGACACGTTATGAGCAGACAGTTCCATGTGGCCACATGGATGAGAGAAAGAGAAAGAGCAAGAAGAAGAAGAGCAAGATCATCAACAACAGCACCATCAAGCAACACACCAACACCAACTGAAACGTCTTAGACCCATAATTCTCTCCCTCTTTTCTTCTTTTTGTTAATTGTGTGGGAGGCACAGAAAAAGAAGAAGATGAAGGAAAGCAGTGATGGGTTTGTGAGAGCCGATCAGATTGATCTGAAGAGCATAGATGAACAGTTGGAGAGGCACCTCAACAAGGTGCTCACCATAGACAAAAAAAAGCGCTCTGATGAGGACGAAGATGCTGATCAGGTTCATGTTCACACCAGTGCCACTGCCTCTCCCAAATTCAGACCTGCCTCTACTAGGCTAAGCTTGAAGAAGCAGAAGCAGGAGTGGGAGATTGATCCTTCTAAACTCATCATCAAGAGTGTCATAGCTCGTGGCACTTTTGGGACTGTCCATCGTGGTATCTATGATACCCAAGATGTTGCTGGTTAGTTATTTCTTTCAACGGATCCATATTTACTTATCAGATTCAGATGCATAATTCCCCTCTCACCAAACTTCAAGTGGGAGGAGTTTCTTTAAATATATCTCTTAAGCAGCGATCTTTTTACTAGTGGGTTAACTGTTTAATTTGCATGAATAAACATCCATGGATGCAGTTGTAAAAGCTCTTAATTTCTTCAGCAAAATTGTTACTTGAAGTAAATTACTCCAGTTAATATTTAATCCCTTACTCCACTGGATTTTCTGGAGAAGAGTTGACTTTTAGAATGATTTAGTGTAGAGTTAAATTTATGGGAATAATAGTAAAAGTTGGGATTGGGCTTTTACTGTCATAAAATTCAAGTGACCCCATTGTGGATTTGGTCTTGTTGTGTGGTAAATATAATAAATATGGTGTTTTTTTTTGTTTCAGTGGTTATTTATTCTTTGGGTAGAATTTCTGGTTTCCTTTTCCTGTGTTTACCTGATCAACAGTTATTGTGATTACTTAATGTTCAGTGAAATTGTTGGACTGGGGTGAAGAAGGACAAAGGACAGAAGCAGAAATTGCTTCCCTGAGGGCAGCGTTCACACAGGAAGTTGTTGTTTGGCATAAACTTGATCATCCCAATGTTACAAAGGTTGATTTCAATTTTTTGACATAAGTTTATTTTTATTTGTGTAATTGTCATTATAATATGTTGAGCTTGTTGTTTCATAGTTGTGTATGTTAATATTATCTTATTTTATTTTGGGTGGAGGGATCCATCCAAACAAAGAATTTCCTGTCATCTCAGGTCCTATGAATTTGTATTATCAGCTGAGGGTTCATCCCACTTTTCCACTTTTCTTCTATATCCTCCTTTCCCTTACATTCAACTAGAATTTGCTTGAAATTGTAGAAGGACTTTCTTTTGTGCAGTTGAGGGCTACTATTATTGTCCGTGTTGTTTGAAAAATACATGCACTTTGTTTTAAGAACACGAGGTATGCAGTTAGCCTACTGTATCTTTATTGGAAAAAATACTGAAATATGAGAAGTACAAGTATTTTATGGAGCGGAAATTATACGATTCGTATAAAATTTAAGTTTCTTCACGACATATGAGCTTAACTGTCCTAGATATGTTTTTCTTTCATATTGTTTCTCTGTCTATAATCTGATATTGCTGGTAGAGAATATTCAGAGATACACTGCCTGCATTAACTTTTGGTGGCATTATTTGCGGATACTAACCTTATTAACGAGATACAGTGCTCGAATTCCATAGTTTTTAGATAATCTTTAGTTCAATGCACTTTAATACATTTGGAGTTTATTTCTTTCATTTTTCAAAAAGCAGTTTTGTGGAGACCGCTGACTGTAACGTAGCCTATCCTTTATGAGTTGATTATAGAACACACAACTTAACTACAACCTTTCCAGCTGAAGTGTGGGGCTCTTAATTTATAACTTGTTAATCTGTTTTATACTCTGTTGATGAAAAAAATGAATACTAATATCTTTAAATAGAACGGAGTCGGTTTTGACATATGCTTATTCTATACATTAATCATAGAAAATTCAGTTTGTCATGAACTCGAACTTTTTTACAATGAATGGTGAAAACAACTATGAATAGACTTTTTTCCATTTGGTTCAGCATCCATGGTTCTGTTGAACAAAGATTTTAAATAAATAAACCAGCCTGCCAGCATTTTTTGAAATTTACTTGCAATGAAAGCTTTTAATCTTCAGACTTCTATTGTTTTTGGGCAACCTTTTCCTTGGAAAAGTTTATCTGTCTATTGTCACATTCTCCTCAAAATGAACATAAACCTTTTCTAACTCAAGAAAAGATACCCTGTATCTTCATTAGACTCAATTTCATTCACTTGGTATGTAGGTGTGGAGCACGAGCCTCTTCCTCCCCCCCTAGTGCCTGTTTTGCTTTCTCATCATGACATTTTCTCTTTCTTGTTCAATCTTTTGATATTTTCAGTTGATTTGTTTTTCTCTCTTTCCAAAGGGTATTATTTTCTACCCAATATTTTTAAACCATTTACATTTCCATGTTTAGTTTATAGGAGCAACAATGGGGTCTTCAGAATTGCAGATACAAACTGATAATGGTCTAATTGGCATGCCAAGCAATGTCTGTTGTGTTGTTGTGGAGTATCTCGCTGGAGGAAATCTGAAATCATTCCTAATAAAGAACAGGAGGAGGAAGCTAGCTTTTAAGATTGTCATTCAGCTGGCACTTGATCTTGCAAGAGGGTATCTATCTATTTATTTTCCCTGGTTTAGCAGGTTGGGAACTATAATTCTCGTAATTTTTGTGTGCAACTACTCAACTTGAATTCACTTGGTTTTACAGGCTGAGTTATCTTCACTCTCAGAAGATTGTCCATAGAGATGTTAAGACAGAGAACATGCTGTTGGATAAGACACGCACAGTTAAAATTGCTGATTTTGGGGTTGCACGTGTTGAGGCATCAAATCCTAACGATATGACTGGGGAGACTGGTACTCTTGGTTATATGGCTCCAGAGGTGAGTAGTCAATACCTGTACAATCCTTTACAAATTAGATATTGTTGTACTAGTGTGTGACACAGTGGAAGTCTTAGTGCAAAGGCATGCTGTGTACCAATAGATTTCAAGTGATGGGGAATTAGCATATCCTGTCCCAATATTTCATCTAAGTGAGGATAGGTGTTTCCAATTTTCATGTCAATCCTATAGTTATTCAATGAGGGTAAATGACGATTTTCATGTGGAGCATATAGTGTGAAACTGTGAATAAGAGAAGAAAAATATGAGATAAAAATATTTAATTGATCAAAGAGAAAAATCCTTGCAATTGAATATTTAATTTTATTTTCCCATCGGGGATGGTTTACAGGTTTTAAACGGCAACCCCTATAACAGGAAATGTGATGTGTACAGTTTCGGCATCTGTTTATGGGAAATATATTGTTGTGACATGCCATATCCTGACCTAAGTTTCTCAGAAATTACATCAGCTGTTGTTCGCCAGGTATATTTTCTTCTCTGTTTTGATTGATTTTCTAACTTGAGAAGTACCTGTTTATCACTGTGTTTAGTGTCTGTGAATCCATTATAATTATATTACTATGTTCTGTTGGAATTTTAGAATTTAAGACCAGAAATGCCAAGATGTTGCCCAAGTTCTCTGGCAAATGTAATGAAGAAATGCTGGGATGCCACTCCAGATAAGCGGCCAGAGATGGATGAGGTAGTTTCCATGCTGGAGGCCATTGACACAACCAAAGGTGGAGGGATGATCCCCCATGATCAGCAGCAGGGTTGTTTTTGCTTCCGCAAGCATAGAGGGCCTTGAAGGTTTATTCGTTAGTCTTGCAAACAATTTGGTTATAGTGATTTTTCACTATTTGAAGAATCAATTTGTATCTATAGTGAGAAAGCAGTATTTGGATACTAGATGAGACAAATACACAGTAAGGGGTACAGTACAGGTAGGACGAGCTGGTGACATGTCAATATGTTGGGTGTGTAAAACTGTACCTCTGATTTTCTTTTACCTTTTTCCCCACATTGGTTTGGGTTCTGTGGGTATGAGTATTACTTTCTGCTTGGCAATGTTGCCGGATTTGACTTGTAACTTGCAGGATCTTCATTATACTATTACATACTCGCAATCATAATTGATGATATTAAGTTGGATCCATTTGCTTTCAAAATAATACTTGCTTTTATTAAACCAGAAATAAAACCTTTTTGGTCACTTGAATACAAGTTCTTTTCAAAGAAAAAAACTCTTAATAGCTTAGAGAACCGTTGTACTCTTCCGTTTTCTTATAATTATCAGATAAAAGTATACAAAAAACTTGAGTTTTCGCACAAGCAAAATGAGTTTCTATGTAGACAAAATGAGTTTTTGCATGAACAAAAAGAAACTATTTTCTTCTACCATCATTGTTCGACCGTTGAAATACAATTTGCTCGCATTTTCTGGTTTAATAACTTTTTAAAAACTTCTTATCTCATCTCTTATAACCTCGTTTGTAATAGTTACAGCATAAGTAATAAGATTGCATATCCATACTTTGAGGTGGTCTTATTCTATTTTTTCTCTATGCCGAACCCACCTGAAGTGGCGAATACCGAACTTCTCTTTTGTGATTGGACTTTGATCGTCTTTTCCGTTATTGGTTCAAAAACACCATTACTACTCAATGCTATTTTTTTTCAAGACTTCATCTCAAATTCTAATATCTCTAGTAGTGTGTTTGCATGAGGTAGTTTAAGAGAGTAATTCATTTATTTGATGAATTTAAAATTTTTGAGAGTAAAATGAGTTGTTTGCATGAGAAAATTAAAAGGAAATTGATGCAGTTGCACGCACGAAACAATAAAAAGATCTGAAATTGTGAATTAGATTTGTTTTGTTTAGGAGACTTTCAATATTCAGACAAGATCAGAACAAATTTATTGAATTGATCATGAATGATATGATATTCTTTGACAATAATATTTTTGTTTTGTGGATTTTTTATATATTAATATAAATCTTAATTTTCTTTTTAACAGTTTGATGAAATTTAATATATTCTATTGAACAATTTGACATATTAATTTGAGTTACTATTACGAAAAAGATGTTATGAGCTATGAAATATCAGTGAAACTAGTAATTACAAATACATGATAATCAATCATTCATACAATCATAAACTAAAAATTAAGTCAAAGTGACAATAGTGAATCACTTGATTATTTTATTTTGTTTTCTTCACACATGAATATTTTTTTAAGCAAGCTGAGAACAAACATAATTAGTTGGTAACATTACAAATTATAATTTATATACATATTTATTTATTTATTTAGAGATGACTGAAGCGTTTGCTGACGAGAAAGAATTGATTGAATACAAACACATTGGAAATAATATCCAAATCATTTAACAAAAATATAGATAAAATTTGTTCGAAAACCATTTTTATTACCGGAAATAAATTATTAAATATTGCCCCCATTAATGTAATTAGTGTATTTATTATACTCTAATTTAATCTGCTTGCTTTTACTTATCATAATTAAATTGAAATTATATTAAAAAAATACAATAATATAAAAAAATATAGTAAATTAAAATGACTTGAATTGTTAACTTTAATACTGTGATAGATTAGATTTTTTTTCCTTTTCTCGATCCTATTTTGACTATTACCAAAATAGTGGGCAAGTGTTTCAAGTGCTATCAAAGAAAATTGTGAAAACACTACTGAAAACAAATTTGATGGGATTGTTGACGTGCTAATTTTATTAAATAGATTTGATGTCTGCTTAACCTTTATGCGAAAAGGAACCGTGCATGAAATGGTGTTAGGGTAGCCGTGATTTGGAGTATTTGAAATCAAAGGAATTTAGTGATCTTTAAAGAAAGGAAGGTAGGTGTGGATGCAGAAGAAATTTTTAATCTGACGTAGTTACAAACTTGGTCTGAGAAGAAAAATAACAAATTTTAGTTTTTCCTTCTTTGATTAGGTGCTTTATTCTTTAAATTGTTTATATTCCTTATGTTGATATAGGTCTGGGGATGAGGTTTTATGCTGTTCTCTGTTGTTAGTGTGGTGCTTTTTAAGGTTTTTAAAACTGTGTAATTGTTACAGGAAAATGCTGGAAATCAGGAAAGAGTGTAAGAGGCAATGGAGGGAGGGTCTGTTTTGCATCAAAGACTCTCTTCCCCGATGCTGTATATGTGGGTAAGATGTGCAGGGGAATTTTTCTATTGGCTGTGGTGAATATTAAGATCTTTGTATGCAGGAAGGAAGGTGCTCAAAGGTTCTGGTGCAGGTGAAAAGAAGAATGCAGCAGCAAAAGGGCAGAGGAGGAACCTGTTTTCTATCACTAACAGTGTGCTTTTTTGTAATAACAGGGCAGAAATACTTTGTGAAATTTAAAACTTGTTAGTGCTGGTTTGATCATTATGCAGATGTGATGCATAATCTGTTATCCATTGTCAGTGGGAGAGTTGCTAGAAGCCTTAGAATTTCTTGACCTTCATGTTTAGTTATATTAGTATGATATGCTTTGTTGTTTTTTAAGTTAGGAGGTTATGTTTATAAGCTTATGTTTGGAATGTGGTTGAGTCACATTGAATGCCAATTTCCTTTATGAGAAGGGTTTATATTAAACTTGCATTCAAAAGTGAGAATCACGCACCAAATAACTGAAGACCTTTATCAATTTGAAAGCTAATTAATAATACGGCTGATTCTACCTTTTTTCTTGTATCCTACATAATACTTCACATACATCATTAAGAACAAGTGTGTTTCAAAAAGAATGTTGAGAAGCATAACTAAGAATAGTGTTTGAAGTTTCAAACCAAAAATATCCCCATCAGCTCAAATGAGCGTATACATCATTAAAGCCAACAACAATCCTCTTCAAGACACCAATGCTGTAATTTTAAAACTACAACATAAATTAAACATGGGACTTTTTTTAAAAAACCATCGTCAAAAGCTTTGAAAAAAGTCTTGTAACTTTATGTTAAAACAAACTCTTATTCTTTAAGGAGAGGTGCAGCTTCATTTTGTCCCTTGACTTTGTATCTTGTCTCAGTCTCCAAGTAGAAATCATATGTTACTGCTGGTCTCATCTTCTTCATCCCAGTTGGTTGATTTATAGTACATAACATAGAGGATGAGCTGTGTCAACCCAGAAAGTGTTCCCAACCCATTGGGAATCTGGCATTTAAAAAACTTAGTCAATTAGTTATATATCATGAATATATAATATTACCTAAAATCATTCATTTGAAAAATAATAATTACCACAATGAACGGATCCCACTTAAGCAAGGCATAGGCTGTCCAGACAATTCCATTGGCGAAGTTGGTGAATGAAAGTAAGAAAGGCATATACTTCACGCTCTTCGTTCGAATTACTTGTCGCTGCTCTTTTTTATGGGGTTCAAATGAAAACAAAAATAAATAAAAAATAAACCTAACTATTATCATATATATATATATATACATAAATATATCCATGTTTAAATATTTAAGAAAATAAAAAAATTTGCAGAATTAGGATTACACGTACCATGACAGTCAAGGGAGAAAAATACATGAGGATGTTGAAGACTATGCATATAGGTCCAACAATCACCTTTCTTTCTTTGGGGGTGTGAACAAAGGTCATCACTAAAAACACCAGTAACGCAATGAAGATTATTTCAGCAAGGAAGATTAGCATGATCTTCCTCTGAAATTGTTAAAAAACATCAGTTAATTAGGGAGTTAAGAATATATAATTACATTAAGTTAAATTAAGAGGCCTTGCTATTTTTTTTTCTCACCCTCTTGTTCCAGGGTGAGTATACAAAGAAGACCGTAGTGTAGAAGATTTCAAGGAAGAACCCAAATGAATTGATTGAGATCACAAGAGTGTTATCTGGGGTTACGAAGGGCAATCCATAAAATGCCCACACTCCACAATTCAATATAGTTGCAATGTAAGGATCTGGCTTGAAATTTTGCACTGATTTTGACTTGAATATTGATATAAATGTAGGTCTGCAAATTACAATTCCAAATATATCACCAATTCTTATGGCTACAATGTTATCATTTAGAATGGAGAAAGAAAGAGAGATTACACGGGGGACATGAATAAACCAAAAGAGATCACATTTCCTGCAACAAATAATAACAGTCATTAATCAGTTACCTTATAAGCTGAATTGTTCATCTACATTACATGAAGTAATAGTCACAATGCCAATGTATCATTACCAAATTCTAAATGTCATATACACTGTCACATGTTCATACACCTCAAAAGAATTATTATCATAACATAACATGCCTCATTCATCAAAATACTAAATCTCTCTCAGCTGTTATCAACAAGTGAAATACAGACAATGGATTTAGAAAGTGTTAACTAGATTGCTCCTTGAATGTCCTTCTTTGTTTTTCGTAACTATATTAGATGAAACGACCACTTTAAAAGCATTCAGAAACTACCTTGTTCTTTCATGGCAAAATAAAATACAAACTAAAAAAACATGAAATGGTCTAAGATTTTTGTGGACAAACCAATTATTCCAACAGCAGTTCTTATTGTATTGGTGTTAACCATGGCTACAACATCCAAAGAATAAACTGATCACAGAAGATGGTGAAGAGCAAACTAGGAAAAAGTACAGTAAAATTTGATTGAAGGGAAGTTCTTTTAGCGTTTTTAGTTAAAACTGTGGCATATATATAAGTTATCCAAAGATTCAACCAATTATGGGTTGTGCTGACCCCAAGAAACTAGGTTTGATTTGCAGACTTGTCAACTTGCGTTTCAGCCACAAGCATGTACTCTTTATACGGAACTCTCTGTTCAACTAACTAACTGTCAGCATTTGCCACAAACATAAAAACAAGAGGTTTAGAATTTCTAAGGATAAATTTATTTTACATTTGTTTTTCTAAGCGGATGATAGGATTTGTACAGTAAAAAAAACAGGAACGACTTTCTTTTTACGGTATGTTATGGGATTAATTATAACCCTCTCATAGAATAAGCTCAAATATGTATAAGCTAAAGTTTTGGAAATTTAACTCTCATATTTACTAATATTAAAAATAAAATGTGAAACCAAGTCAAATGTCATAACATTAAATTCAACAATGTACAATATCCATTAAATATTTAATAATAAATGTAATGAATTAAAATAGATGGACCACCATGAACTAAATGATAAAATGTTACAGCCTAGTCATTTTCTATCTTCTAATACTTTACTAAAATTATAGGAAGAAGAGTATTTGGGATATTTTTGTCTCTTTCTTTTGGCTAAATGATAATTATAAGTGTGGAAATTTAAAAATTAGTCTTTGTAAGAAAAATCAAATCATTTTCTAGCAAGTCTTTTACTCTGGTTGCCACCTCATCACGGACCAAATTCAAGTGTTTTAAAAATATGTTTTTGCTTTATCAGATTAATAATATATATGAATGGTTTAAAACAAGTTTTTCTCTTTCTTGTGTCTCTTATTTTTCTTTCGTGATTTTTTTCTTTATTTTTTTCTCCCTAGTTTAGCGTCTCTTTTTTTTTTATTCATGTTGTTAATACTTTTTTTATTTCTTTTTCTATTTTCCTTCTTCATATTTCTTTCTTTTTCAAATTTTAATAAAATGTGCTTTCATGAACTTCTAAATTTACGACATCATCTTCGTGTTTTGTTTTTCTTCTTCTTTCTTTTTTCTTCTTCATTGTCCCTTTTTCATCCCTCCGTATATAAAATACAAAATTTAACCAGGTATACACATTTACAAATTACAAAATCACCTCCCTCATATCCCATCTATAATCTGAGACTTTTACTTTATACTACCGTGGTTCAGTAACCCAACTAATACATTTTTGTTTAACAATCCACATTCCAACTGTGGCTTCATTGGTTTTTCATCACAGATCCAAACTCCTCTATAAGATACAGGTACTACCCTTGCTGTTGCAGAATCACCACCATGGTGAGGATTAGTTGTGGAGAAAGGCTCACACAGTGTCATAATAGTTGTGATAAGTTGTAAGGTGTTCTTTATTCAATCCTTATTGCTGATAAAAAAAAAAAAAAAAGCCCTTCCTCCCCAAATGTTTGAAGCCATCATAAAATAAAGTATGCTTGAAACATAAATGCCTCTATGGCTAATTTCAATAAACATGTTACATTTCCTTACATAAAACCATAGTTAACACAAATAATTTAACAAACAAGATCATTCAAATCTCCATCCAAACCAAGTATAATATAATTTTGTTAGTGTAATCATGTTAAGTATAATACAAGAAATTCATTAAATAACAATTAAATTTAGATAAAAAAAATAATTAGTTACTATAATAACTAAATTAAATACTATTTTAAAGACTAAAAAATTATTAGTATATAAAGTGGTTTATATTATTATTAAAAATTTATAAAATGGTTTCTAAATTGTTGTCAAAATTAGCTACCAAAGTTTTAGCTACTAATATTTTAGATTCTAAATTGATCTCAATTAGTTTTTTAGAGACTAATTTAGAATCTAAGATATTAGTAGATAAAACCTTGGTAGCTAATGGTTAGATATCAATTTAAAAAATATTTTATAAATTTTTATTAGTAATAGAAACTATTTTAGATACCAATAATTTTTTGAGTCTCTAAAATGGTCTCTCATTTAATCTGGTAGTAACTAATTATTTTAGTATCTAAAATTAATTGCAATTTTATGATTTTCTTGTAGTGATAATTGTTTCTCTCGTATCTCTTGATAAGGGCAAACACAATTAACTCTATAAATTTTAACCATCACCTAAAAGAAGAATTTCTAATAATATTTCTTTCTAAATCATATTATTAAAAGAAAAGTCATTAAATAACAACTAATTTAAAGACAAAAAATAATTAGTCGTTATATTAATTTAGAGCAACAATTTTACACAGGACACAATAACTTTATGTGATTATCATCTATTTTAAAATTGTTTGATTTAAAAGCACAAAATGGATGGACTAATACAAGTTTCATTGAATTGTTGAAGTTGTTTGATAACTTTCTACGACAAGTGCACCGCGTTTGTCAGAAGTAATAATTGTCCCTAAAAACAGATATTGATTCCATAAGGAACAGTGAATTATCAACTAGTGCAGAGCATCTAAGAAGACGACTATGGTAAATAGTCGTCCTTGTATATGATAATTTTTTTAGTACATTCTGTTTAATGTTAATTCTCATCTAAATTAACATGTTTCAATTATAACCTAGCCAGACAAATACATAAATTCAGAGAATCAAATTATATATATTGATAAAGGTCTATTACAAACACTAATAACATATATCTTTACCTATATTCCTATCTATCTAAATCCTAAACCCTAAAAATTTAAAACACCACAAACCTTGTGTGTGAAGACAATGGTGGTGGTGAAGAGTGGCGACAACGACAACAACAACGACGACGATGAAGCAAATGAAGGCACAACGAAAACATAAAAAACAGTGTTGAAGGCAATGAAATAGTAGGAATGAGGACCTTCACAACAATGACAGAAAAAAAAACAAATAAGAGAAAAAAAAAAGCAATGGTGAAGAAGAAGTGAAGAACTCGAAAACAACTTACCCAATGTCACAAAAAAGACAATGACTTGAGGAAAACGAAGAAGAAGCAAAGCAAAGAAGAGGAAAACGAAGCGCCAAAACAAAAGAAATATGACAAAGCGTAACTGACGTGTTATGAGTTAGAATAAAAAAAGATTCTATAAGGGCAAATATGAGAAAAAATCGTTTTCTTACAAGAAAACGCTTTGTGTATGAATGCCATAATGTAAAACCGTCCTCTCAGACAAAACTCTTTATTATAAGAAGGCGACTTTACCTTATAGTCGTCTTTAAAGAGTAATTTAATTTAAAAATATCACCACATTGAAGGAATTTAATGTAATATCGAAAAAAAGTATTTTTTTCACTATGAGAATTCTTTCTCACTCATTTTTGTTGCCTCCTCCATGCAATCTTCTGGTCCAATTATTACCCCATATCTTACTTTTTAAAATAATGCATAAGTACTTAATTGACTAAGGTTGTAAAAAAATTATATTTACTTTGTATAAAAGAATTGTGTTGTTTTTATAGTCCTCCCCGAAGTGACGTGCGTTTTAGGAAAGGTAAATACTGAAACATCAAATTGATTTGCCCTTTTCATTTATTTGAACCTCGCAGCGCGCGTTCTTTGATTGTGAAATGATTCACAGCTTTGAATGTCTCCACAGAGAGACCAGAATCGGAAAATTTTTTAAAAAAATAATGAAGAAATCCAGAGTCAAAATTTCATCATCTAGTTTCACACCACTTCAATTCGTAACCAGAGATATACAAAAAAAATTCCAGTATTCATATGAGCTAGGCAAAAGGCTCACTTATTGAAATTAGCTCACGGGCGATAAAAAAGAGCATGGAGCTAATTTCACAAATGTAAAACCTGAGAAAAACCAATGTAACATGTTACAGTATTTAGTATTTACAGAAAAAAAAAAGGATTACGCGTATTGACAGAGGGGAGAAGGGGTTGGTTCCATTCTAGTTTGCAACTGATGAATCAATGGGAACAATAATCACCAAACGTGAAGCGATCGTTCCTGCGGAGGAGAGGAACCTTTGAGTCCAGAAGTTCTGGTCTCGTGGAAGTCCTGTATAACTTTAATCAGGAACCGCGCTTTCTTTGAGCCCTGACAACTCCCACCCGTCACAAGCGAATAAAGCGATGGCATCACCGAAGGGTCCTTCGCCAGAACCGCCACCACCTCCGCCCCAACATTGACGCAAAGTGACAACAAAATCGAAGCAGAGTGCTCTTTCCCCACGCGTGACGTCACAGAACGCAGCATTCCCCTAATCAACGCCAACGCCGAACCTTCAAATATCGCACGCGCCCCGTCAGCATTCTCAGCCAGCGATGCAAGAACCGCCAATGATTCAACCAAAAGCTCCTCCTTATCCGAAGAAGCCAAAATGTGTAGTAGCGCAGGAACCGCACCTGCAGCGATCACCCTTTGGTGATTCCTAGGAAACAAGAGCAACCCGAAAATCGCAACCACAGCGTTCTTTCTCCCGCAGGTTGTTCCTTCCTTAACTAGCTCTACCAAAGCCGGAATCACCTCGGGGTTCTCACCTATTATTTTCCGGTGCTCTTTCACCGAAGAGAGATAAAACATGATGGCAGCAGCTACTTGACGAACTTCTAGGCTAACTCCGTTCTTCAACACGGAGAGAATTACGGTTAGGCCCCCACTGCTTATGATATTATTTTGTCCATTCGGATGCTTAGAGAGCTTCAATAGAGCTGAGATTGCATTCTCTTGAGTGGATTTATCCTTAGATGCAGAGGATAAAAGTTCTAATAGAGGAGGCACTGTTCCCACTTCAATCAAACAAGTTCTATTGAAAATGCTGGTTCTAGCAAGCACACGAATCTCGTAAGCGGCTTTTTGTTTCTCTTCTTGCGTTCCAAACACCAGCCTCTTTGTTAGGAACCACGCTAAAAATTGCATGGCGTGTGCTGCTGTCGGACTACCTGCGGTGATGTTGTGGTTACGGTTAGATGGACTGTTAAGTGAGATTCCATTGTCGATACAGAACTGTTGGATGAGTCTTTTGAGAGATGTGTTGGGAACTAATTCTATGTTCGTCAGCTTCTCCCCTGTTTTGGGACAGGTGGTGTTCCCAGCTTTTAGCCATTTCTTAATGGAGACTCGGTCGTAGGTTTGACCCGTTGAGACCGTCACTGGATCCGTCATCAACTCGAGGGAAATCGGGCAGCGGAAATCTTCTGGATTAACGGACGTCAGTAATGCTAACGTTAACGGAGTCATATCCGTGCTGCACCTCCCTTCGGATTGATTGGTGTCTTCCATAGTTTCGAAAATGACACCTCTGCAGTAACTCAAGAAGCCTACCAAGCTGCTGAGCAACGGAACCTCTCGCTCCTCACGATCGCGACACTCTAAGCTGATTTCTTCTTCTAGGAAATTAATCTCTTTATTGCAATCGTTCCAGGTTCTAATTTGGAGGTAGTCCATGATTCCCTGCATGGAGCTGAGTTCAGGTTCGGTTCCCCTCGCGAACAGACGAAGAACAGCATGGAGAGTTTTACACGCACGCGCGTCGCCGGGGTCCACTTCGAACTTGGCTTTCCGCGCTTGCCTCGTTACTAACTCCGCCAATTCCCTCACTTCGGCGCACACGTCGAAGTCTTGAAGAGGCAAAACGTCGAGGGAGGTGGCGACGGCGCGAATGAGGCCGCGGAACTGGGATGCTACGTGTTGCGATTTGGCAAGCATTAAAAGGCGCGCACCTTGTTGTGTGCAATCTTGAATCAAGAAGTGGATCTTCTGCAAGGCGAAGTGGAGTTCTGCGAGGCAGAGGATGGTGGAGTGAGGGATTGATAAACCCCGGTCTCGAATTTCTTGAAGGAGAACTAAGAGTATGCCGATTTGGCGTATCGTTTCTCGAGCGTTGCGACGTTGTGTAGGGAATAACTGAGGTTGAAAATTGCATACGGACTGAGAAAGAGTTATGAGAGAGGCGAGAAGTGTGGGCGGAGATATGTCGTCGCATGGGTGAACCGCCGGGAATGATAGGATGCGGCGATCCCTTTGAGTCATTGGAGTGAATGAATGAATGAAAGAAGATAAGAGATGGAAGTTTGTGTTTGTCTGGACTTGGAATTCAATAGACACAGGTGTTGGTAGTTGGAAGCAAGCAAAAGCAATTATTATAGGAAGAGGAAGGTTGTGTTGTGCTCAGTGGAGAATCTTCTGGACACGTGGCACTGTATCTAAGAACGGTATTATGACTTCTCTGAGGACTGGGAGGAAAGATTCGTTTGATTAATAGGATTGGGACACGTGGAAGTTTAAGATTCCTGATTATTGTTTTTGTTTTTAACTTGAATGCAGTACTATTATTCTGTTGCCGTGCGTGGTTAGTTTGTTGGCAAAGTAGCAAATGGGTAAGTGGATTTAGATTTGGTTACAGTGAAGTTGAAGTGATGGGTGGTGGGTCCCATTGACCGCCCTAACCTTACCGACAGGTGGATAAACCATGCGCCGACGTTTGCTCCAGACAAATCTAAAGCTGCTGACTAGAATAATCAAAGTCGCGTAACAATTTAATTTCTTTTGCTGACGAGTTCAATCTTTCACTATGTAATTTCAAGCAACCTTCGTTTTTATTTTCCACTGAGTAAATAGTCTTCTTTTTTATATACAAAATATAAATATTTTTTTACTAAGCAGAATCTTATTTTATTATAAATTATTTTATTCGGACCCCTTTTAAAAAAAATGTTTAAATGCTTATAATTTACTTTAGCATACTACTTTAAAAGATAATTATAAAAGAACATTGTTATTACTTAAAAGAAATATAGTCTAATTGAAGTGTCAAGTTTATAATGATAATTAACATGAGTTTTTATAAAAAAATTATCGAAATGAAAAGTGAAAATAAAAATAAAACAAAAGAAGATATTATTTATTATATAAAATAATATAAATTACATAATTAAATTATACACTTACAAATAATTTAATTATTTTAATTTAAATTATTTTTTATTGATCAATCATGATATTAGTAAATTAGTAAGAGTTAATGGTCACACAAAGTATTCTTATTCATTTGCTAACTAGCTTAGCCCTAAATCCTTCTAATTTCTGTTATTTGAACTTTTTTTTCTAATGGATCTATTCTTCATTTCAAGGTTTTAAAGATATTTTCTTTATAATATCTCATAAACGAGTAACGTAATATCTCATATTTATTAAAAAATAGTAAAAATAATTATTCCATTGTTATTTTTAAGGAATCCTAGTTTATTGTAGCTTGGTAGGAATCACAATTTTGTTATTAAAATTTTGGAAGCTTGAGTTAATATTTAGTCCAAATTTGTAGTGTTAAAAATTTGTTTAATACTTATGATTTATTCCAAGAGAATATAAGGATAATTTTCCTATAAATATAACTCGGATAGTAATAATTACAAAATTTAATATTTAATAAAGAAAATAAAAAATGGACATACATGACCTGAATACTTTCTTCCCCAAATGGTAGTTTAAATTATTTGTATATATTTATAAGGTTAAATAGTTTTAAAATAAAGTAAAGAAAATAAATAATTGATAATGTTAAGAAGATCGGTTTTGTTGAAGTGTACGGCATGGTGGTGACACATGAATGAATGCATATGTCCTTATTAAGTGCATAATTAACTTCACATATCGATCTTTGAGGTTTTCCCGCACTGATCTTATTTGTGGTCACACATTCATGCAATGGCTTCTTCAATTACTCGCTAATCCAATTATGATATCTGACCAAACCATCCCAACACCCTTCACGTGGACCAATCACGCTGTGCCTAATATAACGCGTTTCCTTTCTATATCACAATTATTTAACAAACACAATAATAATACCATCGAAGGAAAAGTGTTAGCCATTGCAAATCTGAATTAAAATAAAAGAAATAACGTAAAAAGTCATTGTGGAGAAAATGACAATGCTTTCAACTAAAATTAATAAAATTTGTTCTGCTTTTTTTATGCATCTTCTGAGAACCAAATGAAAACGCTTTGATTGGACATGTGCTAGGTGGAAAGCTATCATTTGAAAGGTAATAATAACTAAATATGATGATAGTGGAGATGGAGGTTGAACAGGCAAAGTGGGTTGTCTTAATTTGTTAAATGAGTTACGTGGTTTATGTATGTGAATGGACAAATGTGTTAGTTATTTACAAATGTTTGTTTGTCCCTTCAAGGTATTTGTTGCTCTGCGAGAGCTGTGCTATTGGTGCTTGGATATTGGAAAATCACTTACCACTGTTCACCACTCTCGCTTTCATGTATTAGGCATAATCTACGCGTTCATAATAATTATAATGAGACGTAACTGCATCCTTTCATTCTTCTGTTGCCACCACCACACGAAATTGGATAATAATAATATAGAACAAACACCTACTACCATTTCACAATTACAAACTTACCCAAACTTTTCAATTTATACACTGTGGTTTAACTGGTTCAAGGGAATTCATGGATACTCGTTTTAATTTCAGACAAAACACTATCTCATTTGTTTTAGAAATGTTATGGCAATTTTCATTTAACTAAAATGTATTACCCGTTGTTATCACTCACCTACCACCATCTTGCCGTAATAGTTCAGGTCATGCTTTCTTTTGGTGTTAAAGCCGATAGACCCATTCAACGACTTTAAAATTATATAATAAGAAAGCGAAAAATGATGTATAAGAAAATGTGGCTTTATTTGTTACTTTTAAAATTAAATATTAAATTATTATAACACTTTAAAATGAATTTAAACATGCACCCCTAGAAGAAAAAAAATCTTTGGATATCTCTGTCAAGCATGTGTGTAGAACATTTTAAGATAATACTTACTGCTAAGATTTTGACATCTAAGTTACATTTGAATAGATATAATTATCTTACCTTATTATTAGATTTGTAAAGTTTGATGAAAATTGAATTGAAGGGTTTATATGGAATATTTGATGAGAATAATTGTGATTGGGATGTTGAAACGTAGATAGTTATTATTGTGGAAGGTCATTGATTGGTTTGATTTTGTTTTTGGTGGAAGTCAAACTTCAAAGCAGGAAGAAGGTAGGAAGGTGGCTTGTTGAACCACAAACGCAAAGCAATTGGCCTAATTATAACATCATGGAAGTGGCAGATATTTATTTGGATCAAAACAAAATATGTTTCTTCTATATCTAAAATTTCTAAGATAATAAATGTACCTGTTCAGACATTATTGGTATCTCTCAAATTTATAGATATTTTCTTTAAGATATTTTTTAATTATAACTATAGATAAAATCCATCTACATCACGGTACTAATACAATAATATCCATTCATCAAATCAAATTAAACCAAAAATCACTTTTAATTTAAATTTTATAAAAAAATATAATATAAAATATATTTAATAACATTTTTTTTAAAAAATTTTCATATTAGAAATTATTATGCTACTTGATATTTCAATTAGGCTAACACTTCAAGTAACAACAATAATTTGCAATCACAGAAAAAAATATTATTAAAAAAATATAAAAATTTGGAGGAACTAAACCAAAACTCATATATATTAAAAAAAAGATAAATAAAGTATACCTATTAATAAATAATTTGATATTTTAGAAATTGTACAAAGAAACCAAATATATTTTACCGATAAAACGATGCCCAAAAAAATAAAATATGGAAAAATCTGGCCTCTTACACTTATACTAAAATGATTGTTAAATGTAGTTAAGAAAAAGGCTATTAAATACTGTTTTGAAACGAAATAAAATGATATTAAAAAAATGTGAAATTAGATCAAAGGATATAATTACATAAAATATATCAATAATATTAGATATTTTTAAATAATTATTTTTTTTATTAAACTTCTTAACACCTCTATTTATTTTTTAAAATTTGTATATTTTTATTTATTTAGATAAGTAATTTTAGTTAAATGAATTAATAAATTCATTATTAATCAAAATTATTTCTATTTATTTTTGGAATTTTTTTATTTCTTAATTTAAACTACTATTTAAATTTTCATAAATATGTGTTTTTTTACAATTTTCACTTTGTATAATTTTTATATATTACTGGTAAGGTGCAAGAATATTTATTTTTATCATTTATATATATTTATGTTTAATATTAAAATTTGAATAAACAATGTTATTATACACATACTTATATTATTAATATAAATTTTTAAAACTAAAAAAAATTGTTTTATTAACTGCTAAAATAAAAAAAATAACCAAAGTAAATTAATAAAATAAAATATTAATAAAAATAAAATAGAAAATTCAGAATAAAAATGAGTCTAAAACAGCAACGTATTAATTTTTTCCCTCTCTCCAAATAATTTAGTCCACACCTAGCAACTAAGTAACTAAGTGACAACAAATAAAATAAATTTTAAAACTAAAAAATTATTTTGATAAATGTTGAAATTACAAAATAGACAAAATAAATTAATAAAATAAAATATTAATAAAGATAAAATTGGAACAAATATATATATGTTATATAAAAAACCGTTATAATGGATAATCCTATATAGATATAAATATATAAGTATAGATGATATAATGAAATATTACTTATTTCAATTTACAATGTTAATTTTTTTGAACTATATAAAAATTAAAAGATAACCTAGCAAATACTAAAATAGTGAAATAATTAATTATTTCTATAAAACCGAAACAATTAGTAATAGATAAAATAAATTAAAGATAATAAAAAATTATTAAAATAAAGGAGTAATAATATAAGAAAATTAAATAAACTACAAGTTACAAGTTAGTTAAATTAACTTGTAGCTTATAATAAGCTACTTTAAAGTATTTATCAAACATTTATTGGTCAAATTAATTTATAAGTTAGTAACTAACTTATTAATCTTATCAAACACACTCTAATTTAAATAAAATAAATTAAAATATAGAGTTAAAAGTTTAGTTAAGGTTAACGCTGGATGTAAAATAAAAAAAAATTCACAACTCATAGGTAATCAAATGCATATTTTTATAATATAATAATAATAATAATAATAATAATATTATTATTATTATTCTTTCATCAGGATCCATCATTATAAAAATTACGTAGTTATATATCTAACATTATTAATACAATGTAATATTATTCCACTATATAAGATAATTCATAGTTACACTTAAGATCTTATTTTCTAATTAAAAAAACACATATGTTATTTATTAAGAAGAAACAACTTGTAGTTTCTTTAAAATTAAGAAGTCCAACTTTGGATACCATTTTTTATTGAAATTTGTAGTTAACATCATTTAAAAACCTCCGATTAGACTTCTTTAACTTAGAGCTATGTTTTTACATGTTGATGAACCAAATTTTGGACTGTCCTTAATTTCTATCTCCTCATAATCAATGGCAATACAATTGTATCCATTATCTAAACTTAACTTCAAATTTCATCTTCTCAATTCACCAAATACAACATCTTTACTTACCACAATTTGCTTACTAATTGGATGAAACAACTTGTAGCCATTGTTTTATATATTTTAACAACACTAATAGTTTTTTTTTAATATATGGAGGCAAATACTTTGAATGTATATGGTGGAGTAACCTCATGTTCAATGTTCTCTTGATCATAAAACTTTTGAAACTCTCTTGCAATGTACTTACCTCCTACATCAACTTTTAAAAACTAAGATGTCATTGTTGTATTCCACCATCAACCGAAACCTCTAAAAAGTTGTCAACACTTTACTCTTTCTTTTGATTAGGTAAACACTTGATTTTCTTGAAAAATCGTCAATGAAAGAAATGAAATATATATTTTGTCCAAAGGACTCACTCTAAATCAGACCATAGCCATCTTAATATATTAGTTCCAACATCTTTGTTGTTTTCATTGTCACATGTGTTGAGAAAGAGTTTTTGGACTATTAAGACTCTAAGTCGTCTTTACAAACATCACTAGGTTGATTACAAGGAAAAAATCCTTTTACCATGCTTTTTTATTTCAAGGTATATAGATCTCTGAAGTTAAGATGTCCAAATTGATAATGTTAAAATCATTCCTCCTTACTAACTAACTATAAAACACTCATGATTCATGAGTACTTTGATATTGATTTTGAATGTTCAATTATTGATCAAAAGTGATTTAAATAACAATTAATATTATTTTCATATACTACAAGCATTTTATCTTCTAACGTCAATACATATCCTTTTGTAAGAAGTTATGAGACTAAGATATTTTTCAAAATAGACAATACATAAGTGATGAAAATTTGACTATCATTTTTTCTCCTAATTAATATCTCTCCAACCCCTTTTGTTATCAAAATTCGATCATCAATAAAGTTTATTTTTACTTCTTGATTTATTATTTTCAAACCAATCTTTCATTCTCATCACGTGTCAAACATTTTACATTAAGACACCAACAACCCTCTCCTACACTTCCTCTTTTAAGTGTTGGGAATCATTAAGAGAACTAGTTTTAAATCTTTATTTTTCTCTTCTTGAGACATTTGAGTTTCATTTGCTCTAGAATTAGGATACCAACAACAATGGCCTAATGACCAAGCTTATTACAACCGTAGTATTTAATACGTATAGTGCTGTTACATCCTTTCTTTTGTTGACATTCAATGCTTTTTCTAGTATCTTAAACCTAATTTCCTTCAACTATACCTAAATCATGCCTCAATCTATCTTTATTCTTCTTCTTTTTCTTCATTATGTTGTTTGTTGTTTGGGTTACATTGAATTGAAATGCTTGTTTAGTCTTTCTTTCTTCACTCCTTTCAATCCTCCTTTGTTCATATGACTTCAAACTTGACTCCTTGATCACACTACTATATGATCAAATTTCAGTGATAATGTACACAACACATTTTTTATAATTTACAATTCAACTAGTTTATCTCTCAAGTAAATTTTTTGAAATACAAGGTATCTTCCAATTATCATAGTTCTTCATCTTGGATGATTCGTGGGAATGGAACTTGATGTTGTTTATATTGAAGCAATAACTACTTTGAGAAAACTTCTAAGATAACTTCTTCAAGAATGGTTGTAGTAACTCTTCTTTTGAACCTCGATATGAATTGCTGGAACATAACACATAATATATACCATTTATTGAGAAGAAACATGGTATGTATACAGCAAGAGACAAAACAAAAAACAAAGAGAATAACCAACTCAAGATGTCCTGCTATGTTTATTCTCGAACACAAGAACCAAAAATACGACTATCTATATCCAAGCAGGATTCTTCAATGGTGTGACAACAGCTTTCACCTGGAGGTAGTTGTGAAGACTATAGATTCCTTTCTCCCTGCCAATACCACTCATCTTGTACCCACCAAAAGGAATTGCAGCATCAAAAACATCAAAGCAATTAATCCACACAGTTCCAGCTCTCAATGCCCGCATCAATCTGTTGGCCGTGTCCACGTTCTTGGTAAACACGCCTGCCGCTAGACCATAACGTGTTCTATTTGCCCGTTGAATTACTTCATCAATGTCCCTAGTATAAGTAAAATTTTATTAAAAAAATCCCATGATACTTCATTAAAATCAACATGTTTGGTTTTTGTTGTTAGGATTTACAAAAATGGTGTTGTCTCTTTATTCAGGTGGGCCACTTCCAACATGAACGATGACGATGAAATTAGTTCATTTAGAAGAATCCACCAATATTAGGATGATGTATCACCACATATTTGCGGAATTAATTTGATTAAAAAAATTTAGTATAGGAAAGTGAGCAATCAAATTTCACTCACTTGAATTTCAAGATGGACTGAACTGGACCAAATATTTCGTCTTGTGCTATCACCATGTCATCCTAATTATCAGCACTTGTTAGAAAAAGCTTCAGTATAGAATCTTGTCTTACTCCATTTATGCAAATTACTTGTGGCAAATAATCAATACCTGAACATTTGAGAAGACAGTTGGCTGGATAAAGAATCCTTTTGAGCCCAATCTATTCCCCCCACATTCAAGGGTAGCATTGCTTTCAATCCCAGACCTTATGTAACTAAGGACTTTCTCAAATTGTTCTCCGTCAATCTGGGAATTTTGCATGAACCGTGAAATAGTGTCAATTAGTTACACCAGATAGTATGATCAATGTATTGTTCCATTAAACATCAACTTTTTGCATGCCCTCATGATTCTAAGGAGGAAAAAAAAGTAAAAGAAAGAAAGAACGAGTCAAGTACAAGAAGACATTTGTCACTTCGAAAGAAAATTACCTGAGGACCTTGTTCAACACCTTTCTTGAATGGATCTCCAACAACACGTCTCAAAGCCCGTTTCTTTGATTTCTCCAAGAACTCATCATAGACACGCTCATGTACAAAAGTACGAGATCCAGCACAACAACATTGCCCCTACAATGAATCCAACATTAGGCATTAGCTTTCTTCTTCTTAAATTTTAGGTTAAAGGAAGCGATGGAATCTGGGAATAAACCTGATTAAAGAACAGAGCAAAGTGTGCAAGTTCAACAGCCTTGTCAACATCAGCATCCTCGAACACTATGAAAGGTGATTTCCCTCCAAGCTCCAATGTCACTGGCTTAAGATTGCTTCTTGCAGCCAATTCAAGTACAATTTTTCCAGTATCTGTCGAGCCAGTAAATGCTAGCTGCAAAAATATAATAGAATTCTTTTTTAACTTTATATGTTGATAAAAATGGTTTGCTTACCACTATGCTCAAGCTGAAGGATACAATCACACAGACGATAAACAAATGGATGCCACTGTTCTCACACTAACACTAGACAGCATGAACCAATTTTCCCAAATATGTACGATGAGTTTTAATTTAATGTCCATGATAGTCATTACTCTTCTGTCATGAGTAGCAGGCAACAACAAACATGAAATAGACTTGCATGGGATTCAGACCGTACTCAAATATAATACACCATGACAGACTGTACCCTTAACACCAGTGGCAGATCGTAATAGGGTGGGAGAGCCTCTTCCTCCAACCCCGTCGCAGATCCATCGTTTTCGACCTTCTTCCTCCAAAGCAGAGAAAGGGACCAATATTGTTGGTGATTAAGGTGGGTATAGTTGTTCCTTATCCTTTATTCACGTGTAGAAAAAGGAGGAGTCGGTTCAGATACCTTGCGACTTATGGAGAATAGATTCTAGTGACTTTGCATAGAGATTAGACACTAAAACTAAGCTTAATTTGAGTATATTATTTTGATTCTCGAAAATTATTGGTAAAGATCCACCACTCTTTCACACTAGCAATTCAGACTTTCAAGATTAGAACTAGAACAGAAACATGTTTAAAATCAAGACAGGTTCATTCTTGACTCATTGCAAAACTGCAAAGCAATAAGAGAGTCTAAGATGCTTGGTTCCCAAAATACCTTGTCCACGTCCATATGGCTTGCAAGAGCTGCACCAGCAGTTGGGCCATACCCAGAAACTACATTCAGAACACCTTTCGGAAGACCAGCCTGCCCAATGGGTGAAAATTATAAAATACAAATTATCTCGGGAAGCACAAATATAAATGAAATGGTCATCAGAACTAAGCGGCTATAGTACTTCATTGACAATTGACATATCATATCAAAACATTCTGTATTTCTTTATATCTTCTGCAACATTACTCCAAAACCTATTGAGATAATGAATACCTCATGAAAAATTATAGAGAAAAACATCCATGAAAACCTTTTGTGATTGTGACATGAATGAACATTGTACAAACTTCATATTTTAAGTACACGTTGACAAAGCAAACTGTGGTTACTAGTAGATTTTTAAGTTCATCGGCTATATCCAGTCAGGTAGAATTTATTAATAGTCCATGGATGAGGTTTCGTTCATGTAGGGGAAGGGGTGCCTTCCCCCAACTAGAGAACGTGATCTTTGCTTCATTGGTTTTCCAATTTTCTCGGTAGGTAAAAGCAGAATGAAGTGTCACTGGAGAAATGTTAAAGGGGAATAAGAAATTACAAGGTCAACTAACAAGTGTTCAGTTTATGACTTGATGACTAGATATTCGACTGTGTCCATGCATAGGAGACAGGAAAAACATAGGTTGAGTTAGGAGCTGACCTCATGAAATAGTTTTGCAACTAAGAGAGCTGTTAGTGGTGTTTGCTCTGCAGTCTTCAGGACAATGGTGTTACCACATGCCAGAGCTGGTCCAACTTTCCAAGCAAACATAATTAAAGGAAAGTTCCAAGGTATAATTTGTCCTGCTACACCAACTGGTTCATGCAATGTCTGAACATGATAATCTCCATCAGCTGGGACGGTCAACCCGTGAATTTTATCCGCCCAACCTGAACAATAATGATTGTTAGGATGAGGGAGTCAACAAGAAACTTCTTAAAACAAAAAACAACGATGGATTAACATAATAAACGCCCAGGCCTAACTCCTGTTACAGTTCTTACCAGCATAATAGTGAAATAATCGCACAAACAATGGAAGTTCTGACTTGGCAGCCTGTTCAAAAGGCTTTCCATTGTTCCATGTCTCCAGAGCAGCAAGCTCATCGCTGTGTTTCTCAACCAAATCAGCAAAGCGAAGCAATATTCGACTTCTTTCCTGAAGGAGTTATCCATAAATCATTATCAAACATTAATTGAAGGTTGAACAAGAGAGGATGATACTCAGGAAATGCCTACATATGCAGTCATTTTAGGCCAAGGCCCTTCATCAAAGGCCTTGCGAGCTGCTGATACTGCGCGGTTGATGTCTTCAACATCCCCTTCAGCAACATTAGCAATCACTTCTCCCGAGCGCGGGTCATAAGCTGGAAATGTTTTCCCTGAGACGACAACAAATTGAAGATAAGGTCCATCACATGATTTTGCAACTGGGATAAGCTAACTTCTTTTCACATGAATCGAGACCCAATATTCATTCTTAAAGACAACCTAACCGTGATTTTGGTAAACACGTTATAGTAGTACGTGTTCAAATTTCAGTTGGAAGAGTTCAGAAGTATTTTTAAGTTCCGAGCAACAAATTCTTCTGTCTTCATTTTGTGCATTGAAATTTGCAAAAATACTTTCTCAACTTTCTTTTAAACGTAACCTTATTTATAGGGTGCTCAAACAAGAATCCGAGCATGCTATGCCAAGATTTTTTCAAGCTAGACACACCTGATGCAGCATCCACAAATTGTCCATTTATCAGGTGCTGTGTATAACGTATTGGAACTTGTGGAGTGATTAGGTCCTCAACTGCTGCAGCCGTGCTAAATCTGTTAATGTTTCTTCCTGCTGTAAACAAAAAAAATATGTGGAAGTTTCATGAAACGAATTGAATAATGCATTCTGATAATCCAGTTTTGAATCACTACATTTAATATTGATATTAGCTACACTCCATACACCATTATAAACTATATATATAGACAGTGGGAGAAATGGAGAGTCCCTGAACTTAAATTATATAATTCTATACAATAAATTTGTTGTTCAAAAGCAAAAGTGAATTTTCATATCCTTTGGAATCTGGGAAACTCATGGCATATTCATAAAGGAGTAGGAAACCAATTAAGTATTAACATAACAAAAAGATGAGGGTGAAACTGAGCTGGTCACCTAATGAGTGAAGCAGAGAAGCAGCTCCAGAAGAAGAAAAAGATAGAGAGCGAGAGAGTAGCGAGGAAAGTCTTCGAGCAGCCATCATCAAAGATTGTTTTCTTGCTTCTTCGTCTTATCCTCCACCTTCTTCTTCTTCTTATGAATCATAAAACAGACTTTTTTCATAGATAAGAATGGTTTCACCATGCATCCATGCTTTGCCATCATAACCGCTATCTTAAAGTGTGACGTGGTGAATGCTCAACTTACGGGTTTGAATAGGAGATCAATGTGTTGAATTTAGGATAATTGATATTTTTTTTATTTGTTTTTACACCCCGTTATTGATATTTGAAATACTTGGTTTATATTATTAGCCTTTGCGAACTAAGTTGACGCTAATACATCAATGTTTGCATTTTATGGGTTTCATTATATCCCTTCTCATTTTTTTTTTAACTAAAAATTAATATTTATGTTTTTTTTTATTTATCGGATAAATCCAGAATTCTATTAAATATTAATTAATTTTTTTTTATAAAAAATAAAATTACTTGTTGAAATTTTAGAACAACTATAATATTTTTTTAAGGCAAAAAGTATCTAATATATTTGGAAAGAACGAAAAGAAAGAACAAAAAATTATTAATTATATATTAATATAGTGAAAGAAAAAATCTTTAAATAAAACAAAAATTAAAAAACAAAAACAAAAAAATATAAGTTATTTTTAGGTTCCTGAATAAACGAAAGATTTACATTATTGAACTTTCTAAGAATTGATATTCTCATGTCACAAAGAATAAAAATACTAAAAAGAGATAAAAATTATTAGATGTACCTCCTAAAAACGATTTATTCAATATAAGTGACGTTTATGTTTTCTACATCATTAAAAGAATCACACAAGAAAAAAAAAATGTATAATTGGAATTGTGAATAGAAAGAAAATATCTTGAAGTGTCCCATTAATGCAAGAAATTTTCATGAAAATTAAAATGAATTGTAATAATAAGTGAAATGGGATTTATTTGTCTTCCCTAAAAGTGAATGTAGCACTAATTTTTCCCATGGCCAAGAGTTTTGAAATAAGATAGTTTTAGAATAAAATTAAAGTATTATTTGAAATTTGTAATTAAGTGTGAAGAGATAAGTCATACAAAAAATGCTTGTATTTCTGTTAGGCAATAAGAATTTTGTGAAGGTGGAGGTGGAAGATTGCGGGGACCATGGAAAAGAATGTAGTTTCTTTTGTATTATAAATTCATCTCCATATCTATCTATAATCAGCACAAAAGAACCACAGAATTTTGGAAAAAGTAAAACAAAAGATAAATTTAACAAAAAATGGAAAATTGGACACTTGTTGAATACTTAACAAAGAGACATAGATGCGCCGTGTCCTTCTCCTGTGTCTCATTTACTCATCTACCAAGAGCTTTCCAAATTTGTCCTCAACGCCTCTATCTAAAAAAGTTCACAAAATCATGTAAAACTTGATCAATTTTAAAATGTAAAATTTTAATTTAATGCCTTTTATATTTTTTTTACAATATAACGCAAATATAAATTTTCACGGTATTATAATATAATTAAAAATAGATTTAATTTAATCTATGTATATGATTTCTTTATTAAAACTTAGTATATAATTAAAATATCTGTTTATTTTGTAAATGTATATATGAAATATCAAACAAAGTATATTACTTACAACAAACAATTATCAAATATTTTTTATAAAATAAAATAAAATAAATAAATTTATTTTACCATAAATATTTACTGAATTTCTTTTTCAAAAATGTTAATTACTTATAAGAAGTATTTAAATCATCAATTTTAATTTTTCAAAATTAGTTTCCAAAACAAAATTTAGACAAGTAATTATATATTTCTTAATATTTATTATAAATTATTTTAAAATTTATTATGTAAATATAAATTTTTAAAAAATCAGAATTAATATTATATATATATATATATATTAAAAAAAATTATATAATAAATATATTAATGTTTTCTTACGAAAATTTTAAATTTTTTCAAATTTATATTTTTTTTTCCATATTATTTTAGAATGGATAAATAAACTTTACCAAATTACTAAAGTGAAATTTAAATGTAATTTACCAAACAAAATACAGTACTTACAATATCAAAATATCAAAAATATTTGTGTAAAATAAAATAAAAAATTCCTTTACCATAAATATTTTTACAAATTTTTTTTAAAAATTTAATGAATTATAAAAATTATTTAAATCATCAACTTTAATTCTTTTTAAATAGTGTCTAAAAATATTTTTGAAAAATAATTATAAATTTATTACTATTTATTACAAATTATTTAAGACAAGTTTTAGTGATAACTATTAGTTTTCTTCTAATTTATTTTATTTTAAATATTTCTTTTATTTCACTTATTTTTTAATTATTTAAATTCTATAGCTCTACATTATTTTATTTTATTCTATTTCATTTTCATTTAAAATCAAATATATATATATATATATATATATTTTGTTCCTGCTAGGGAGATGGAACCTAGAGAACTGTTGAAGTCTTCTTCTCCTTCCTTCGGTCGGGCAGGTGGTTGAGTGATGAACTGGGATCCTTCTCTTCCTTTTGCTTATCTTTCGGCACTCGGGACTCGGTCGTCGGGTGAACACCGGATGGTGGGGGTACCTGCGAAGGCACTCCGACGCTCAAGTCAGTAAAGCGGGTGGTTAGCTCTCAGGTAGGTGAACAGTAATAATGACATACCTTACTCCTTGAAATGCGTGCTATTTATATTATTGTAGTGGGCCTACCTTGTTGGGCCCGTTTATCGAGGTGGATACCGCTTAGATACTGTTTTTGGCCGCATGGTAGTACCGCTGCAGCAAAGGCTCTTTAACCTCGAAATCTCCGTTGACTTGGCCGACCATCACCTGGGAGTCGCTTTTGCATGTAACCTCGCGCGCTCCCATGTCGTAAGCTAGGTTCAGCCCGGCCAGCAAGGCCTCGTACTCGGCCTGATTGTTGGTCGCCCGAAATCCGAATTGGAGGGCTTGTTCCAGGAGGAGGTCGCTCGGCCCTTCCAGGACGACTCCCGCTCCACAGGCTGTTTTATTTGATGAGCCGTCCACGTAGAGAGTCCAACCGTCCGAGAGGGTGGGCAGTGGTGTCAGCTCGGCCGAGAAGTCGGCCAAGCATTGAGACTTGATGGCGCCCCTCGACTCATAACGTATGTCGAACTCGGAGAGTTCGACCGACCATCCTATCATCCTCCCTGCAAGGTCCGGTTTAGATAAAATTTTGAAAATAGGGTAGTCGGTTCTTACAGTTATGGAGTGATTTTGGAAGTAGGGGCGCATCCGTCTTGCCGTGAGGACGAGTGCGAGAGCCACCTTCTCAATCATCTGATATCGAGTCTCGGCCGAATGGAGGGTTCGGCTGACAAAGTATATGGGTCGCTCCTCGCCCTCGGCTTCCTGCACCAGGGCAGCGCTGACTGCTTCTTCCGAGACTGCTAGATATACGAGGATTGGGACGTCGGGTCTCGGCTTCTGGATGACGGCCGGAGATGTGAGGAACTCTTTGAATTTTTTGAAGATTTCCTCGCATTGGTCGTCCCAGACGAATTTTTTGCCTTTACGGAGCAACTGAACGATCGGCCTCGTCCTCTCGGCCAAGTGGGGGACAAATCGAGAGAGGGCGGTCAGCCGCCCAAGGAGTTGTTGCACCTCCTTCACGGTGTTCGGGCTTCTCATGCTGAGTATGGCCTGGCATTTGTCGGGGTTGGCCTCTATCCCTCGGTGGGTGAGCATGAAGCCTAGGAACTTTCCTCCCTCCACCCCGAAAGTACATTTTTCGGGGTTGAGTTTCATGTTGACCCCCCTTAGGGCCTTGAAGACCTCGTCCAGATCCTTCAGATGTTGCTCGAACGAGTCGGACTTCACGACTATGTCGTCCACATAGACTTCTACCGCCCGGCCTATTAGACCCTTGAAAATTTTGTCCATGAGGCGCTGGTAGGTTGCCCCGGCGTTCTTGAGGCCGAACGGCATGACCTCGTAGTAGTAGTTGGCATCGGCCGTCATGAAGGCCGTCTTCTCCTTGTCCCGCGGGTGCATGATTATCTGGTTATAGCCAGAGTAAGCGTCCAGGAAGCTCATAATTTTGTGGCCGGCTGCCCCATCCACCAGTCGGTCAATGTTTGGGAGGGGGTAGGTATCCTTCGGGCATGCGCTGTTGATGTTTCTGTAGTCGACGCACATCCTCCAGTTACCGTTAGGCTTGGTAACCATGACAACGTTGGCCAGCCATGTCGTGTATCGGGCCTCCCTTATGAATCCGGCCGACAGGAGCTTGCCGGCCTCCTCCTTCGCTGCGAGTCGTTTTTCGTCGCCCAAGTCCCTCTTCTTTTGGGAGATCGGACGGGCTTCCTTAAATATGGACAGCCGATGGGTGATGACATCCGGACTTACTCCCGGCATGTCGGCCGGCGTCCATGCGAACATGTCGACATTCTTTTTTAGCGCGGCGTGCATGACCTCGGCCTCGGCCGCCGCCAAGGCTGTCCCTACAGCCGTGCTGTGCTCTTCGTCGAGGAGGGGGACTCTCCTCAGCTCCTCTCTTGCCTCTAGCCTGTCCTCGGTTGCCCGGGGATCAAGGTCTACTAGTGCCACGGTTGGCTGGGTCTCCCGGGGCCGGTCCTTCCTGGGGGAGCGGTCCTTTCGGGAGGACTTTCTCGCCCGAAGGGGAGAGGTGTCTGCCCTTAGAGGCTCCACCCGGAGGCTCTCGGCGTAGCATTCCCGTGCTTCTTTCTGGTCCACGTGGACCGTGAGAATGTCTCCTGTCTTCGAAGAGAATTTCATTGCGAGATGAGGGGTTGATATTATGGCCATCAGCCGGTTGATGGATGGCCGGCCGAGGAGGATGTTGTAGGAGGTGTTGGCGTCGATGACCAGGTACCGAATTTTGATGGTCCTGGTGTTCTTCCCCTCTCCGAAGGTGGTGTACAAGTCGATATACCCCTTGGTACCCACCCTTTCGCCCGAGAATCCTACCACGTGGTCGTCGTATGGCATCATCTCGGCCTCGGTCATTCTCATGGCCTTGAAAGTTTTCCAGTAGAGGATATCTACCGAACTTCCTTGGTCCACGAGGGTCTTCCTTATGGTGAATCGATCTATGTCGACCGCTATCACCATCGGGTCGTCTTGCTGGCGGTAGTCCACGCCTTTAAAGTCTTCGTCCGTGATCGTGATGGGTGGCATCCTTGGTCGGAACGCCACGGCGTTTACCTGGTGTACTGCCCGAAGGTGCTTCTTCCGGGCGTTGTTTGTGCTTCCTCCCCCGGCGAAACCGCCGGCTATGGTGTTGATAACCTCTCGGTTACCTCTCCTATCGCCCTCCCTTGGGGGATCGTCCCTTCGAGGGGGGTCGGCCCTTGCGGGTTGCCGGTCGCCTCTGTTGTTTTGGTTTTCTCGGCCGCGCTGAGGTGACCTCGTCCGCCTGGGAGGATCCGCCCGGCCTGGTGGGTCTCGGCCATTCCTGACGAACCGGCGGAGATGCCCAGCCTGGATAAGTTCCTCTATCTTGTCCTTAAGTGCTTGACACTCGTCGGTTGAGTGTCCGGTGTTCTGGTGGTACCGACACTGCTTCCTCCGGTCGGCGTTATTTGGGCTGGCCACCTTCCTTGGGGGAGGGATCAGCTCGGCGTTAAGGGCTTCGTCCAGAATCCTTCCCCGCTCGGCCGTTAGGGGTGTATACCTCGAGAAACGGATCGGTCGGTCTCGATTTTCCCGGCGCCGGTCCGTTCTCTGTATCGGCCGAGCCTGTCGGTCTTTTTCTTCCTTCCTCTCTCCACCGGCCTCGGCACGGGCCTTGTTGCGGAACTCTCTTAGCTCCTCCAGCTGCATGTACTTAGCGGCTCTCTTTTTCAGCTCGTCCAGGCTGTCGGCCGGCTGCATGCATAGGTTGTCGGCAAAGGGCCCCGGGCGCAGGGCCGTCAGCATGTGGTGCATGGCGACATCCGGACTCAGATTTCGGATGCTCATTGCCACTTTGCTGAACCTATCTACGAAGGTCCTCAGCGACTCTCCTTTCTCCTGGCGGATGCCTACCAGGGCGATTGAGGTCAGGTGGTGCGACCGGCTGGTCGCAAACTGTGTTTCGAACTTTGCGATGAGCGTGGCAAAGCTATCTATGGAGTTGGGTGAGAGCTTGGTGAACCAGCTAAGGGCTGCACCCTTCAAGGATGTGGGGAACACCCGGCACAAGACGGCGTCGTCCGAGGTGTAGAGACTCATATGGGTGGTGTAGGCGTCCATATGCTCATCCGGGTCAGTCGACCCGTCGTATCGGTCTCGGTTGAAACCCTTCCACTTCTCAGGAAGTGGGACTTCGATGATGTTGTTTGTAAAGGGGTGACGGCGGTTCGGGTCGGCCGTCAGGGTCGTCCGGGTGGACCTGATTAGGCACGACTCGTCGCCCATTTCAGTCTCGCGGGGAGGGGGTCGGCCTCTCGTCCCCTCGGCCACATCCGGGTTGGGGGGAGAGGTGTAGGACTTGCCAACCACGTTCGTCGGTATGACAGAGGGTCCTCCCTCCCCCAGCTTCTTTCTCATATCTTCGTTCTCCCTGCAGAGAACTTGCAGCTCTTGTTCATTTTTCTGAGCGGCCTCCTCGGCCTTTCTTCGCATCTCGGCCATCTCCCTCTGGAGAGACAGCAGCAGCATTGTTTGGTCGGCTTCAGTCATTCTTTCCATGCTTCTTGTTGAAACCATCTACTTTTTTCCTTCAGCTAGTTTCCCTCGGCCCCACGGTGGGCGCCAATTGTTCCTGCTAGGGAGATGGGACCTAGAGAACTGTTGAAGTCTTCTTCTCCTTCCTTCGGTCGGGCAGGTGGTTGAGTGATGAACTGGGATCCTTCTCTTCCTTCTGCTTATCTTTTGGCACTCGGGACTCGGTCGTCGGGTGAACACCGGATGGTGGGGGTACCTGCGAAGGCACTCCGACGCTCAAGTCAGTAAAGCGGGTGGTTAGCTCTCAGGTAGGTGAACAGTAATAATGACATACCTTACTCCTTGAAATGCGTGCTATTTATATTATTGTAGTGGGCCTACCTTGTTGGGCCCGTTTATCGAGGTGGATACCGCTTAGGGTTGCATTACCTAATTCTTGATGATGGATTAGCTTCACTGATCTCGGTCTGAGCGTTAATTGTAATGGGGTTCGGCCATCGGCCAGATTCCCACGGTGCGGGTCAGCCATCGGCCAAATCCCTGTGGTCTTTGGCGGTTTCGGCCAAGCCTTCTAAGGCCTCGGCCTCTCAGCATAAGTCTTCAAAGGCTTCGGCCTCTCGGCGCAAGTCTTCAAAGGCTTCGGCCTCTCGGCACAAGTCTTCAAAGGTTTCTGCTACGGCCGTTCGGCCAAGTCTTCAAAGGACTCGGCCCCGGCCGGTTGGCCAAGTCTTCAAAGGTTTCTGCTCCGGCCGTTCGGCCAAGTCTTCAAAGGTTTCTGCTCCGGCCGTTCGGCCAAGTCTTCAAAGGTTTCGGCCCCGGCCGGTTGGCCAGGTTCTCATGGTCTCGGTCAGGCTGACACGGCATCGGGCAGCCGGGTGGGTCCCGATCTCTCCCCCGTACCGGTACATATATATATATATATATATATATATATATATATATAAAAGAATTGAAGCGTAAAGAAGGAAAAACATAATAAATTAAACAATTTAAATCATGAAGTATAATGTCTAATGTTTGATAGTGTCTCATACCTAGTTTTGTCTACCATATCACCACTTTGTGCTTATTATTATATATAAAAATTTATTTTATGTACTCATAAAATAATGATATATTTAATTGTTGATATTTTTATATATTACTTTATAATATTCTTAAATAATATAAATTTAATTTTATTAACAAATGTTAATCTCCCTATTAAAAGTCAGTGCGTTGCAAGGATCTAAAGACTAGTGTTGTACAATTGAATGCTATTTTTTACAAAATAAAAATTTAAATAATTGGTTTGAATTATTTAAATTTCTATGAGAAACGGATCGTGTATGTCTGTTTAATCGTAATGGGTGTGCAGTTTAGAAAATAAAATTATTGTTAAACACGTGGTTTATCTCTTTAATCCATTTAGACCTAAATTGATATTTTCACATAACTAATTGTATTTAGAGTTCTAATTTCCATCCATAGTATATGGGTTAAAATAAGTTATTTTTTATTTACCATTAAATGAATGAGTTTAAAAAGTTCCTACATGGTGGGTTAAGGTTAAGATTAAATGGATTTGTCTATATGAAATTCAAAAATTACAATATTTTTTAAAATATTATAAATTATAAATTCATCTATAAATATGTTATATTAATTATAAATTAATTTTTATTTAATTTTTATTATTTATAACTTAATTAAAAAAGTTAGTACCCTGCTCGATTTGTATAACTTGGTCGACCCAATTTAATTTTCAATATTGAGTTCAATTCAACATTATTCAATGTGAGTTCAATCTTGATCGATTTTGCTTCAATCTAATCTAACACAACTCAATCTGAACTCTATTTGACATGAGCATGATTTGAACCTAACTTGACTGGGTTCGACTTGACTCGTCTCGAAGTGAGTCTGACTACTTGACTTGACCCAAAATAGGTCCAACTTGATTCAAGTCGGTGTGTATCTCATCCTACTCAACCTTGTGTGGGTCCAACTATACTTAACTTGACATGGACTTAACATGACTCAACCGACAAGAGTCAGACTCGACTCAACCAAACTTGGATATGGGTCAAGTCGACCCACTTGGCATGATATAAACATGACTCAACTTAACCTGAGCTTAGGCAAATTTGGGTTATGCCCAACTTGACCAAGGCCTTCATGAAGATAACATTGTACTCCATATTGGCTAATATGGAACATTTTCCCATATGTGAAAACATGTTACGAATTACACAATTTAGAATTATTTGAAATGTGTTTATACCCTTTGGATTGGGCAATCCATAATTTTTTTCCCGAATCTAGATAAATATTATGGAATACAACATTGTATTACGGTTTGGCCAATATAGAACGTTACTTCAGATCCTGTAACACATTTTAAATTGTCCAATCCAAAAATGTATAAACACATTTCAAATCATTTCAAATTATGTACTCCACTATCTCCAAAGTGCACAATCCAAAATATAAACAAAATCATTTAAAAAACAAAAAATTCACCATAAAAATCATTTACAAAACAAACAAAAAATCACCATAAAGCCACACCTCCAACTATCACTATCACCATCACAACAAACAACTACAAACCACCACGAATCAACTTGCTACTCACCATGAAAGCAACCACCACTATTCATCAAGTTCTTCGTACACTTGTTTCACTTATCTCTGCACCGAAACCTCCATAAAATTTAAGTGTTTTATATAAGGGTAACTCTAACAAAAATCAATATACAAGTGAGCCTCGTAATAAGAAGTCCACGATTCGTGCGAGCAATGGCGAAAACAAACTATCCAAGAAACTTTCATGGTGATGATATAACGTTGCGCATTTATATTTGTAACTACAAATTAAAAGACTATTATTATTAGACACGTGTTTAAACTTGAAGTCATTTCAATTTTTAAACTTAAAAAATAGTAACAGTTTATTTTATTTATAAAAAGGTACATCCATTATCAACTAAAATTATAACATTTTATAAGCAACTGTGTAACTATGTTAGCTAATTTTTTTATATATATAAAATCTTTTATATTAGACAATATTATCTAAGTCTACATTAACACCAAAAATAACAACAATTATCTCTTATTATATAAAAAAATATTATTAAAAAAATGTCTAACTTATTTACCTACTATAGTTAGTTCTCTTTTTAAGCGTTAGATTGATTTGTTTAAGATATAATTATAAAAATATTTATAAACTAATATTAATTTTTTTATTATATAAATTACACATTTTTTAAAAGATAATATAAAAGGAAATGATAAAAATTTAGTAACTAATAGGTTATTATATATTAAATGCACACATATATCTTTTTATATATATATATATATATTAAAATACTACAAAAAAAATTATAAGAAAAATAGTTAAACAATAATAAAAAACAATTCATTAAAAAAAGAAAACTTTTAATTAAAACGATTAAATACTTGTACCCTTTTTTTTGAACGAATGTGCTCCTAGCAACAAGATACGATAACTCTCAACCCAATTTAATATTAAAAAATTTAAAGCAATAACCAAATTTAAAAATATATTTAAAAACTTGATTAATTGATGATTATATTCTATTGTCTCTACCACATCATTCAAATCTATTATAATTTTTTTTTCTTACTTTTTGCTTTTTTTCTTATCTTTGTCAACCTCTACTGTATTTATAAAGCCAAAGTCACGAAACTTCCACCAAACTTTGTTTCGGCTTTGATAGCTTCTCTAACATTATCCCACCACGATAATCACTCATCTCATGCATGGTACAAAAATTATCACTATATCAAATCTTATAATTAATTGATAATTAAGTTACAACTCCTTTTATATTTTTTTTATTTTAATAGTGTAAGAGTCCAAATATCATAATTTAATTATGACTTATCTAATTTACATTGTAAGTAATGATGGTCATGATTTGAATTTTAAATTTAAATCTATATTTTTTATAAAAATAATTTGGATATTAATAAAATCTAAATTCAAATATTTAGACTGGAATTTAAATCTAAATTCATATTTTTTTATAAAACTAATTTAGATTTTTATAATTCCAAATCAAATCCAAATTCATATTTTTATAAAATAATTTAATTGGATTTTGAATCTAAATTTATATTTTCTAAGAAAACTAGCCTAATATTAATATAATAATATGTAAAAAAAAGTTTAATATTATATAAATATCAAGAAAATATAATAAAATTACAATTTAATAATATCAAAAATTTAATAATACCAAAAATTATAACTACTATTCTTGAGAAGTTTGATACTAGTTAATTTTACTCATATTTAAGTGTAAAGTTAGTAGAATAATAGGATATAAAATGTCTAATTGGTAACGTCATGAAACTCCCCTCTACACTTGAGGGGAATGTCTACAATTCGATACTAAACACACTAAAGAAAAAAGAAAAATTTCTATCAGTAATATCCCCTCTTTTTCATTAACCACTATTTCCTAAGTACACTTTTTCTCCTCAGCTCTTTGAATTCATGAGGGAAGATTATTAGTTCAATCTATCATAATAAAAATAACAAATAACACATTTCTAATACAAATTTAAATAATTTTTTAGATGACAAATTGTACGAAATTATTTACATGGACTTGCCCAGATATCCGGACATGGTTTTCAACATTGTCTAATATGATTCAATCTTTAGGATTTCAACCGTCCAAGACAAATTACTCTATATTTACAGAATAACTCATCATTTACTGTCCTTTTGATTTATGTAGACGATATTCTTTTGATAGGAAATGATTTGACAGAAATTTAACGTATTAAAGACGGTCTATTACAACAATTTCGCATTAAATATCTTGGAGACTTAAAATATTTTAGGATTGAATTTTCTCATATTCTAAAGATAGTATTTACATATCTCAAAGAAAATATGCGTTTGATATTTTGCTAGATACAGTACTCACAGGTGCTCATTCAGACAAATTTCTAATAGAGCAATACATAAACCGATGGAGACTTATTAAAGGATTCAGTCAAATATTTGTGGGATAACTTATATACCTCACGGTTACTCGTTCTGACATAGTATTTTCGGTTCAGACCCTAATTCAATATATACAAACTCCACGGAAACCTCATTGGCATGTCGCAATTCAAGTCCTAAAGTACATCAAAGAATCATCGGGACAATAATTGCCATCCGAGAATAATCTGACATTCATATCTTATTGCGACTCAGAGTGTGGAGGTTGTCAGACAATCAGTATCTGGGTATTGCATTTTTTCTGGTTCTTCTATTATCTCATGGAAAGTAAAAAAAATAATCAAAACCTATTATCAAGATATATGCGAAAGCAGAATACTGCACGATGGTTGTGATGCATGACTTAAAGGTGTCATGTAACTTGCCAACTCGGCATTATATATAGCAGCAAACCTACTATTCTATGAACGCACAAAACACATTGATAGACTTCCACATTGTGCGAGAAAAATTATAAGTCGCCACCACATGAAATAGGTTGGTTAGATTGAAATGCAAAAAAGTGTAGAAGTGGAAGTGGTTTTCGGATAATGAACAAACCTGAACAAATCCTTCCGCGGAGGCGCCGATAGTGGCCATTTCGGATAATCGCGAAAGGATTTCGTACAATTGGATCGCGACAACTTGGAGACAACTTTGTGAGGAGAGCTCGTGAGGACAGTTCGTGAGGAGGGCTTCACAATTAGGGCTTCGTGTTTAGGAGGTTTGAGCGTTTAGGTTTGACTACGAGGGTTCGTGAAGAGCGTTTAGGCTTCGTGTTTAGGTAGAGAGAGGTTTGACTGTTTAGTCAAACCAGATTTTCAAAAATAATTGGGAATAAACTAATTTCGGTTACCAAAAATAATTGGGAATAATGAGGGAAGGAAAACTTGTTTTTTTATTATGAAGAATAATTGTGACGGTTGAAAATGATATATTTTGAAAGATAATTGTGGCGGTTAGTCAAATGACGTATTATACTGAAATTTGTGGCAGTTATTAATAACCGACATATTAAAACCGTAACTTTTTACACGTTTTTTTTGTAATGTCGGATAATCAGTCATTCATATGTACTGACACACTACCAATATATTTACATTACAAAGACAATGGGCAAGGAACATTTTTTGACACTACGACACAAGTTGAGGGTTTATAATCTTCACCTACCAACTTTAGGGAAGTATTAAGTAAATAATAATTATAATTATCAAATTATACGCAATTATTGTATGCAATTATTGTATACGATATTGTACGCAATTAATTTAATAATGATAAAATCTCATGATTAGTGATTCATACCTAATTAGCTCGAAAAAATAAATATTTTCATACATGAAATTATGTAAAGAGATCTTTAATTTGGAGAAATAAGTAAATAATAATCTTCCCTACCAACTTTAGGGGAATATTAAGGAAATAATAATTATCAAATTATACGTAATTATTGTATATGATATTGTACGCAATTATATGCAATTAATTTAATAATGATAAAATATCATTATTAGTAATTCTTACCTAATTAGCTCGAAAAAATAAATATTTTAAATGATGTAAAGAGATCTTTATTTTTTTTACCATTTTTTATATACAATTTTCTTATACTTCATTTACTTACCATCTTCTTATCTACATATAAAATTTCCTTGATGAGTAAATCTAGTTTAGGTGAACTAGAGCGTTTTTAAATACAATTAAAATATGTTGAATAGTATGAGTGTGAGATGTTAAGAAATGAATTGGATAAGCAGGCTCAACAAACTGAGTTGAAAAAGGAAATGAAACAGGTTTTAGAGAAACAACGGAAATGGAAATGAAGTAGAAGGGTTGTAGGTAGAGAACAAAATTTGGATTAAAAATTTGTATTTTTCAATTTCTAAAATCTTTTTAAACAAAATGGATATTTGATTTGAAAAATTGATAAAGTATGGATTAAAATTAAAATCACATTTAAATAAATGATATTTAATGAATTGGATCAGTGCAAAATTGGAGAAGTTTGGACTAATTAGATTTTTTCTGACAATTGATGTAAATCAAAATAATAAAATAAAAGTTATAATTTTATTAGTAAAAAATGTTAAGTGAACTAAGTTATTCACATCTTTTTAAAGTATGCTAGATGCTTGTAGAATTTTCTGAAAAAACCTTTTTTTGTAAAATTTTAAAGTATTTATAAAAATATTCTAATTATGAAATATTGATTGAATATTGTTTGAATACTTTTTATATTTTCAATATATTTAGAGATATTCTTGTTTTAAAAATAAATTTTAATTTCTATTTTATGCTTTACAATCTAACTTCTCTAATCTTACTTTTGTAATTTTTCTTCATAAATTTTCACATTATCTTCTATCTTTCTTTTTTTGGTTGTGTTTATCGTAAAACACTTCGAGTTCTTTCATTTTTTATGCCTCAATCATAATAAAAGCATCCATTAGGATCATATACCTAAAAATATAAAAATTTTATAAGTTGAAAAGTTATTATAAAAAGTCAAATTTTCTTGTAATTCTGACTATTTCAAAATGAATTTTCTATAATATCAAAATATATAATGAAAAATACATTCAAGATTAGATGAGAGACGTTATGAAATTGATGGAAAGGAAGAAGAAAAACTAAAAAATAAATTTAATTTGTTATATTTAAAGAAAATGATTTAGAAATAATTTAGATCCATAATTAAAATAAAAATATTGGAATTAATTCAACATGATCAAACTTAATAAATAATATATATATATATATATATATATATATATATATATATAAATAGCTATAAATGCTTAATATACCATCTCTAACTTTAAGACTATTGTTCTCTTTTATCACATAAGCATATCATTAAGAGATTTTGTTTTGAATATTAGTAGGTGTGATAATAACTTATTTTTATCATGTGAATTCTAATAAATATTTACCCAACAAAACAATCGATGTAATTGTTGGATCTGAAAAATATTTACTATGTAAATGGAAAAGGTTATCCCAGTTTAAAAAATTGTCTCTCGTTCAACTAGTAGTTATGTTTGTCCTCAACAAGGAGTTATACTCGTTTAGCAAGAGCTATCTTTTTATGAAGTAGTTGAAAAAATGAAAAAAATGTTTTTTCAGAGTGGGAAGAAAATAT